>NC_084461.1:30914545-31217575 GCF_027409185.1 Cynocephalus volans | reverse complement strand
AATGAGGGAACCAATGGGAAAGACATAAAAACAGTTTCCCCAAGATCTTGCAGGAACTCTGCGTGTGTGTGTGTGTGTGTGTGTGTGTGTGTGTGTGTGTGTGTTTAGCAAAAGAAAAAAATACTAGGTTAGATACAACCTTCTGGTTAACCTTCTTTAAGGCAATAAAACTGTAACTCCTTTGTAATACTTTTTGGGTAATTTTTCTATCAGGCTACAAAAACTTAATACAAGTCATAGAGCCCTATTAATGTCTGCAAATTACCTTAATTTCACAGGACTGCAAATTCTTGTGCTTATCAGTGTGGACTGCTGGTCAAACATCCTATGACAAAAAAGTCCCATTCCCCAAGAATGTCAGATGAAGGTGGAGTGGATTTGTTGGAAACTGCTCTATTACCTGACTACTCAAAGAGTAGTACTTGGACCAACAATGCTAGTATCACAAGGGAGCTTGGAAGGAATGCAGAATGCGCTACTTCAGACCTTCAGAATCAGAACCTGCATTTTAACAAGACATCCATGGGATTCGTGTGCTTGTTAAAGTTTAAGATGCAGAACTCTCGAATGATATTTTAAATATCAGGCAGTTGCAATTCATTTTTACTCTTTCCAAGTTTGAGGTATATTTTCCTTCTACACACCACACGAGAGGTCTCACCCTTCAGGGTGATCCACTGATTCTAATCACTGGCCCTAGAAGGACTAAGTCCTTTCAGCCAGTTCCCTGCGGTAGTTGTCTTCTCCTGCTTCTGGGGGAGGCTGCTGAATTAGGGTTTCTGTAGGAGGCCATCAGGGTGCCTTGTTTGGCCCTGGTTCTTCCACTATATTGTATTAACCTCCACTGAACTCATGAGAGGAGGCATCACCACCCCATTTCTCAGAGAAGTGCCCAAGATCTCAGGACTAGAAAGCACAAAGGTGAAATTTGAAATTAGGCATGATTCCACACTCTTCTTGCCATCACGGAACCAGTGCAGCTTTCTCATCCAATTGTTCCAAGGTCCTTCTGCCTCTAAAATTTTTGGATTCATTGATATATTGAACTCATGACCTTCATTGCTAATTATAAGGAATCCTCTGATAATTATTAAGAATCAGCATCATCTGAATACCGATGACCTAGCACCAGTAATTGACTCTGGAACTGCTCCATACTCTTCGAGTACCCAGATCACAGTTCTAGCTCATTATTATTACAGGTTTTCAAAAGAAGCTCCTCCCACTTACTTATCTGCTTCTCCCATTTGAAACTAACTTCTGTGAAAGAGGATGGGGTACTGTGTCTGATTCTGTGCTAACATCCCCAGAAACTAGTAGAGTCCTTTATATATATTTAGAGCTCAATAAATACTTATTGAACTAAACTAAACCAGCAGACATACAACTGGATTAGAAAACCCTCCAATCGTAGGATTTAGTTGTTCAAATCAATATCTAATATAAATAAATCATTATATTTATATCCATATATTTATATTTATAAAATAAAACTACTATTTCATTGCACAGTGGAGAATTTATTTCACTTATTAATTCTTTCAAACGGGCAGGAGTCTTCAGTTTCACTTTTCCCCACTGGAGCCAACTGGAGATGCTCAGTGGAGCAACAAATCTGAATAGAGGCATAAGTGGTAGGAGAACTGAGTGGCGATATGACAACCATTGATCTGTTTACAAACGATAAATAGTTTCAAAGAAGGAATGTGTACGTTTGTCATAGGGTTGATTTAGGTCAGGGGTTCTTAACTAGAGGCTGTTTCAACACCCCCACAGAGCATTTGGCAATGTCTGGAGACATTTTTGGTTGTCATAAGTGGGAGGTGGTGGTGAAGGGGGGCACCTAATACTCTCGTATTGGTTGATTGTTTGGCTTTACACACATGACCTCTGACACCTTCTGCCTCTCTACAACTGAATAAAGAGAGTCCTTGTCTAAAGATGACCAGAGGCACCACAAGTCTCAAAACTTCCCTCTGAGACAGTAATGGGCATCTCACCATATCTGTCATTATCTGTTTATGTTTATGCCCATCACCCATAACCAGACCATAAATTCCTTGCTGTCAGAGAACATATCTCTTTCTTTATTGCACCCCATTGGCCACAATTTCCCATAATTCTATTTAAAACACATTGACACTCAGGGTATGATAATGATGCTTTATTTTTGGAATCCAAAGATTAGAACAACCAGAATTTGAAGTGCCCGCAATTGTCCATTCTCCCACAATTCTGGACAATTAGTATCCATGGTACTCGGCATTCAGGTTTGTGTTCTTAGGATCAGGTTTATGTAAGTTTAGGTATTTAGGGTTAGAGACAGGAATTCCTTAAGTTTTGTTTTCTACTTTGATTCCCTGGTTTGTGAGGATGTTGTCTTTGTCTGGGGGATAAAATGGAGACTTCACTCATAAGAGAAACAAAAAACAAACCCAAAAGCTGCTCTGTTCAGGTAGATAATTTGTGTTTAGTAAGGCATGATGAGAAGTTGATATTTAAATGTTTTTGACAGAAGGATCAGTCGTACATAGGCTTTTGACATATGCAGAGGATGTGCTTGGTTGGCATTTAACACCTTAATTACCTAGACATCTTCCCACCTCATAGTATGTCCCCCTTCACCAGAAGAAGCCACTGATGTCTACACCAGAAGGAACATCAGAAGAACACTTACTGTTTTGGTGCTGAGTAGTGAAATGTCTTGTCCATACCAGGAACACTTGTATTTTAGAACAGGAGCTCAAAAGAATGAATTACTAATAATGAGATTTCAAATATTAAATCATTAGCGTGGGATTGACTTTGAGGAGCCCTTCCTCAGTGTTCAAGTGACACTGTGTGTACACATAAGCTGATAAAACGGGTGCCCAAAAAACTTCAGGTTTGAGTTCTGGGGGAGGATAATAGGATTTTTTAAAATTTGTGTTTAAACTTCTGTTCTTATTATTTCTGTAGCTATCAGCCGGGAACAAGTTCCTTGAGCTTCTAACAGGAAAGAAGACAGCTTTCAAGGCTGTTTGATCTTTGCAAGCTTGCATCATCCTAGGAAGCTTAATAATAGATAAATGACAATACAAATAATTTAATTTTATTGCTATCAGAAGTTATTTTTCTTTGGGGCTCTTTCAGGTGAGGAATTTAAGTTCAAAAGCAGTACAGAGAATGCGGTTTGGAAAGTCCACAGTATCTCTGATGGTGGCAATATTCACTAAGCACTTGCTATGTGTCTGGCACAATTCTGAATGCTTTCCATTTTCAAATCACAATCCTATTAGTAGGTTACTTTTTCATTATTATCTCATGTTATAGGTGAGGAAGCCCTAGGTCACAGCAAGTAAATGCTAGAGCCAGGACTTGAACCCCTCCTGCCAGGCTGCAAGCTGCCTCTGCTGTTCTCAGGGAGTTCTCCCACTGAAGGGGAGGGCTCCTGCATGGTGGAAAAGTAAGATAGTTTGCTAAATATGTTAATACAGCTCTTTCTTTCTTTCCAGGTTTTGGAGGTGCCCTGGGTTACATTTTAGGAGCCATAGATTGGGCCCATCTGGAACTGCGAAAACTGCTGGGCTCAGAATTCCAGGTCATGTTCTTCTTCTCTGCCTTGGTGCTCATTTCGTGTTTTATTATTCATCTGTGCAGTATCCCTGAAGCCCCACTTAGAGATGTTGCAAAGGACATTTCCCCACAGCAAACCCTTCCGGACCCTCCGTTGTCATCAAACAGAATGTACGAGTATGGTTCTATCGAGAAAGCTAAAAATGGTTATGTAAACCCAGAGCTGGCAATGCAGGGAGAAAGAAACAAAAATCCTGCTCACCAGGTAAAGAGGCAAATTCTTCTTTCTTTACTTGGGGAAAGTGTTCTTGCTCTTGCTCTTTCTCCTTCTTTGTTTTGTTTGCTTGTTTAACATAAAGAGTTTTTGAAGTCTAATTGAATCTCTAAATTCCCAATAGCTATTATCCCTTAGAATTAAAATTTTGCACCTCACAGAAAAATGTGAGCATTTTCCTCTGGTCTTCCTGCCTCTCACTCCTTTCAGAGCATCAAACCAGAGAATATGAAGCCAGTTATGAAAGGTTAGACCATAAGAGAAGCCTGGAACCATCCCCAGGCAAGAAGAAACACCCTCTTAGATTAGAATTATAAATTACAAATTTCTTCCTCCAAATGGCAGCATCCTCAGGTTGATGACTGGATTGACCATGTTGTTTGTGCATCATGAGTTGATTGGATATTCCTTTTGTCCCATTTGCAGTGAACTGCACAGTGAATGCATTAGCTTCAAAAAAATTTTTTAAACCTCAATTCAATGCCAGAGAAATGGGAACAGGTTTATATAAAATGGCCAGAGAAAAGACTAGAAAAATGCTGAACAATAGAGTACCTACAAAATTAAAATTAGACTATTTAAATTAAAATTAATTAAAATGAAATAAAATCAACACATCAGTTCCTTAGTTGCATTAGCCACATTTCAAATGCTCAGTGGTCCCATGGGGTTAATAACTATTGCACAGGACAGTACAGCTATAGAACATTTCCATCATTGTAGAAAGTTTTATTGGACAACACTGATGAAACAATTGTATCTATCTTCAAGCTGAGTTTAAATGCCAACACCTCAGGGACTTAGTACAGAGGGATTCCTTAATATACAAAGAGATTATAGAAGATCTGGGACCAAATCTTGGTTCCTCAAGCTGCTGACCTGTGTTATTTATTTAACAAATAAAGCATGTAAAGTGCTGTTTAAACTTTACATAAGTATATGCATATTATAATCATTATTTATTCAACAAACTACTTTGGGTACTGAATATATGCAAAGCACTGTACTAGATATTTGGAGACAATAAAATTTGCTAATGTCCAGTCCCTATGCCCAAGAATTTACAGCCCAACAGAAGTCATGAGCCATTTACACCATTATTTATAATCCAAGATAGAGCATGGTAAATGCTGTAAAAGCAACATGTCAGTTCAGATCTTCTGGAAAGCAGGTACCAAGACAGAATTAGACAAATGAGTGATTCATTAGGGAAAACAGCATGGAGGATAAAAGGGAAGAAGCAGAAATAGGAGGGAAAAGTCTTCATATTGTGATGCAGGTCAAACACCTGAGAAAGGAGAAGAGAAAGGAAGGAGGATAGGGCAGGAAGCCTCTCAGATGCAGTGCAGTTCTAAGAAAGTTTCAGCCAGGCCATGGGGAGTCCTCCAGCCAAAGTTGCCTCTTAGAGGAGTCTCAAGTCCTGCAGGAATGGGCTTGCACTAGGACCCCTATCTTGCTTAGTCACTGGTTGGGCACAACCAGGGAAAGGGTGATCTTGGCAGGAGCAGGTGGTGAGTCCAGACAGATGGCAGGTGGGGCTGTCAGTCAACTGTGCTTTCTCCAGCAGGGGATCTAAAGGGCACATTCCACGTTGGCTGCCGGCAGCATGATGACAATTTCTATTAGTTTTACAAGGCTGTGCCTAGGCAAACTGGAAGTCTTCATGGAAGAGATCACCTTTGAGTTGTACCTTGAATGATGTTTAGGATTTGAATAGGTAGACATTTGGGGGGAAAGTACTCCTGACAGAGAGAATAACATCAGCAAAGCCACAGAGAAAAGGTAGGATTTGAGCTTGAGAAAGAGAGAGTACCATGAAAGATTCAAAAATGACACCTCAACAATGGGAAGTGATTGAAATTGCCAAAGAGAGGTAGAGAAATAAGAGGACTGGAGGAAGAAGAGGTGACAATGATGAAGTAAAAGGAAGTAAAGGAGAATCATGTGAGTGGCTGCAAATCTCAGTGGAGAGAGTGGTCAATAAAGAGGTGGTAGTGCAAATACTGGGCATATGCCTTGGATTTGGTGATTAGGAGGTGGTTTGTAAATGCAGGAGGTTGTTTAGAAGATTTGTAGTTTGGAACACAAGTTGTAAAGGGGTTTGAGGGAAAATTCTGGCAAAAATTTGGGGGTGGCAGTGAGTATTGTATAGATCAAAGTTGCTAAGGACTACCAAAAGGGTTGGCTAGTGAATGGGGTGAGAGCTTTGGAAGGATCAAGTCAGAGTGTCAATCATGTCTCCCAAATGAGTGAGGATATAGGAGACCCAAATAACAATGGCTTGTACAAGACATAAGCTCAGTTATCTCCCCTATAAAGGCCCAAATGGATGGTTCTGGTTGAAGTAATGATTCCACAAGACACCTGGAACCCTTCCCTTTTGTTGCTCTGCATTTCGGACATGGAGTTTTCATTTTGAGGTCCAAGATGGCGTCCCCACTGATCACTGTTATGTCTGTACTTCAGCCAGCAGAAAGAAAGGGAAGAACATGCTTCTTTCCTTTAGGGACACAACTCAAACATTGCAAACATCACTCCTGCTTACCTACCTAAGTAACTGGCTAGAACTTTGTCACATGGCCAAAGCTGTAAGAAGGATGGGGAATATAGCCATGAGTTGGAAGACATGCACCCAACAGAAACTTTTCTCGTAAGAAAGGGAGAACACATTCATTGCAGCTCTATTTACAACAGCCAAAATATGGAACCAACCTAAGTGTCCATCAACTGACAATCGGATAAAGAAAATGTGTTATATACACACAATGGAATACTACTCAGCCATAAAAAAGTATGAAGTTCTTCCATTTGCAGCAACATAGATGAGTCTGGAGAAAATTATGTTAAGTGAGATAAGCCAGACAAAGAAACAGAAATATCACATGTTCTCACTCATAACTGGCTGCTAGGAAGGAAGTTGGGGCAGGGAGGGAAAGAGGGAAGAAGGACTGAATGAAGGAAAGAAAGAAAAGACCACAACAATACCATGAACTTTCAGAAGCAGAGAACAAACCTAAGGATGCTAGAGATGGGGGGGAGGGAGGGAGGGGATGGAAAGTGGTAGGTCTGGCAAAGGGCATAAAGAAATAAGTAAGAATGAAATATGTTAATGATAAATTTAAAAAATTAAAAATAAAATTAAATTGTGGCATATAAAGAAGTGATTAAGAGTTTGTAGCCAAAAGTTGTAGAATAAAATATTTTAGTGATGTGAGACGTAGTTATTAATAAAAATATTATGCTCTCTTTCTGAAAGAAAGAAAGAAGAAAGAAAGAAAGAAAGAAAGAAAGAAAGAAAGAAAGAAAGAAAGAAAGAAAGAAAGAAAGAAAGAAAGAAAGAAAGAAAGAAAGAAAGAAAGAAAGAAAGAAAGGGAGAACAGGTACTGGGGGCAGTTGTTTTTTCTCTGACCACTCACTAGCTCCTCATCTTGGTGTCTGTGTAACCTTTGGTAAATTAACCCAGCTGAGCTCAGGTTTTCATCTGTAAATGTAAGATAATTGCTATCTCTCTTACAGATGATTTCTAAGAGTCAAATACAATATTGCAGGTAATAAGAGTTAAATACAATATTGCAGGTAAAAACACCTAGCCCAGTGATTTACGAAGAGTTGTTACATAAGTCTGATTTCTATTTTAAAGCATCACAAAATAAAAATTAAAATCTAGGCAAGTTTGGTGTGCTAGGACAGAAATGATTTAGGGAATGTATTTTTAATAATTAACTAAAATGAAAAAATGGATTACCAAATATTTTCAAATTAGTGCAGTTTTATTGTCTTCGTGTCTCCTCTGTCTTGCCCTCCTGGGGAATCACTGGGCGGTTCTGAAGACTGTATGGCCTTCCCAATCCCCCTAGTGCAGGGGCTCCGGCTCCTGATCTGCCTGTTATGGCTCTGTTGGAGCCATTCACACTCTGTGCCTGTTTACTAACTCGTCTGTGTCTCCCCCACCAGATGGGGTGGGAACGCCCCGAGGGCAGAGGTGGCCCTTGGTCCTTCCCAGTTCCTGAAGTAGGTTTACCTCAGTGCCTGGGACTCAAGAAGCCGGCAACGAACCTTCCTCTCGTTGTTCCTTGAATGAATGCAGCAAAAGCAGTCATGTGAAGTACGGCTCTTGCTAGAATTTGTTTGGATGAATAGTAAGAATTATTAGAATCAGTCACACTTTGTGTGTGGTTCATTCCTTTATTCATGTTTTTATTCATCTAATAGCTATTAATTACCCCGTGCTAGGCCCCATGCTGAGCATCAGGAGACTGTAGTAAAAAAGACACACCCTGTCCCTGCCCTGCAGAGTTGTCATCTAGCAAAATGTGTTTTACTTTCTTAATAAATGTTTAACTTTTGAGCAATTTTAGGTTTACAAAAAAGTTGCAAAGATAATAGAGACAGTTCATGTCGACTCTTTGCCAGCTTCTTCCTAATGTTAACATCTTACATAACCGTTACAATACTATTAAATAAACAGCAGACTTATTTGAATTTCATCAGTTTTTCCACTAATCTCCTTTTTCTGTCAGGATTCAGTTTAGGATACGGCATTGCATTCAGCTAAGTGGTTTAGAAAATTTGAAAACTGCTTTTTTTCAATGACATTTTAAGAAAATATTTTTGCTTCTTACAGTCAGTAGAAAATCTGATTTCCATTTATTCAATTACGTGTATGAATAAAAGCCATAAATATTAGCTGCTAGTTATAAAAGTCTATAAATAACTTTCTCGAGATTAAGTACTCTCTAAGTATTGTTTGCTCTATTTATTTGCTTAGCATTTTTTTCAAAATTAATGCAAAAGTAAACTTCAACATTTCTTGCGTTTGAATTGGCAAAGTGCTTACGTAAGTCGGGTCTGCTGAAAGGAGGCCTCATTATAACAACCTGACTGCCTTGGGGTCAAATTTCTACAGTGTTCCATCTGGCCTTCCACCACACCACCTAAAAAGAGGGTACATTGGAAGAGAATAATCTTCTATTCATCTGATTGCACCCATAGCTCCTATTTTGGGATAAATATAGTGTTTTTCATAACAGGAAGAGTGCAAGGAGAACTAAGAGGTCTTTGGGATGAAGCCTTCATTTGTGCTCGATCACACAGCACATAGAGAAAATATGAAAATTTAGGTCTCCTGAGACCTGGGCTCAACCACCTTTTCCTATAGCTGGCTACCTGGGGGAGGACTCCTGGCTCCCTGCCTCTCCGTGGCTGACACATTCAGAAATCTGAGATGATTCAGAAATTAATTAGACGGTAGCCCCCCATGGAGCAATGCTGTAAGGCAGCAAGGGAATCGTGGAATATGCGTGCAATGGCACCCACATGATCACTGAAAGATGTGTGTGTTTCTAAAGATTTATATAAAACAATATATCAGGTAAAACACACATGCATATGCAAAACAATGTCCACTTTTGGAAAAAAGCTACACACATACAAAGAAAAGTGGAAAGAAAATAAACCAAAAATGTTCATTGAAGTTGTTTTCTCTGCGTGATAGGCTAACAGGAGATTTTAATTTTATTTTTTTAAAACCCTGCAATATATCCAAAATTTCTATAATGGACATAAAAAATTTTTGAATAACAAAATGATGAAAAACTAAAAAAAAAAAAATGTGATGGTTTAAAGAACAAAACAAGGCATTGTTTTACTAAAGGTAAGTAGATATCACCCCAAGAGATTATCAGCCTCCCTGATTGCTCCTCAAAGAGTCACCCAGTTTGGGGTGTCTCATCCACTCAGATGCTCTCTCGAGGATCAAAGGAAATCAGGTGAGTAGAAGCCTTTCTAAAGTCACGAAACCCTCCACACTAGTAAGAAAATACATGTGTCAAATACAACAAAGTTTCTGGTACAAGCCATACACATAACACTGTAGGTTCTGAAAGGTTTTGTTATTTGGTTTAAAAAACAAAATAAAATAAGAATAAAGCTTAGGGTAACATATCTTAAGCTGAAAGCCAAGCATTTGGCACTTCTCTTCCAAATGTGCATCTTGGGAGATCTCCCCCTGAGCCATGGAAGTCTATACTTTGTCAGGGCCAGAGGGCCAGGGTCAAAGCCAAATTTGCAAGCCAAGTCATTGCTTTCCAAAATGAGGGCTGCTGTGCAATTTGAGAACTGAAATTTTTCTTTTTAATGGCAAGGGGCTGAATTATTTCGGGGTTTAAACTAAATCCCATAAAATCTGTCTCCAATTTCTTCATGCCATCAGTTACTTCCTTCGACATTTAAATAGTGTCCTTTTGAGTGTACTTGTGTGCCTGTTTCACTTATAAATCCATCGCCTTCCAATCTCCAGCTGGCAGTGGCACAAAGTAAATGCAATAAAACCACTCCCAGGGGAGCAGGGCCATTGAAAGGGCGTTACCAAGAGAACTAATGAGTCAGGGGTAAGATGCCCGCTGAATTTGCATTCTGAGTTAAAGTGCTCAAAGGGGCTTTGAATATTTACATTACCAGCTTTTACAGAAATGCTAAGCACATTTTGAAAGCTTACATTTATTTTTGGAAGAAAGGAAACTTTAGGTTAACAATGAAAGCAGGCTGAAAATAGTGTATAAGGCAGGAGCATAAATAAGTATTTGAAATGAGGCTGAATACTTGCAGGCCAGATTCAGTTTCTCAATTGCACATTTTTGGAAAGAGGGGAAGGAAAATGAAGATAAAGCACTTAGCCTGAGGACTGAAAAGCGGGTTGTTGTTCTTTGGACTATACCTTTAATTGATTCTTTGTGTGGTTGAGGAAAAAGTAGTAATTCTGCACCATAATTCTACTATAATCATCGCTTATTTTGACAGGTACTATATCCTACTTGCAGAAAAGAGTTATTTTTCCTAACTCTGAGGAAATGCCTATAGTTTTTAGTACCGATTAAGTATAAGAAAATCAGTATAGACATGGTCAGTGGGTTAAATACTACAAGATTGATAAAATTAAAAAAAATCAACATAGGTATCAAGCCGAAAATGAGTAAATATAATTTTTCACAACGAAGAAGTAAAAAGCATTATCATATAAGGTTACAAGATATAAAACAATATGCTGTTATAGTTAAAATAGAAAAGCGCAGGAGACCATCTTATAAATAAACTAGCCAGGACTCAATTTTATTATTTTGAGATTTAGAATAAATAAAAATCTGACAAGACAGACGCATCACTTCATCAAGGTTGGTGTTCATAATCTCAGTGTCTTCAAGGCAGCTGACTGCTTAATATTCCTGAGGTTTCTTCTCTTACATGACAAGATGTTAGAGGCTGTCTCATTCTTTGTATTTCAAAACAGTTGTGTCACTAGTTTAAAGTTTTTCATTCTCCAAGATTCCTACAACCAAAAAATTGTAGTCTCTAGTTTTAATATAATTTACATTTAAATTAAGGAATTTGGAGCATATGTATTCATTTTATAGATATGTGTGTATGTACACAAAATATGTACATGTGTGTACATATCTGTGTATATATATATTTAAGTTCTACATTGTTCTCATTCAGACTCAACATAGGCCTCATTTACATGTGTCAACTATTGGAAGAATCCAGAGAAGTAACCTGGGAGGAGGCAGCTGGCCAAGAGCAGGAATCTGACTGGCTCTCTGTAATAGTTTTCTATTGCTGCGTAAAAGATGACCACAAACATAGCAGCTTAAACAATTCTCATTTGTTATCTCACAGTTCTTTAAGTCAGAAGTCTGAGTGGGCTCCACTGGGCCCTCTGCTCAGGGCCTCACAAGGCTGATGTCAGGTGTTGCAGAGCTACATTCTCATCTGGAGACTTGACTGGGGAAGAGGCTGCCACTGAGCTCATTCAGGCAGAATCCAGTTCCTTGTGGTTGTAGGACAGAGACCCCTGTCTTTTTGCTGATTGCTGGCCAGGAGTTGCTCTCAGCACTAAAGGCCACTCTCACGTCCTTTCCACATGACCCCCTCCACCTTCAAAGCCAGCAATGCTTGCGCTTTGAATTGGTCTGATTTCCCTTCTGCTACCAGCTGAAGAAAACTCTCTGCTTTTCAAGGGCTCATGTGATTAGGTGAACGTCACCCAGGTAATCTCCCTTTTGCTGAACTCAAAGCCAACTCTTCAGTAACCTTGATTACATCTGTAAAACCCTTTGCCATGTACCAGAATGTAATCACGGGGGTGACATCAGGAGACAGAGATCATAAGGGTCATCTTGGATTCAGCCCACCATGCTCTCAAGTCAAGAAATCTAAGAATTATAATCATCTAAGGGCTGGCTTAAATCTGTGGGCTTTATCCTCTTGCAGCAGTTCTGTTATGCAAAGGTAGGATGCTAGATGTCTCTTACATCTCAGCCTGAAGCTAGCACCGTTCCCAGACCTTTTGTCCTTAGGTCCGGGCCTAAAACTGCTAAGTAGCCAGTCACACTTAACAAAATACCTCCTATAAGTCTACTCCATGGAAACCCAGGTGCCATGCCCAGGAAAGGCGACCCTGTGTGATGACCAACTGACATTTATGTAGCATGGCTGTGTGCTCTGGCTCTCACAGCTGGCTGGGTGTCTGCGCTGAAGGTCACACTTCTGTTTCATGTTTTATTCCAGACTCAGAAGGCAATGACCATGAAGACACTGCTGAGGGAGCTGGCGAACATGCCTCCCCACTACCGCTGCCTTTGCATCAGCCACCTCATTGGATGGACCGCCTTCCTGTCCAACATGCTCTTCTTCACAGACTTCATGGGCCGGGTAATGGACATGTCTGTGCACACACTCATTGACTCACAAGTCAATTCTTCAGTTGGCACCTGTCAAACTTCTTCTGGGCTATCGCCTAGGAAGGGCACAGTAAGAGTGCAGGAAAGAGTACTGTCAAGGAGCTGGCTTACAGACAGATTCTAGAATCATGCTCCTACACCACGGACAACGAGAGGACACTGAGGCCTACTGGCACCTAACCAAAGACAGGGGGTAATCAATGTGAGCTGTAGCAATCATGGCAGGCTTCATAAAAGAGGCACATATGATCTGGGCCTCGAAGGGTGGGTTGGAGTCGGAGAGATATAGGAGAGAGAGAAAGCACTCTAAGCGGGAATAGGAATGACGTGTGGGGATAGAGAAGCCTGTTGGCTGTACTAGAAGATGGGCAGCAGGACTGCCTGCATTCGACAAAAGGAGGGGTGTTAAAGACCCAGGGAAAGTTGTTTAGACTTGGTGCAGTAGGAATTGGACTTCCTGAAAGTCCTTGCCCAGAGGTGTGATGGGATGTATGGGGTGACTTCCATGACAAAATGAGCTCTGTGCCCTAGAAAGGGCCCCCTGGGCAGGGACATGTGCCCCTCAGAGGTGGGAAAGCAGAGTACATGAGAAGGGGCGCCTGCCACACTGCATCTGTAGCTCAACAGCCCGACCCTCTCTTTTAGATTGTGTACCACGGGGACCCCTACAGCGCACACAACTCCACGGAGTTCCTCACCTATGAGAGAGGGGTCGAGGTCGGATGCTGGGGTTTGTGTATCAACGCCGTGTTTTCCTCACTCTATTCTTGTAAGTCTCTCTCTCCTAAGGTGTCTTCTAAAGGGCTCTGGTCTAGCAGAACTTGGATTTTATATTTTTATATTTATTTTCTGCTCTTTAAAATGCCAGATTTTTGATAAATATACGGAGGTCAGGTAAAACTATTCCCTTCAAAAGGACCCCATGAAGGATTGTTTTTCATAGTGAATTGTGGGTGTCACTTTGTACTGGGAGTCAGTGGGTTCTTGATCCAGGTTCTCTGGAAAATAAAAGGGAACTTTGTAAACAAGATGGTGACGTGTTGGGTGGATGAGAAATAGAGTCCCAGCAGGTCATGTTCTACTGGTGGTATTTCAGAGATATGCTTATTGTATTTGTAAATGACACAAATAGTAGGGATGGTTAATATGACAGGTGACGTAAGATAATCTTAGCTCAGATGCGCAAGAGCACTGTCCCAGGATTCAGAACAACTGGCTCTTCATCTCAGGTGCCAGCTTTCCATGGTGTCTTGTGCCTCTTCACTCTCCACTTGCTTAAGTTTTAGCTGTGAGGTCACTGAACAAAGGGATTTCTGCCTTTGATTTTTAATAAGTCCAAACCGATGTGCTACAACACTCGGTTTGTACGTAGCACATTTTACATCACACGGGCACACTTCGCACTTGCTAATGCATATGGAAAACTCCCAGCTCTGTATACGTTGAATTAGATGGTAAGTCTGGCCTGAAAAATGTACGCAGTTCCCCTATTTGTAGTGGAAATTTGTCTCCTAATAATAATGAGTTCTTCTCACCCATCTCTGCTTCTCCAGGGTTGTGGGGAGAATCACTGACCTTAACTCAGAGTTCTAGACTTTGGACAGGCCAAGGGGATAGCAGGGGGACGGTCCAGGTACATTAGAGGGAAGAGATGTCATAGCACAGCACGAAATGTGCCTCAGGATCTTTCCATGATTTAGCACAATTGGGAAAAGGGGACCTAATTTAAACATTTAAGGAGTTCATAAGTCTAATAATCATAAAACCACAAAACTCATTATTTTAAAATGTATAATAATCAAATAATGGTGGCTTAAAGTTTACATTTCTTTAGCAAACCCTTTTCTTCCCCTAGAGTGTGTGAATTAAAAAAACTTCCAGGAGGAAGATTTCAAGTACATAAAATAAAATTGGAGAGTGTTAGACTAAAAGGATCTGATAAATTATCCATCTCGATTCCTTTGTGATTTTAAGGGGTGAGGGACTATTTACTACTACCTTCATTCTTGTAGGAGGAACATATTTTTCTACACATAATTAGTATTTTCATCTTGTGTCAATTTCACTTTTTTTTTTTTACTCAAAGGATCCCTGTTAGGTACCATTCCATCAGCATAGTTTGAGTCCCTGTATACATTTCATGGAGTTTGAAAATTAAAAAGCATGTAATTTTTAGGCTCTGTGTACAAAATAAAATTTTTATTTAAATAGTTTCCCAAAGATATATTAATGTGTAAATCTATGGGATCTCTACTATTGTGAATTTGAACAAAAATTTTATGTTTAAAATACCAACCAGCCCTGTTTAAGGCTCTTCAGGGGTTCTTCGTGCTCATAGGATAAAGTCAAAGTGGTGAGCTTGGCATTCAAGGATTTTCACAGTTTGTCCTAATTCGCTCCCATACAGAGTAACTACCCTGGATGACCCACTACACAGACTTTCTCATCTGTATGTATTTGCACCTGCTTTTAGTTTCTTCTTTGACCCGATCTTCTCTTTCTACTTCCACCTAGACAACTCCTTCCTAATCATGCTTTTAATCCTAGCTCAAATATTACTTCCCCTGTGAAATTGTTCAAGACTTTCCCCCTGCAACCCAAACCACCCTGGGCAGAATCAATCATTTCCTTCAGTTACAGAGATCATTACATTACCCTCTGTTTTGGACTCATCACATAACATCAGATGCAGATCCAGAGTTTCTATCCATTTGGAATTTGGTAGACAATCTGGATGCTGGGGTGGGAGATGATGACAGGAACATGTTTTCCAGCTCCTCTTGCAGAGCAAGCACATTTACATCATTAGAATAGCAATACTGAGTGCTAAGATATAGTCAGTTGTTCACATTGTATACTGCTAGTCATAGCTGGTGCTTAAATCTGTCATTTCCCTCCAAACCCAAAGAGAGGCACTGTGTGAAGATTTGACTACCACCGGGGGTCAGACCCATCAGAGGGCAAGGCATGCTTGGCCCTGAAATTTACCAACTTGTCTTTATGAATGAAGCATTCTTTGCCAGACTTTCAGTCTTTGTACGGAAATTATTTGTTTCCAAATATCTCTTTATCCTTCTTTGTTTTCTCCTTGGCTGGCCTACACACTTGGATAAGGGCATTTCCCTAATGAGTATTGATGGTATCATCTAGGTTCTGAGACACCTTAGATTATTACATTTGCTGCATAAAATAATCTTTAAGCAAACAGAAACTGACCTAGTTTGTACTGCTTTCATTCTCAACTTTAACAACAGTCTTCCAAGCATGGGATGAATTTAATAGAGGAAGCAATGTTGCCTGCCTGGTACTTCCAGAGCTATGTCTTCCATCACATGTCCTGAGACAGTGTTTAGTTTCATAATTGATTCAAATGCAATACAAATTAGGTTTCTTGTCTGCCAGGTGTAAATCCAATAATTACTTGGATAGTTATAGAAAGTTTCATTCTTGATTTGGCACATTTCAACTATCTATCATTTATCCCCTGGTTCATGTGTTCCAGTAGAATAGGGCAGGTGAGAGATAAGAAATGTATGGATTAAAAACAACTAATTTAGAAAGGAAGACAAAAGATTTTTAGGGATTTTTTTTTACTGTTGTGGAAAACATTGTAAAACATTTTAAAGCAGATTTTTAAAATCATTTTTAAAAGTTAGCTTTACCCTTATACTTGTATGAGCAAGCCAAGCTTACCTACTGGGAGGGCAACCTAGTTAAAAGGGAAGCGTCTTCAGCTCAGCTTGTATATGTTGAAATAGCAGTGGCCACATTAATTGAACATCTTCTATGTGCTCAGCATTGGCCTGGGTGATTTCTCAGCCATTTCATCTCACTGGAGTCTGACAACAACCTCAAAGGAGGGTGTTCTTATTCCCATTTTTCAGATGAGGAAGCTGAGGTGTTGAGAAGTTAAGGAATTTGTCCACCCAGAGTGAGAGAGCCAGCAATGGAGAGGCACCAGCTGCTATAGGGGCCTCTTACCAGTGTAGAAAGGGTTGACAAGTCAGGGAGGTGTCTGCAGATAACTGCACGTCCTTTACCTCCTCAGGTTTCTAGGCTGCAGAAACCATGTATATCTTAGGTCATTCTGCAAAATCTGGTTGTTTAAACTTTCCCCAACTTGACTTTGGGTCCTGGGGCCAAGATGGGCCCATACTCTTATTTTGGTCCTATTAGACCCAGACCTCTCTAATCAGAATAACCCATACTACTCTTGCAGGGCTTGCAGCCCCAGGATTTGTTAGCTAAGGTGGGCTTTTTCACCACCTCTTTTGCATCCTTTTGCTATTTGGCTGCCTGCGAAACAATGCCTGGTCCTCCTCTATGGAAAAAAAATCAGCCTAGCAAGGCAATTTTAAGCTGTTCTTTATGCAAAGGATTTAAAGCTGATTCCAAAAGCCAGCTGTTTTCAATCCACAGATAAGGAGGCTCTTTTGTTTCTGACTCTGTATCAAAGGAAGTCTCTTAAAAATGGGAATCTACAAAAGAAAGAATTGTCTGAAATTATTAAATGTTGTGAGGCATTGCCAGCTGTAATTTTTCCCTCTCTTCTCCCCACAGACTTTCAGAAATTTATGGTATCCTACATCGGATTAAAGGGTCTTTACTTCCTGGGGTATTTGTTGTTTGGCCTGGGGACGGGATTTATTGGGCTCTTCCCAAACGTCTACTCCACACTGGCCCTGAGCGCCCTGTTTGGTGCAATGTCCAGCACTCTGTATACTGTGCCCTTTAACCTCATTGCCGAGTACCACCGCGAAGAGGAGAAGGAGGTATGTCATGACTGAACCTCTGCCCCGGGGGAACATCTGGACTCATCTGAAGGCTGGGGGTGGGGAGGATTTGGTAGGAAAGTGTAGAGCACAGCTGGAATATAAGCATTCTTGAAACAGCAGCACTAAAATGCCCAACCATCTGTAGTCACAGGCTGGCACAAGCATGGGCAGCATCCCAGCCTTCTCCTCCTTCTTACTCCAAACCCCTGTGCACCTGGTGAGCTGTAGGGTGAAGAGCATTACTCCTTTTGTCTGATTAGAGAGAGGGGGCTGGATGATGCTGAGAAACCAGCCCACAATCGCACAGAGACAAAGAAGGGAGGACCTGAGTCTTCTGGCAACCTCTCCAGAGGTCTGTCCCATGCACCTGCAGAATTTCTGAATGCAAACAGTGAGGGTTCTCCAGTCCTCAGCTGCTGCAGAGGTGCGTGGTGGAATTTCTGGGAGTTATGGGTTGTGGGCAGGAAATTCCTGTGCAATGTTGCCCCTAGGAGTCCTGGTTTTAGCAAGTGTGCAGGTAGGAAAGCTGGAGCCATGAGTGGTCAGCCTCACCAGGCTGCCCTGAGGGGAACCTTCCCAATCTACCCCTTGGAACTCAGACTAGCAAGCAAGACCCTAAGCAGTCCTTCTGAGAACACTAAGTTGGGTATTTCTGCTCCAAAATGACCACTTCTTTTTATGAAAGTGTGCAACTTTTCCCCAATGAAAATCGGCTTACAGTTTCTTCACTGGAGCAGTGATATGAAAGCTAAAGAGTGAACTTCTAGTTTAATCCATCTCAGCATGCAACTGCAAAAATACTGAACACATGTCCATGTGTCCAGCCTTCTTTTCCATCATTTGATCTGGCAAACGCAGCAGGGCAGAGCGGCACCAGGAGTTAAAACCTTTTAAACCATAGTTGTAGCAGTCCTTGTCCCCTGGCAAATGTAGTCACCAGCGTTTTAGTGCATGACAGGGGTTTTGCTGTTAAAGACATACACATAGTAAGAACTGTCCCTCCAAGGAGAGAGTGTTCCATGGTAACAAGGCCAAAACACAGAAGTATTGAGCTCAAGGAAATCTGGTTTCAAATCCTGCCTCCTTCACTTTAAAGCTGTGTGACACTGGGGATGTTGTTCATTTATTAAATAGCACTTAAAATGAGTTCATTTTTAGATGAGGTAATATATTCACATGGTTCAACAAACACAATATACATAAATGTATAAAGTGAAGTGGATCCTTCTGTGATTTTCCTAACTCCCGCCAGCTCTGGCATGTTACCGCTCTTACTAGTTTCTCATTTTTCTCAGTATTTTTGAATGAAAATCAAGCAAATAGGAATCTTTTTTCTTACTTTCCCTTTCTTATTCAAAGGATGATATGCATTTTTCTGCAGAATGCTTTCTCTACTTAGTAGTATAGGAAATCACCATTCAACTCTTAGAGCCTCAGTTTCCTCATTAGGCAAATGGCACCCACTTTATAAGATAGTGTATGTAACGTGCTTAGCGTAGTGCCTACCTAGCATCTGACAAAGACTCAAAAAATGGTGGCTAGTATTATTATTGTTATCATGGGTATAATGATGAAAATATGTGCATCTAGGGAGGCATCTAGGTGAGAATAAAATAAAGGAACATATGTAAAAGAAGCTTGCACAGGCTTAGCACATAAAGAATACCCAATAAATGGCAAAGTTATCAACCAGTTCAGACCAAATATCAAATATGAACCAAACATTAACATACTAACCAAATATCAACCATATTTTGAAAGTTTGAAATGCTTTTTTTATGTTGCTTCTTTTAAGTATATCAGTGATTCAAAATCTTTGTGAAAATATTTGAATTTTTAACACTAAGGAAGAAGAATGGGATATTTATTGTTTCCATTGCATCGTATTTATTGACTTCTTAGGAAGAGATAGCTTCACATATAATAATAGTTTAACCCTCATTATGTGTTAATGGAATTTAAGACTCTGTCAAAGGTAGAGAAGACAGCACCAGGCAGGAGGGTGGAGCTTCCTGGTAGCCCTAAATCAGGGGTTGGCAAACTATGGCCTGCTGGCCAAATGTGCCTGCCACCTGTTTTTGTACAGTCCATGAGCTAAGAAATCCTTTTAAATTTTAAATAATTGGGAAAAAAATTCAAAAGAAGGATAATATTTTGTGACAAGGGAAAATTATGTGAAATCAAATACCAATGTCCATAAAGCTATATGGGAACGCCGATTTGTTTATGAATTGTAGCTGCTCTTGCACACAACAGCAGAGTTGAGTAGTTACAACCAAGAAGACCCTGTGACCCACAAAGCCAAAGATATTTACTCTCTGGTTCTTTAAAGAAAAAGTTTCCTGACCTCTGCCCTAAACGACAGTTCCTTGTAGATCAAATGCTGTCCCTGTGCTTCCCTTGCAGAGGCAGCAGACCCCGGAAGGGGACCTGGATGGCAGCAGCAGAGGAAAGGGTGTGGACTGTGCTGCCCTCACCTGCATGGTGCAGCTGGCTCAGATCCTGGTTGGAGCTGGCCTGGGCTTTCTGGTCAACATGGCTGAGAGCGTCGTCGTTGTGGTGATTGCGGCCTCTACAATGTCACTGATTGGCTGTTGCTTCGTGGCTCTCTTTGTTAGATATGTGGATTAGGTCAATAAAGGGACATTGACCCTAACCTCAGACTTAGGGAAGCATATGGCATCTGTAGCTCTGCGTCTTTTTGGTCTGACCATCAGATGCCCCGTGTTGTGATTTCAGCTGTGGTCATCTGCCCTCCCCTCACTTTCAGCCAGTCCTCTGCACAACAGTCCCCATATTTCACATGTCATTTGTCTGGGCTACACCTCTATGCACTGGTGGCAAAGGGTAAGTGTGGGTGGCAGGACCTACACACACCTTCCTCACTGTATCTCAGTGCAGGGTTAAGAGAGGCAGGCTCTGTTTTCCATGGGGCATTTTAGGCCTTGATGAACCTGAGAAGTAGACTAATTCTATATATGATGCTTGGACTTACTCCGTGATGTGATTTATTTTTTGGCCAGAGGTGCATATGTAGTTGGGGAATCATATATTTCATCAAATTCACAAATACTCAAAATACTGCTGATGATTTATGATATTAATTTATTCATATTTAAATTGCTCATTATTAATTCCTACTAATTTTGATATCCGCAACAAGTCTGCATAAACATCTCATGCTAGAGGATTTACAGCTTTAACACAGCTCATTTCATTGACAGTAAAAATATTTCTCTCTAGTCTGCACCTTTGTTTCATCCTCTGGAGTTGACATGAAAGTCTTTCAAAAAACAGCCTCCGGTTTCTGCTATGATCTTCTCTTCGCCAAGCTAAGCAGATTTTCCTTTAGCCATACCCCTTCAATTGCTTCTCACATGGCGAAGTTTTCAGCAGCCTCAAAAGACCGCCTGGTTCAATAGAAAAATCATGAGCTTTGGAAACAGGCTAGCTTTGAATCCTGACTTTAACCCTCAGCAGCAAACTACTTAACCTCCCTAAGCCCCCACTTGTTCATCTGTACATTTGGGGTAAAAATTCCCTTTTCTGAGAGTTGTGATGATTAATAATATGTAATATTTATGGAGTGCTTACCATTACTCTAAATGTTTTACCTGTGTTAACACAGCAGTCTTTGGAGTGGGTGCAGTGCTATTACTGATCTACATTTTGTAGATGAGGAAACTGAGGCAGAGAGGTATTATAGAACTCATCTGGAGCCACGCAACTTGTTAGTGGCAGAGTTGAGAATTGAACACAGGCACCCAGGCTCTGCTGCTTCCTGTATGAACAGCACTTAGGCTGGTGGCTGGCACGTGGTCGATGCTCAGTGAATGATAGCTAACTATTGTCACCGCTGTTAAAGGCTGATCATCCTGTCCTCCCATCCCTAGATCTCCTCCAGTGTTTCCTAAGTGTTTGCGTGTATAGCTGCAGGTGTTCCTGACCACCGGAGAATAGAGATTTACCAACATGTTTTAGAAGTTAAAAAAATTATGAGGTTCCTATCCAACTTCATCTTAGAATCTGGTAATGTAGTCATTGCCTCAGTTGAATTTCTAACTGACCAAGATCTTTGGTGCGGGAAGAGAGTTTGGAGAAAGGAAATGAGCTGCTTTTGAGAACTGGAACATTTGGGATTTGGGGTGCTGTTTTTGTTGGCCTCATGCACAGTACAATGGATGGGTCCAGTAGCATAGCCAGGCCCTGCAGTATCAGCTCATTCAGGTCCTGAGAAGAAGCATGCTGTGGTGGTTCATTGGAAGTCTTTGGGTCCTCTTTCACACAACTGCTGGGAGGGTAAGTGGTACAGTCCCATTCCTAACATTTGCAGGGTTCAGGAGCTCACGGTCCATAGCCCATCTTCTTCCCTGCTCCTCCCAGTCTTGTTTCTGCCCAGCACTGTGAGAGTCCTTATGCACACTTTGGCACCAGCGCATCCATAGCCTCCCACACCCCTCCACCTTCCACCACCCCTACAAACAGCCACTGTTAGCCTCCCCTCACAACTAAGGAAGCATGGACTCAGCAGAGTTGTCTGCCTTCTGGAGGGTGGACTCAGGAAAGACCCATGAAGTCCTTGTAAATAGACCCAGGACCATCTGGATAGGGAATTCTGAGGTCTCAGGTAATGAAGCATATTGTAGAAAGTCAGGGGGTGGGGAGGCACAGGCTTTAGCTAGCCTTGTGGGAAGGGGCACAGCTGGAGGGGTAGGGCAGAGCAGGCTCCTGTAATGATGAAACCCAGGGCAGGGGCTCTGGCTGACCTTGTCTGAGGGCAGTACCGAAGACCAGTAGCCTAACATCACAGCTGGAGAGCGGATCCATTGCCATTCTATGCGGCAGCCTCCCTCCCTTTCCCAGTTTCTCCAAGGGTCTCAAAGGGAAGCTGGGTCCCATTGGCTCACACTCGCTCTGCTCCTCCTGTGACTGCTTGGGTTTGCACATTGCTGCTGCAATTCTTCCAACTACCTCCTTTTTGTTTAATGAACTTGCTTTCTGCTGCTATCTGGTTATCACACTTGTGACTGGGGCAGTGCTAGAGCTATGGGGCAGGACACCTGGAGCAACCCTGTGGATATGGCTGCTTCTGGTGTATGTGTATAGGGTGGGACAGAGAATGGCAGAGGCAGGGGTCTTATGCTGAAGCAACTGCTCCTTTCTGCCTGCTGCTCACCCTTGTCACCTGCAGGATGTGTAGCTTCCTTATCTGATGCTAGGCACTCTAGGCTCCCGCAGTTTCTCTCACTCATTCCAGATCCCTGGTGCTTTCCTGGCCAGGCTGGGCTGTCTTCTCAGACCTGAGACTGCTATTGTTTCACTTATCAGCCTCCATGCCTTGCTTCCTCTTCTCCGCATGGGCGCTTCTCTTTTTCTGCCCCCTGCTTCTGTTAGTACAGTCACTCCCAAATGAAATCATCTCATTCTTTTCAGGGAGCATATACAAAACTATCCCATCTCTCCCAGTCTTCACCTTCTCCTCCTCCCCCCATCATCCATCCTGGAGAAGTGAGGTTATGACTAATTTAGAGGAGAGAGCAGGGAAAACACCTGTTGCCAACCCCATAGCATGGGATGATGAGGGGCAAATGCTCAGAGGACCCCAGGTCCCACAGATCTTGGATTGCAAAAGAAACAGCACCAAACCACATCTCTTGCTTCCCCTATCTGTATTTGGCCTCTGCAAGCCTTAGAAATGGAATCATATGTAGAGTTCAGTGTTTATTTCCTGACATTTCTCCAAGGACTGTTCTGGTGTTTGAAGATTTGGAAATCAATGGCTGGGTGAGCTGGGAAGGTGACCCACAGCTGAAGGCCAGCCTACCTACACTCCCAAGAAGTCCAACACTAGTCACCACTGACCAGCCACAGGGAATGGTCTTTATTACAAGTGAAGCTATTTTTAGATGGAGCATTGGATAGGCTTCTGGGCTGAGGGAGGGAGCTACAGCAGGCATTCTCTCTCCCTCTCTCACACACATATACACACACACACACTCAAATATGCAAATGCTTTACTCATTAAACCCAACTCCATAGAGGTTTGAATGAGTAGGTAGAATCCAATTTTGAAAAGCTTTTAACTACCTTTGGGAACACAAGCATTTGTTCTCAGTATACCAATGACATGCTTTCTCTGGGGGGAAAAAAAGCCCCATTTCTAGACAAATAAAATAAATGCAGGGACACATAAATACATAAATTTTCAATAGAAATCCTGGGAAATCCCACAGGAGAAAGGGAAGCCACACTGCTTATTCCAACCTCAAAGCCTTTGGTCACCAATTTTTTCAGCTTCAAATGTTCTCTCTACCTCCACACCCCACTCCTGCTATTCCACCTGTCTAAATTGCACCTACATTTCTAGGCCCATTTCAAATACTGCTTTGCCCAGGAAGGCTTAGATCCCCCAGCAGAATCAACCTCTCCTTGCTCTGTCTTCCCATAGCAACTTCTCTTAGCTTTACTATGATCTTCAACTCATTGCTCCCTGTCATATCTTGCTTGAGTTCATGGCTGTCTGTCCTTGAGAACGTGGAAGTCAGGGATGAGTCGGGTTTATATACCTGATGGTGGGGCACACCACAGGCGCTCAGAAAGTCAATATTGATTTTAAAAGATTTAACCATTTCTTTGTTGAGCCTTTTGTCCTTGTGGTAGACAGAAGTCTTGGTCTATGATCCCTTCTGATGTTCTTAGAAGCCCTCAGCTTCGTACTTGGACAAGGTGACACTTCTTACAGCATTTTTTTTGTGAAGACCTTGCCTCCAACCCATTCTCTTCCCTTTTTCCAGTGCCCATAGTAGCAGAAACACACAATTCAACATACTTTCCTAAGAATTCTGAGCTACCCACTCATTATTTTATTGTCAAAATCTAAATGGCAAGTTGCTTTAATAAGACTCTCTCAGTAAGATTCTAATATTGGTGTTATAAATTGGTATTCTGCCATGCTACTCCTTGTTCTTTCTGGTGCTTACTTTTTCATTTATTTTGCATTTGGGAGACTCATTTCAATTTTTGTTAGCCCAATTGTTATTCAATATCGATATCAAAAGTTTTCTTCTGAAAGGGCAAAAAAAAAAAAAAAAAATTTGGCTACTTCAAAACAAGAGCACTATTCTGTTTTCTAAAAGAGCTAACTTCTCAAGGCTGCTTGGGATTGAGTTCAGGCAGCTTTTTTGTGGCAAGGTATGAGCGTTTAGTAATTGCACTGTGTTGTGTTACAGAAAGCAGGACAAGGAATGCTGGGACTGTAGACATCACATTTTGAGCCTTAAATGTCAGACACTACAGGAAATTTGCTACAAAATTACTAAACAATTCTACGGTTCAAGAGGCTATTTAAACAGACATATTTTTCTAATGATTATTTATTGTATTAAAATAACCACACCAGCAGGTGCCTGCATTACTGGTTTCTTGACCCCAAACCAAGTGCCCAAAGAGGACAGCAGCACCTCCGTCAAAGCTGGCAGATGGATGGGCAGATGGATGTTCACTCCCACTTCTCAGAGCAGCCTCAAGAAAGGACTTTGAGAGGATCTTAACTCCTTAAACTGCTGTGACCAGAACAGAATTGTCATGAGAAATGTGAGTCACTCTTCAGAGACAGCTCCATAGACTGTCCGGAGGTTAAGGAAAAATTCAATGTGCAAAGCCCTCTTTAATAAATGGAACTTGACTAAGGTAGTGTCCTGTGGGAGCTCTTATCTCTTACCTTCTCCTGTCAATAATATGAACAATAAGGAATCCCATACCTGAAATTCGGGTGCTTCCCTCAGAACAGCTTCTCCAGTACTCTCTTCCCTTTAGGACAGATATTACTTGAGTCTTCTATTCTGTTTCCCACCCCACACTTCCTCTTGAAAGATCAGACCCCAGCTTCCAGAAATTTGGTTTCCAGGAACCCCCTGCGTATTTCAACAGCATTTCTTCTATCTGAGCCTACCAAAAATGTCACTGAGCCATCCCTCTAGTCTCCGGTCAGAGTCTCAATCAAAGGGACATCCCAATTCCCAAAGGGGGAGGAGCTGCAGAAGCTCCCCCACTCCCAGTAGAGCTTTTCGAGATGCTCCTGGGCCCAGCTCACCGGCAGCACCCAGACCGGAGGCACCCGGTCTGCTCCCAGGGGACCTGGAGGGCCCAGGCTTCCAGCGCACCGCGCCCAGCGCTCCACTTTCTGCTCGGCTAAGTGAGCACGTGGGCTCCTGTCTGTTTTAGAGTTCGTAGCCTGAAGAGGTCCCTCTATTCAGCCCCTCTAATCACACCGCGTCCGCTCCCTCCGCGGCAACGCCACTACTCAGCAAATCGCTCTCCCTCGTTGGTGACAGGCGTCTTGCCCTTGGTGAAGTCTGAGCTCAGAGGCCGAGGAGATCGTGGCACGCTCATCGCCTGCCGGCTCACGCTGTCCGGGATAACAAACGATACGATGGCTCCATAAGAGGTGCCCCTCCCCCGCCCTTTCTCCTGGGGACGACCAAGATGGTCACTCTTTTCTCCCAACTCCGAAAAAGATTTCTTTCGTCCAAACTCTAGGCTCCTGGGGCAACCACACAACGAGTCAGACCTTGGCGCCGCGGCAGACTCGGGTGTAAAGGAAAGGTCTTGTGTGTGGCTCCCCTGGCTGGGTGCACCTTGAGGGAGGGCCGTTTCAAGGGCTCCATAGAAGTCGCTGGGATACATGAGTCCAATCATTCGGCTGAGTCCCACTCCCCGGTGCTCCCGTTTCTCTCCATTCCTGATGCGACCCCAATCTGCCCAGCATGGACAGCGTAAGGAGAGGGCGGCGGTGAGGAGGGGAGGCCGGTGGCCTGCACCTGTGGGGCCGATCTCTGCTTCTTTACCAGCTTCCTTTCTTCACCCGAATTCGCAGCCTTCTCTCTTCGGAGAAGGTCCCCCAGCGTCTTCACAGGCTGCTGCTCCACGCTTTTCCCCACCCCCGTCCCACGTACTTCTAGATAGGGGCCCCCAGCCTCCCTCATCGGCTCTCTTCCCACCCCCCGGGACGACCACCTTGCCGCGCCCGCGCGCCCGGGGCCTCCGCCCGCGTCAGTAGGCGGAGCTGCTGGGCAGCGGGTCGTAGCGCCCCCCACTGTAGACCACCACGCCGGGCGGGTAGTACAGCAAGTCCGGCTCCGCGGCCGCGTGGAACGGCGCCAGGGCCCTCACCCCCGGGTCCTCGGGCTCCGGCTTGGTGGTGGCGGTGAAAGGGCGCATGCTGGTAAGCGAAGGCGACGCGATGCGCCACAGCAGGGTCTTGAGCGCCTTGCGAAACTCGCGGCGCACGAGGCAGTAGAGGACGGGGTTGAGGCAGCTGTTGGAGTGCGCCAGGCACACGCTCACGGGGAACGCGTACAGCTGGCACAGGAAATACTCCTGGCTGAAGGGCACCGCGTTAAACTTGATGAGGATGCTCCAGGTGGTGAGCGCCTGGTTGGGCAGCCAACACAGGAAGAAGGATAGGACCACGATGGTCACTGACTTGGTGACCTTGGATCGTCTCCGGGCGCTGGCTGCGGTCAGGCCTCCCCCGGCCGCTGCCACTCCTTCGGTCCCCGCCACGCGGCGGTCGGAGATGAAGCGCACCAGCAGCAGGTAGCACAGGCTAATGACGCCCAGCGGCAGCACGAAGCCTAGCAGCACCTTCTGGGAGTGATAGAGGCCCAGCCAGAACTGCCTGTCGCCGCCCAGCAACCTGTCCGGGAAGCGCACCAGGCACAGCTCCTCGCCCATCACCTTGATCGTGGTGGAGAAAATGGCATTGGGCAGCGAGGCCAGGGCCGCCAAAATCCAGATCAATACGCACAGTGCCCTGGCCGAGAAGCAACAGCTGTCCTCCAGGCTCTGGCCGCAGCAGTCGCCCCGGCCGTGCCCTCGGGTCCGGTGGCTTTTAAGAGCAGACGCCACCGAATGGTAGCGTGCCACACTCATGGAGGTGAGGAAGAAGACGCTGGCGTACATGTTCATGGACGTCACGACGGACACAATCTTACACATGGCCTTACCGAAGGGCCACTTGAAGTCCAGCGCGTTCTCCACCGCCCAGAACGGCAGGGTGAGCACGAACTGGAAGTCCGTCAGCGCCAGGTTGGTGACGAAGAGGTTGATGGAGGACTTGCGCCAGCCCTGCTTGCTGCTCATCAGGTAGAGCACCAGCAGGTTGCCGGTCAGCCCCAGCGCGCACACCACCCAGTACACCACGCTGATGAGGATCCGCACCCGGGCTTCGGTGTCGGAGCTCTCTGCCCCGCCGCGGCCCGGAGGGTGCCCGGGCGCCGCGCCGTCGGGCAACTCCAGCCCCAGCTCCCACCACAAGTCCTGAAGCTGCAGAGACGCGTTGCCACTCTTGTTTGCCGCCTCCAGAAGGCCCGGGATCAGACTGAAGATTTCTGCGAGCTCGTCACTGCCAGCCGCATTATTCATGATGGCTATTGTGGCTGCAGCAGCCACCTGCATGTACAGGTGCCTCTAGGTCATGCTCTGGAAGGCAAGACCTGAAGGAGCACGGTTCGTCCCCGGTGTCGTCCCCAGGCGAGCGCGCTGGGCGTGCGCGGGAGCTTTCAAAGTACCGCTGAAGACAGTGCCTCGGAACTGGGTACTAAGTGCTTCCCGCGCGCGAGCACCGCCCTGGGCGCAGGAGTTGAGCTCAACCTCTGCTCTGGAGGGGACTTAGCAGAGGAGCGTAGCCTCTAAGGCGCTCGGCGTTCAAGGGATCTCGGGCCGAGGTCGGAGTCTCTGGGTCCCTACCGTACGACTCAGACTTCCCCACTCCGTTCCCGCTGTCACTTGGGCACTGGCGCATAACCCACCGGCTGCACAGGGGCGCCACTGGGGCCACTCGTTCTTTTTCCAGTACCTTTGTTGGTTTCCTCTATCGCTGCTGGGATGAGGTTTCTGTCCTTTGAGAGGAAAAGAGAAATCGGGAAGTTCCGTCCACCTCGCTCTGACTGCCTGGAAGTCTGTCAGTGTTTCCGTCTCTCCGCTATTGTCAATTCCCAGTGAGTTGTCTGCGGCTCTCGCCACGGTTAATTCGCACCCACACAGTGGCGGCGGCGGGACCCGAAGAGCATGCGCAACCCCCGCGGGGAGCGAGGGGGCGCTTTCCGAGGTGCTGAACCCCGCCGTGCCGCCGCCGGGAGGAGCGACAGCTTGGCAGCAGGCGGAGCCCACCGTCCAACCCCTTCTCCTCTTCCGTTTCAGTGGCAAATAGTCGTAACCCCTTATTTTCCTATGTTGCTGGAAAACGTCTATTTTGATCCGAGTTCCCTCTTCTTTTCTTCATCCCAAATATTGCAACTAGAAGGGTTTTTTTTTTTCTTTCCCTTTCTTTCTTCCTCACTCCCACTTTATCATTGAAATTATCCCATTTGGTGAAGGATGTTTCTAAAAACGTGCTATCTGCTGCCCACGTTCCTTTTTGAAAGCAATGATAGTGGCCTCTTTTCATTAGGGACCTCTTTTCAGTAGGGACCCTAAATCAGATTATGGGTCCCTATTGAACATTCTTACACATATGCAAGCTCTACTTCCCCTTTTTTAATTAGCTGACCACTTAACTGGTATCTGCGATTGTCAGCATTTTCAAAGGGTCTCCACATAGCAGAACTCTGGGTTTAAGTGTTGCCCTTACTTTGGCGTGTTCTAAGAAGTGAAAATAAACAGAGCATAAAATTGGTGAGCCGACTCTATCAACATTAAATACCACCTGTCCAGCCCTTGGCCCAAAGCCCTTCAACAAGTTTCTTGATCACATACACCCCACGTGCTCTTTACCTAGATGCAGATGAAATAGAGGATACCATAAGACTGATTTTGGACCACCAGGCCATCTATTCCTACTACTATTACAATCAGAACTCTTTATCAGTTTTTCAGACCAATGGTAGTAATTTCTGAGGAATCTTCTAAAGGAATGAATGGAAAACGTTTGAATTACTTCTCATACTTTGTGGTTTATTTAAATACCAAGTCAAATTCTCTGGTATAAATTACACACTTAAGAGTGAACTTAAGAAATTTGAGATTTTTTTTCACTGTCTGGGACTAAACTGAAACAGAAATATCTTAAGCATCATTGCCCTCACTCCTGGGACAATGCAAAGCTCCCAGCTTTACTTATGGAAATAAAGATGTGACTTTAAAGCAGAGGAGATAAAAAAACATCTAGTAAAAAAGAAACATGGTACCTGATACATATGAAAGAAAACAATCTTGATTTAAAAGCGAAAACTCACTTAGTTCCAAAGAGAGCATACTTCTTTATAGACACTGGACTGCTCTATCTTCCCACTAGAGGGTGCCAGGGCTTTAGTAAAAACAAAATCAAACCTTTGATGAGTTCTTATCTGGAGATCAACTCTGCCCTGATAATTCTCCCAAGCCGCAGGTGCTTCTGTTAATACATCTTATCCCTGTTTTAGTAGCCTCACCTTCACATTCATTTTTCACTTTATTTTTTTACCAGTTCTTTCTGCCAAATTTTAATATGTATATTCCACCCCCCCCCCCCAGGCTATTGAAAAACATGGAAGCCTAGGGCATACCCTGAAAGCCCTCTGCTGTTAAGCTTTTGGTATATTCCAACTAATGGCCCCCATCCCACACATACACAGCTTCATTGTCTCAGTGTTTCTAGTCCCACCTGACAGCATATCTACTTGATCTGTCCCAAATTACATGTACATATTCACACTTTGTGAAGAACAAGGAGGAAACTTGATTCATCTCCCATTCATCAGCCATTTACTCTTTGCCAGCACCGAGCTAGGCTGAAAGACATACCATGATAGAAGTCCTCTATTTTGACCCTCTCTGAAACTCTCAATCTAAATGGGTGTGCAATTTACTAGTGTCTGTGACTATACTTTTGTTTAGCCTTTTGCATGATTAAGCTAGCAAGAATGTAATGATCTGTGCCAGATGCATGAAAAATAATTTTAGCTGTCTTATAATTTCCCTTTTATTTTTTAAGGGATGGGTAGGTAATCGGTGCTTATACTTTGATGAGCTGTTCCAGTTTTAGATTTTTTTTTGTTATATCAAAGCTACTGTATTTATGTTTGTATTTGAAGAAATCATAAAGGGGGAAGTGTGCAGAGCTTGTTATATTACAGACACAGTCTGTTTCTCTGTCCTCCTTCTCCCGAAAATTGAGATCAGGCTGTGATGACGGCTTGGAGGAAAATACTGTTAGAAACAAGATGCCCTTTCTCCTGCATAGTGGCAGGATATGGGATCTTGAAACCTTTTCCTCGGATGCTTTTGTGTTTCTGAAACCATGTGGGCCATGTGAAGCCACGAGTGACAAAATAATAAAAGCATACTCTAGCATATAACATCTGGGAACCCATAATCAGAGAATGTAAGAAATCACCTGCTTTAGTACTGCCATTTTGCAGAGGAAGCTTGAGGAGATGAAGGGATCAACCAGGATCTCACTTCTAGAAGTAGCCACATCAGGTCTAAAACATAAGTCTCTTGTCTCTCATGTGACATCTCTTGGTCCATGTTTCATTTCCCAACTTGAATTTAACTCTTCTACATCCTGATTTCTCGACAAAGGGATAGCTGGTAGGCTGAATAATGGTCCCCCAAGTAAGTCCACATTCTAATCCCCAGGCCCTTGAATGTTATTTTATATAGCCAAAGGGACTTTGCATATGTGATTAAATTAAAGTTCTTGAGATGGGGGATTTAGTCATGGATTATCCAGACAGGCTCAATATATTCACAAGAGTCCTCACAAGAAGGAGGCAGGAGGTGTCAGAGTCGGAGAAGGCAATGTGACAAAAGAAGCAGAGATTGAAGGGATGCTCTTTGAAGGTGGAGCAAGAATACAGCCAACGAGTAGAGGCTGGCAAAAGCTTCGAGAAGGAACCAGCACTGCTGGCACTTGACTTTGCTCCAGTGAAACTGGTTTTGGACCTCTGATCTCTAGAACTGTGAGAGAATGAATTCATCTTGTTTCAAGCCACTGCATTTGTGGTAATTTGTGACAGCAACAACAGAAACCAGTACAGTGTGGGTACACAAGTCTGGCTTGAACATTCCATAATAGGAAATTGAGCAATTCTTAATTAAACATGTTGGTGTATCTTAACATATTGTTCTCTCATTAGAGAAATATTTAATGAGTATCAACTCTGTGCTAGGTACTATGCCATGTACTAGGGATTTAGTGGTAAATACCACTTACTAATGCCCACATTCTAGTAGATGAGACAGATATTTAGAAAATAAGAATCTTAATGAATTGTATGATTACAATTATAATAAGAAGGAAAACAAAGTAAAATAGAAAGTTATAAAAGCATGTGCAAGGAACTAACTTTTAACTATTTATGAGGATATTTATTTAATTCTAAGAATCACATCTTTTTAAATGAAAGATTTAAAAAATCAATATGGATTTCCAGTTGTTATATGTATATCTAATGAGGTAGTATTTTTTCCCTAGAAAGCTGTTTAAAAAATGGTTACTTATTGTATTAGTCCATTTCTATTGCTTATAACAAAATACCCGGAGCTGGGTGATTTATAAGAAAACAAAATTTATTGCTTAGTTTCTGAGGCTGGATAGGTCAAAGTCCAGGGATCATATCTGGTGAAGTCCTTCGTGGTGGCAACAGTGATGGCAGAGGATCACATTGTGAAGATGGTGGAGCAGAGAGAGGGACTAACTTCTCATGCACTCTCCTTTTAAAGCCCTCAGAACCACGCCCCTGACCACGATTTTTAATCCATTCACTACAGCAGGATCCTACAATCTAATCACCTCTTCAAGGCCCCACCTTTAAATTGCTGTAATAGTATTTCCCACCCTCAGCAGTTAGAGTGGGGATTAAGTTTGGGGGGGACATTCAACCCAAGGCACTTATAAACTATAGTATCCTGGAATAAAGTAAATTCAGTAACCAGGTAAAGGAGGGAGGAAAGGGAAGAGAAACATAGAGCAGTCTGGGCAGAAGGAGCTGCATGAGTGAAGATGCTGGGCTGGAAGGAGCATGATGTTTTTGTAGGACTGAAAGAAAATTAAATGCCTGTAATACAAGGGGAGGAACTATGTAGTGCTAGACAGGCTGGAGAGATGGGCAGGAGTCAAATAAGGCCTTTCCAAAGAATTTTGATCTTTAACTTTAGATCAATCATAGAACATTGGAAAATTTAAAGCAGGGGTCAACAAGATCAGTTGTGCATATTCACAGTTTTACTCCAGTAGTAATGTGGTGAGTAGACTGGAAGGAGCAAGAGTGAACATAGACCATATCAGTTAGGAAGCTATAGAAGTAGTTCAGAAGAGAGATGGTTGTGGTTCCATCTAGGGTGGTGCAGGGTAGAAGATGATTTAAATAGACATTTAAGAGACTGACTTGACAGTACGTCATGGTGGATTGTATACAAGGGGCAAATGTAAGGAGGATTCAAAAGCCCCCAAGTGTCTACTCTGTACATCTGGGTTGGTAGGGATGCTGAGGCAGTGAGGCAGGGGAAGATGAGAAATTCAGATTGGACATATAAGATTATGAATGCCTATAAGATGATCAGAATTTGTTTGTTTGTTTTGTTTTATTTTTTGGTGGCTGGCTAGTACAGGGATCTGAACCCTTGACCTTGGTGTTACACCACCATGCTCTAAACAACCGAGCTAAGCGGCCAGCCCTCAGACCATCAAATTGAGATGTCAAATAGACCGTTGGATGTACGGATCTGCAACTCAGAGAAGAGGTCTGAATCCAAGATAAAAATGTGTAGGTCAGCAGCACAGAGATGACAATTGAAGCTTTGACATTGATGAGACTGTCCAGAGAAAAAGTGTAGAGTGACAAGAGGATCAATTATTGAGTCTGAGGGAAATCTGAGATTGAAATATCTGGTAGTGGTTGACAAGCCTGTATGTGACAATGAGAATTAGAACTAGAGGGGAAGGAGGAAAATTAGGAGCAGGTCACACAGAAGCTAAGAAATGCAAGCGAAAAGGACATGGGCTGTGTCCAAAGCTGCTGAGAGTTCGACAAAGACAAGAACAGGAACATGCCAACTGGTTTAGAGACATGAAGACCGTTGATAATCTCAGAGGGACTATTTCAGGAGGCAGATACTGAGAGAGGGGGTGCTCACACAAATAAGAAGCTATTCTCAGTGACTTCTGGCAACTAGAAAAACCGAGTCAGGATGAGGTACACTAGTTTATCCAAGTTCAGCTGGCAAGTCAGTGACAGAATTAGAATGGAATTCAGAGATATTGACTAATATTTCCCTCTTTGGAAATCTGTGGAGTAGGCTTAAAGAGTCATTAAATAATTGCCTAACAAACCAAAGAATGAAGTCAAGAGCTTGAGCCTCTTGGGGTCCTCAGTTTGCACTGCTAACCTGAGCAATCACTTTAGTCTAATTTAAAATTTCTCATCCTCAAAACTATTGACATTTTGAGCTAGATAATTCTTTGCTGTCGGGGGCTGAGCTGTCTATTGCATGACATTTGTTTACCAGCATTCCTGGCTTCTACCAATTAGATGCCAGTAGCAATCCTCACTTCTGCTGTGACAACCAAAAATCTCTCCAGATATTGCCACATGTCCCCTGGGGGCAAGCATCTCGTCCTCTCCCAACATTGAGAACCATTGGTCTAAACATAAGCCATTTGTTAGAAAGGGAATTGGACAGAAACTATGAAAAGATCCATTGTGAACTTATTCCCACTTCTAGGGAAAAAGCACAAGGGGCTTCTCCATTAGCTGGGAGCTGAAAGGACGTACAGAGAAGCAGTGTGTTATACTTTCTTATGTTACATACACACCCCTCTGAGCATTGGTGCAATTCATACTCCTAACTAAAAAGCCTGGTCCTTTCTCTAGATGCTCTTCAGTTAAGCTACAGCAAAGCTGTTGATATCATTAAGCAACTTCTGTCTAAATATTGCTCAGACTGGCAGGTGAGTAGACCTCCCTCAGGAAGCCTAGGAGGTTCTGGATCATACAAGACTCCCCCAACCTTGTCTGAATGGAAGGGGAGTTCAGGAAACCTGGATCTTGGCACATTGGCTGTTCTGTAATACAGGGGGAGGAACTATGTAGTGCTAGATAGGCTGGGGAGATGGCCCGGAGTCAAATAAAGCCTTTGTAGTGGGGCAATTTAGTTTTGTGGCTTCTGGATGCCACCACCATGACTGCAGTGCTGAAGGAGACTATAGATCACTCAAGGGGTTGAACCACATGTGGACACGCTGAGGCTAGTTGTCCTGAGCCCATCTTGGAAATGAAGGAAACTACAAAAAGACAGGTGTTGTACCTTTGAAACTTCGTTCTCAGATGCCTCCCCACTAAACTTCAGGTTAGACTCCTGCAACAGAAATTCTAATAGAGACTTTGAATATTGAAAAGAGAAACCTAGGGGGCTTACTGGTTGATGAAACATTAGACAAAATGAAACTGAAATGCCAGAAGTTCCTTGGTACACTGTAGAGGCAGTATCCAGAGGCTTAGGAAGATAGGAATCACAGGGTATATTTACCGAGTCAGACCTGCCCACCCACCCCTAACTGTGTGCACAGGAGGCTTGAGAGGACATTGCTTTCAACAAGGCAGTGAGAAATACATTCATGGGGGGACCCTGGGCATCCTTGAAGACCTCTTGAAGGATAAGAGTGGTAGCTCTTATCAGTAGGTCAGAATGGAAACGGAAACTGCTGTCATTGAACTAAACTCCCTGTATTCAATGGTGATGAAGGGATCCTAGGGTGGAAGGGGCCAAGTGGAGGCTCCTAAATCCCACAGGTGAGAAAGAAAAGGTTAATTGAGCAGCAGAGCAGAAGCAGTAATTAGAATGGTTTGACCTACACTACAGAGGTCTTCAGTGTTGGCTAATTGACCATTGCTCCCAGGACTAAAATAGGCACACAACCTAGTAAAATCTCACTTGATATGTATAAGCAAAGCAATTGCTAGTCCTTGTGAACAGAAGTCTGACTTGAACAAAGTTGTGGCCCTTCAAACAACGACCTGACTTGCGCCAATTTGAGACTCAGAGTTTCTTGGATGAAGGGGAGGTTAGGTCCATGCAAGGAAGGACTCTGAAACACAGCCCAAAATTTGTAATGTAATCATTCTTCTTAGCTTTCACCAAAGGAACCTGTATTCATTTGCATTCATTTGTATTCATTTGTGACAGCAGATTGAGGAAGAGAGACAGCTAGACTTTGGCTCTGAACTGAGGCGAATTCCTAGAGACTCGACATTTCACTGTGGTTCACCAATCAGAGTAGAAGCTTATGGACATTAGCTGATCAACAAAGTTTTGGCTAAACCCTGTCACACAGTGGGCTTGGTGGGTCCCCCAAACCACACTGTAGTTATTTACCAGAGCCCAGAATGTGTAACTGAAACACTCCACAATGGGCAGAATCCCCATGTTGGTTCACTGGCCCATGGAGTGAGGGCTACTGTGGTAGAAAAGACCATGTAGAACTACTAGAAATACTTCTCCCTACCAAAATAGTAACCCAAAGCCATGCCACGTACTGGGAGGAATTTTCAGAAATTACTGTCACCATCGAGGACTTGGGAGATGCAGAAGTGAAAGGGAAGCAGCAGCCATTTTCTGTGTAGGACAACAGGCACTGCTGTAACTTGCTCACATTTTCAGTGATCTGCTGGCCCACTTCGTTGGCAGCAGGCAGCAGCTGGGATTGCAGCTTCTTCAGTTCCTGCCAGATCTTCCTTCAGGTTTTCTGAGTCCTGGGTGAGGCACACATGCAGCTCCATGGCAAAGGGTACCAGCTTCTTCTGCAGATCGTCTGCATTGTCAATATTGGAAGCAGTGGGAGACAGATGTGGATTCGAGTGTGTCTTCATGGGCTTCAGCAGAATACTTAAAAAAAAAAAAAAGAAAGAAAGAAAAAAGGAAGACAGGGCAAGCTAATAATGCACCTGAAAGTGGTTAAAAGTTCTCTTACTCGAACTCCAAAGAACAGTTGGCCAACAGATTTAGGCAGGTCATTCCAGCAGGCAAAGAGTAAAGAACCAAAGGTTATGCTGCCTGGGAGACCATGCTGGGGGAGTGGCGCACGAAGAGACTGTGGTGGGAAAGAGCCTACGAGGCATGGCTGAGAACTTAGATTGCATTCAAAACTCAACAGGAAGACACTGGAGGGATTTAAGTAGGTGTGCTAGATGCTTTAGGTACCACTCATCTCCCCTCAGCACATACCATTTCCCTGCTTGCCACCTTGACTTTCAAGTACCAGAACTGGTGACTCTTTCCCCCAAGGCCTTTCTCTGGCAGCCAGAATCTGCTTTGCCTCCTTGTGGGGCAGCCAAGAGGCGGTGGGAATTTAACCCTCCACTCTCACTTCTCAGAGGAGCTTACATCCAAACACTGATGGGCATTGATGTGTAAATACTCTGGCTTCCTTATGCTTTGGTTGAGTAACTCTGATGCAGAGTAACTTGTTTTGCAGAGTGGTAACTTGCTTGAAAATACACCCTTTATTGGATTTCTTCCCTTCCCTATCTCACTTCTCCACTCCACTTCCAATGTTTCCTGGGGTCTCCTCCCAAATAAACTTTCACTAAAATTTTTGGGTCTTGATCTCATTTGGGGGGAGTCCAAATTAAGATAGCAGGGAAAATATGCAATCCAATTTATACTTTACATAGATCATACTGATTGCTGTATGGTGAAAGATTGTATGGCAACCATGGTATAAGATGGGAGCCTGGAAAAATGCTACAATGAACATTTTAATTAAAATACTGTCATCCTTTGGTATCTGCAGGAGATTGGTTCCAGGACACCCACAAATACCAAAATCCACAGATGCTCAAGTTCCTGCTATCAAGTGGCAGAGTATTTGCACGTAACCTACGCACATCTTTTTGTATACTTTAAATCATCTCTAGATTACTTATAATACCTAACAATGTAAGAGCAATGTAAACAGTTGTTATACTGAATTATTTTTAAATTTGTATTGTTTTTTATTGTTGTATTATTATTTTTTATTTTTTTCCCGAATATTTTTGATCTACAGTTAGACGACCAACTATATCTTTTTTAAAAAAATAAGTTCTTGGAGAAAACTGGAATTGTCTCCACCAAGTTGGATGCAGATAATAGAGACTGAAATATAAAGTGTTAAAAATTTTGATTATATCTTTAATAGGACCAAGACCTTGAGAATATGATAAATATTTTTACTAAGTATGGAAAAGGACTGTCAACTGTGGCCTTTCACAGATTAAAAGAGGCCTGGACCTTCTCCAATTTTTTCCTAGGGCTCCTGATTAGATAGATAGACAGATACAGATTATATAATATGACATATACATATAATGAAGATATGCCAAAATTGAATTGCAAAATAATATTATAATTTACATATTTGCTTTTAATAATTTAATATTAATATGAGAAAAGACATTATGTGTAACCTCAGATGATGCAAAAGCCTAAGTTTGATATCCTTTGTGAGTGCAAGATCCAGGTCCTTCTACTCACTTTCTACACCCACCCACTACCTCCAATCCCCCATAGGTTCTGATGCTAACCATTGTGATAACTTTGGCTGACTAGACCTCACCTTGGGAGTAGAAATAATGTTTCTTTTCTTCCCTAAAGGAAAAAAAATGCACCTTGTGTCTATGGACAAGCTTTAGACCTTCAGCTACAGAGAGAAGGCCTTACCTGCTCTTGGGCCAAGGCAATTAGAGGTCTGGGCTGTGGGCTGTGCAGATGTTTGGGTGGGGCTGGGGCTTCCCTGTGCAAGGAGTTAGGCAGAGATTCTCCAGCTGTGAGCCCAAGAGTAGCCAAGACTAGTAGCAGCAGAAGCAGCCCTCTGTGTCACTCCTCCACGTATTAAGAGAAGTTTTGTTAAACACCACCACCTGGACCTAGTTGTGTTTGAGGAAATGAAAGAGGAGATTTGAATCCATGCCAAGGGTGGATTGGTGCTGGGAGAGAAAAATAGCCTGGAAAAGAGAGTTATAACACTGTGCACTGTGACCTAAGTTTCCAGGCTGTCTAAGGTGCTTTATCCAAAGCTTACATGGTTGCAGGAGAAGGAAGCAACCACCCGGGCAGAGCTGTGGAACATGTAAGTGTTCTTCCTGGTTTCTTGGCAAGTGGAAGACAAGGCAGAGCTGGACTTTTCACAGTCCTTGGGATGAGGCTTAGAAAAACAGTCACTGGGAATATGAAAAAAATATATAACCTCATTTTATAGTTTCAAGATGTTGCAATCAAGAGATATGTCTGTTAAAAATGTAGAAACATCCATTACATCTAAGAAAGGCACTCCGTCGTGTTACTAAAGATAAAGACTACCCTTCTGATCTTTAGGTAATTATAATTTAATTATAGAGATAATATAGTGACATGAATAGTTGAGTAAATGTAGAAGGTCATCATCCAAATAATGTAACATATAATTAATGGGTAAGTAAAGGCTGGGATGTGAGTTGGGGGGAGCCTAGAGTCACGTGGATAGTTTGTTCTGGGAAGACTGTACTATGCCCGGAAAATCTGAATTGGATCTGGATAACAGTGTGTGAAATCAGTCCTAGAGTCATTTTTAGAAATCTCTACTGATATACTCATACCAGCTGGACATGAGTTGGGGTCTTCTCAGCATGTTTCCTCTTGTGAACCCCTCCCCACCAGCTACAACATCTCCAACACCGAGTTGCACTGACACTAGCTCGTCACCCCCCAAGTTTTGAAGCAATCTTCCTCTCTTCTTGCCCACCACATTCCTTTCACCCAGATGGACATTTCTCTCCCATCCCCATGGTCTGACTGGAAACTAAATAATTGTTCTTCAACTCACACTGCTTCCTCTTTGAAGGATTTTACTATTCCCAATATTCCCTGAAGAGAATTAATCATTCTTTCTGTGTTCCCGTAGGACTCTGCATGAACATCTATTATAGTGCTTATTACTGTCTCAGACAAACACAATAAAAAATGACTACCCTTCCTTTAAAATAAAAACCTCTTGAGAACTGTAGCTATGGCTAATCCGTCTTTGTATCCTCAGTTCCTGACATAGACCCTGGAAAATTATATGCAGCTTGAACCCATGAATGAGTCATTAATTCCATTTTTTTCCTAACCACTAATGTTTGCTTAACAATAAGAAAGTAATTTCCAGTTAGAATACCCTTCAGAGACCTGTAAGCTATGTTTCAAATGCTTCTCTGGTCCTTCTCTCTGCGTTCTGCACACTTACCTCCTGGCAATTACCATTCAAAATGCACAGGAAGCAATATTCTCCCTGACCTTTATCCTAATTAAGGGGGCCTCTGTAATCAGCGAAACAGCCATAATTTCTAGTTAAAGAGTTAATGGGGACTTGTTTCAGCAGACGATATTAAAAAACAGGTCTGAATTACTTCACAGCATTCTGATGGCAAAATATGGCATATTTCCTTATTTTTCTAAGTCAAACTAAACATGGCTTAAGGCTCCTTGACTAAGTTGGAAAGAAATTAAGACTGGTCAACGTTGGTGACCTTCTTCAGTTATACCCGAGGGCTCATGCTGTCCTGAGAGGAGAGGAGGACCCTGGGCCTTGTGCCATGTGGCACAGTGGGGCTGTGTGGCTTGTCCTGGTCCAAGTGGCCTCACAAATTGGGCAGCTCCACTGGCAGCTTCTCCCTTTTCACACTGAGCTCAGGTCTGGACTTCTCTGTTGAGCACCTCACCATGATGGTCTCTAATGCCCAGTCCTTCCAGACACCCATGCAGTCATCTTATTCAGGGATGCTTTATGGAGGCAAGCTTTGAGCCCTGTCTACCCTCTCCAAACTTTCTCTCACCCTAGTCCCTAAGGTTCATGATCTCCGGGGGTTCAGCTCTGCCTTCTTTAATTATTGAAACTTCATTTCTTCCACTCTTGAGAAACAACTCAACCTAATCGTGGAAGACCCTCTAAAATAGTGTTCTCAAAGTGTGCTCCCAGCCAGCAGCATCAACATCTCCTGGGAGCTTGTTAGACATGCATGTTCTCTGGCCCCACTCGCTACCTTCTGACTCAGAACCTCTGGGGTTAGGCCAAGCAATCTAGGTTTTAACAAGCTCACCAGGTGATTGTGATGTAATAAAATTTGAGAATGGCTGTTCTAAAACAAAGCAGCTTTCCCCCAACTCCCACTCTGAAATGGGGGGAGGGGGGGAGCTAGGAAGAAAGGAAGGAAGAGAAAGAAAAAAAGAAAGCCATTAGCCTCTTTCCCTTAAAGAAGCCCCACATAAGACAATAAGGATGAGGGTGTAGGTATGGGGACTGGCTTCTTTTCCCTTCTAAGGTCATGAACATCCGTGAGAGAAAAACCAAAACATAGTAACATTTCCAATAGGTTATTTTTTCACAGAACAAGCTATTGATGCATTGTTTCCTTAGCTGTGATGGAATCTGTTGAGGAGCTTAAAAACATTCCAATCCCTGGATTCCTCCTCCTAGGAATTTTGATTTAATAGGTCTGGACCGAGATCCAGATGTTGTTATTTTTGCAAAGTTTCCCAGGTTATTCCAATGTGCAGCTGAGCCTAAAAACCCTTGCCCTAGGTCCCCTGTTGTTTTCTAAGGATGACACAGGTAAGTTGTTTGAATTTCTTGTTAACTTCCAGGCTTGCTTGTGACTCAATCAGGGCTAGAATAAGAATATTCACTCCTAGGTTCTCCTGATTGCCTCATAGTCAGTCAAAAGTTGACATTTCCATCTTTTCCCTGATCAGGGGAGCAACTGTAGCATTTCAAAGTCACAGAAGATGCTTCTGAATATCAGCCCCTAAGCTCCTCTCACCTCCGTCACTGCAAACTAGCTTAGGCTGACTTTTTATGTATAGCTTTTAGGTTCTTTTTGATAAAAATCAATACCCATTCATAGTTAGAAGCATGTAAGAGATGATGCTGTCCTCTTCCTACCACAGCTTTACCAGGTTTCAAAGACACATGTCTCACACCAAATTCTGCCACACACATTTATTTGTAAGTGGAAACAAAAGAATAATACAACTTCCTCTGCAGGCTCAATGAATCTAGCTAGCATCTAGCATAAAGCTTCACCTGAGGAAAATGCAATGATGTTCTATCAGCAGGATATGGCCAAAATGTAGTGAGTCAGACCAGAAGAATCACCTGAAACCAGAGACCAGACAGAGAAGTCTATTTATCAATAAGGCCAGTGGTGCCATCTATAAAGATGGACTACTTTCTAGATTCCAAAAATATGTTTAAAACTGTAATATATGACACATAATAAAGTGTGCATGTTTAAAGTATAAAATTTGATTCTATCATGCCTCAAAGTTTTCTCTTGTCCCTTTGTAATCTATCCCTCTTTTAGATTCACTCATTTTGATTTGCCTTCTGTCATTATAGATTAGTTTGCTTTTCCTAGAATTTTATATAAATGAAATCATACAGTAGGCATACTTGTTCTTATTTATTTTGGGGGGGGGTTCTGGCTTCTTTCATTCAGTATAATTATTTTGAAATTTATCCATGTTGCCGAGTATAGTTTGCTCCTTTCTATTGCTGAGTGTTATTCTACAGTGTAGATATACCACAATTTGTTTCTCCATTCAACTGTTGATCGATTTGGATTATTGTCAGTTTTTGACTATTAGAAATTAAATTGCTGTAAATATTTGTGTATAAGTCTTTGTGTGGACATATGTTTTCATTGATCTTAGTTAAATACCAAAAAGTGAAATGGTTAGGTCATATGGTAGGTATATAATTAACTTTTTAAGAAACTGACAAGCTGTTTTCAAAATTAGTTGCTATGGTCTCTTAAAGTTTGCATTCCCCTGAAATTTGTATGCTGAAATCTTAACCCCCAAGGTGTTGGTATTCGGAGGTGGGGTCTTCGGGAGGCTCTGTCCTCATAAATGGGATTAGGGACCCCAGAGATCTCTCTCGCCCCTTACACTATGTGAGGAAACAGCAAAAAGACCACCTCTATGAACCAGAAAGGCAGCTCTCTCCAGACACTGAATCCACCAGCACCTGGATCTTAGATTTAGCAGCCTTCAGAACTGTGAAAAATTAATTTCTGTTGTTTATAAGCCACTCAGTTTATGGTACTTTTTTAATAGCAGTGCATGAGAGTTCCAGTTTCTCCATATTAATATGCCAGTACTTGGTATGGTTAGTCTTTTAAATTTTAGCCATTTTACTGTACAGTAATATTTCATTGTGGTTTTAATTTTCATTTCCCTAATGACTAATAACATTAATGATCTTTTTGTGTCTATACTCCATGATTAGATGCTGCAGCCAGAACTATGTGTAGAAATGACAGAAATGACAGCTCAGAACACTGTGATAGTCCCCTGAGCAGTGGCCAATACCCCACTTTCTGCAGAGGTACATACAGTATTTCTGTTGTGACAAATGTCTCTTAGGTCAGTATTAACAAACCTCTTCTTGCCTAAGTGACTGGTGATTAAAATAGTTACTTTTGTTTTCAGCAACTCTACAAAGAAGAATATTTATTCCTGACGGCAGAGAGAAAGGAATAGTATAACACTAAGACCAGAATTTATTTCCCATGGTCAGATGGGAGTTAGGAGAGGAAGCCAACTCTTTTTAACAGAGGGGTGTTTCTATGGGACTCAAGGTAGATTTTCCCCCAGAGTTGTTCCCCATTAAGTCACCCAACCTCACATCTGTCCTATGATCAAATATTTATTTACTAGATTCTTCTCTGAGGGAAATGCAAGAATGAATAAAACACCATCCTCGTACCTACAGCTTGTAATCAACTGGAAAACCAGTCATAAGCATCCAATTAACTTGAATCTCACTGCGTGAAATGCAGCTTAGTTGCCTGCTTTATAATTTATGACATGATAACGTCATTTCTTTCTGACGAGTCTTTCACAAACTTCTCTCAGCCTTACATACCAATCCACATATTCAATCAACATATTCTGTGTACCCAATTTTCTCACACTGGGTTTCAAAGACTCCATCAATCTATCCATATACAAATCGCCCCTCTCACCTTCAAAAGATGGATCACAACACCGTAATCTGATCACGGCCACTGCTTCACTCCAGGAAGTAGTGACAGAATGGATACAAGCCTTTGATCATGGAGGCCTCTCAGGAGATCTGGTGCGGATAGATTTAGCCTGACAGCAAAATAGGTAATTAATTGTGTGAGCCAGAGTGTTACCTGCAGCATGTCTCTGGAGGGCTATGAAGCAACAAGGGAGACCTCCTCACTGCCAAGGACATTTGCAGAGACTGGCAGAGACAGATAAAAGTGTTAGCAGAGCCTTCTAGCCCTCAGTCAGCTGTCTCCTGGGTCTCATGAAAGGATGCCTAAGAGCACAAAGTCTGGCTTTCTGTGCCCTGAAGAATCTAATATTCATCTCATGGCTGTGGACATTACCTATACCATGCTCAAGCTATGGGAACAAGCTGTGTTGAGACTTGAAAAACCAAAAGAGATCTTTTGTCTTAATCTACGGTTATCTTCCAAGTTCACTTTTTTTGTTATTTTAATATGTTTAAGTCACTTTATCCTGAGGAGTAACATGTACTATCCATCAAAATGCAATTGTTGGAGCACTTAGGGCCCTTGCTTCCTCAGCTCCAGGGAAAGATCTTTAACATAAATAAGTGATATGCATGCATCTGCCTGATTTTAGACTAGGTGTCCACAGCCAAGTTTCCCCCATCATTTTTCTAATGGTCAATAGATATTTAGGGAGAAGGTGAATGAACAGACCAATTGTATATCCATACAATGAAGCGCAACTCAGAAATAAAAAGGAGCAAAGTACTGGCATACACAACATGAGAATCTCAAATAAGGACGTCAAGTGAAAGAAGGCAGACTAAAGTGAGGACATACTGTGGGACTCCATTAATCTAAAATTCTAGAAAATGCAAACTAATCTCTGGTGACTGAAAGCAGAACAGTGGCTGCCTGCAGTTGGGGATGCCCCTGTGCTAGGACACACAGAAGAAGGAATCACAGTGGAGCAGAAGGAAACTTCTGGCATATATATGTGTCAAAATTTATTGTGGTGATGGCTTCACTTAAAAAATTGTATACTCCAAACATATTCAGCTTATCATACAAGGGTACTTCAAAAAGCTTATGCGAAAATAAAATTAAAAGATAAAGCAAATCTTCCCATGAGCTTCTTGAAGCACCCTCAAATGTCAAATTATACCTCAATAAAGCTGGGGGGAAAAAAAAGGGTGGGTGCTCTTATGGTATATCCTTACTGCTACCTGAACTAATCTCAGTCTCACTTCGAAGTTTCTGGAGGCACAGCTGATGTTCTGTTCTCAGTGATTCCAGGAAGATACCAAAGAGCAGCGATAAGCATCAGAGAGGGGCCCCTCTGAGACCAGAGGACTCCCTGACTCTCAGCTGGATCCTCTCTGAGAAGAGCCCCACCCCAGGCTACTCCTAGGCTTCTGGTTGAGCTCAGTGGGTTAAAAGAACATAAACAGTGGGGTAAACTAGGGCTATGGACGTTCCTCCGTGCTCCCATCCCTTCCTGGTACCACTCTCTATAAGGGAATTTCCAATCCGGTCAGATTTCAAGGACATTAATTGAGCTTCATTTACCGGTAGGTGGAGGTGATTGTTTTTTAACTGAACAAGCTCACTCTTGGGTCTCTCTCCTCCGTTTCTGTCTTCCACGCAGCCTGGCATGTAGAGCCAGGGTTCTTCTCCTGCCCTGTAGAGCCAGGGTTCCTCTCCTGCCCTTACCTCCAGTTTTAGCTATTGAATCACTCCTTCTTTCTCAAAATCGTTCTCACTTGATTTCAAAGATACCATGCTGTTTTTATTTTCCTTTTGTCTTGTTGGCTCTTCCTTGGTCTTCTTTGCTGATTCCTCTTTATTTCCTGGAACTCTAAATATTGGAGTACCTCAGAGTTCAGTCCTCATGTCTCTTTTCTTCTCCGCTAAATTCACTCAATAGGTAATCTGTTTCACAGCTGTCAATATCATCCATACACCTATGATGACTTCCAAATGGACACCTCCAGCCTGTGCCTCTGTCTGGACTCCAGTCTTGTATACCCGTTGGCTTACTTAACGTTTCCATTCATGTTTCTAAGAGACATCTCAAAATGTTTCAAACTGAACTTCTGACTTTCCCCACCCCCACCAATTCTTTTCACCCTTTCATCTTCTCCATCTCAATTATTGGCAAGTCTAAAGCATGTAATCATCCTGGTCTCCTCGCTTTCTCTTTTACCACACATCCAATTCATTATAAGTCTTGCCAGTTCTATCTTCAAAATAAATCCAGAATCTGACCAATTCTCACCATGCCTTTTGCTACTACCTGATTTAATCCATCATTACATCTTACTTGGCTTAATCCAACAACCCTCCAACTGCTCTCTGTGTTTCTGCCTCTGCCTCTCGACAGTCATTCTCAACCCAGCAGCCAAATAGATCCTTTTAAATCCTAGCTCAGTTCTTGTCACGCCTCCATTCAAACCCCACCCCCAATAAACTTTCTCAGGGTAAAATTCAAAGTCCTCAGCATGGTCTCGAAGGATCGACATGACCTCCCCCCTCTCTCCACCATCATTGTCCCCTTGCCCGCACACTCCAGCCACACCAAACTCCTTGCTTTCTCGAGAGCTCTCCAAGCATATTTCTACTTATTTCCAGTTGAGGGTCTTTGTTGTTACTATTTCCTGAGCCTGGAATGTTCTTATCCTGGATATCTACTTTGTTCAGATTTTTATTTCCTTCAGGTTTCTGCTAATATCAGCATATTAGGAGAGGCCGTTCTTGACCTCCTCATATAAAACAGGAACCCACTCCTCTCCATCATCCCCTGCCCTCCTTAGCCTTCTGATAGTTCTTCATTGCTCTTACCACTATCTTACATAGTATATATTTACTTATTGGTTTAGTTTCTATTCCTCTGCCACCTACCACCCCAAAGCACAGCATGTGCATGCATGAGAAGAGTCTCTGTTTTATTCATTGCTATATTCCCAATGCCTGGACATAGTAGACAGTCAGTAAATATTTGTTGAATGAATAAATGAAGCATACTCTTTTTGATAAGGCAGTAGCACTCAAAGTCCCTGACACATTCTCCCTAATTTTTTCCTCTACTTGGGAACAATGGGTATGCTATTCTTTACTTCACACTTAATCTTTAAGGCAGAATAAAAGAAAGGGGATGATGTTCATGTGGTTCAGGACCAACAGAGGACCAATCTGATCATGATAAGGTCTGCGGCTGGCGGCAGGGGTACTTTCACCCCATTGCACAGAAACCAGCGTACGTGGGCATATAGTAGGCTACTGACTTCAGAAATATGTATGCCTCATTATTAGGCTTCTCTAACTTCCAAGTCTATGGCCTCTCTACCAAGTGTTAAATCATTGTAAATAAAAATAACAGACCAGTACATGTGATGATTTTTATTTAGAAATAATCTCAAATTTACAGCAAAGTTGGAAGTGGAGTTGTATTTTTTTTAAAGAATCTTTTTTGGTGGTCTGAATCCTCTGAGAGTAATTTATCAACTAGATGCCCCATAACCTCCAAATACTTCACTATGTATCTCTAAAAAACAAGGATATTCTTCTGTGTAACCACCATCACAGTCAGAAAACCTACAGTGATACAATACTACCACCCAGTTCTCAGTCCCCTTTCAAGTTCTGCTAATGGTTCCAAAGATATCCTTGTAACAAAAGGATCCTACGCAGAATCCTGTGTTGCACTTAGTTGTCATATGTCTTTAGTCTCCTTCAATATGGCATAGTTGTTCAGTTTTCTTTTGACTTTGATGGCCTTTTGAAGATTAAAGAGTCAGTTATTTTGTAGAAAGTCCCTCAATTTTGGTGTGTCCTGAACTGTAAGATAATAAATGTGTTGTTTTAAGCCACTAAGTTTATGATAATTTGTAACAGCCACAATAGGAAACTAACATATACTCTTTAAAAGGCCTTGGTGCCTATGCATTCCAGTTTGAAGTCTTTGACTCCAGCCCTGAGAGGACCTCTTTGCACTTGGGCCACTACGGATGACTTTGCTGCCCTGTCCCTATTCAAGGTTGGTGTGTTGGTATCCTAAACTTCTTGCTGAATGCATCTGGTTGGCTGGCAGCCAGGAAGAACTCAATATCGGGGCCAAATTCTTCCTGAATGGAATAAGGAGGCCTGTTTCAGCCCAGAGGCTGGATTGTCCCAGTAAATTCTCAGGATGCCTGACAAGCACCCTGGTCCATGGCATTCTCTCACTGATGTAAAAGCCTGAGCCTCTGAAGGGATGCCCGCTCCAGGGAAATGGATACATACTTAACACCTTCTTGGCCTGACTCCCGATGTCCTTTCGGGTGTAGACCTGGTTATAAAAGCAGAAAAGCCCTATGGAGACCTGCAGACTCAGAGGGGCCCACAAACATTTGCTCCAATCACCTCTTGTACAGATGAAGGGAATTGTCCCAGGTCCAACTAGCAGGAGAGCTCAGACCATTTCTCTTTGCACAGCTTGGCAAAGAGAAAAATTGCTCATTAATATTTCAAATGAAAATCTTATTCGGCCCTGGAAGAGAATCCCGGAGAGGTCTGAGTGGATGAGGAGTCTTGATGGAGCCATGTTACAAAAAGTTCAGGAACTTAGGGGAGAACGGCCGGGAAGGGGGCGGCGATGAGCTGGGGAGGACAGAGCGACTGGGGTCTCCAGTGCCCAATCTCTGTATGCAACATTTTGTGCCTGGCCCGGTGAGGAGCTGGTCTGGGGGCCGCGCAGGGTGGCTCTCCCGGGTCTCCCCTATTTGGCCAGCTGGGCCCGGGCTCTGGGCGGGGCGGAGGAGCGCGGGCGGGGGTGGGAGCCCCGGAGGAAGATGCGCGGAGCCGGCTGCGGAAGGCGGAGGGTGGGGATCCGGGGTGAGCTGCGCCCTCGCGGCTGCCCCATTCCGCGCCCCGCCGCCCTCGCGAAGGCAGGCGCTGTCAGCGGAATCACTCCCCTTTCAGGAGGAGGGACGGGGGAAAGGGGTCTAGCTCTTTTCTGCTTAAAAAAACATAGGGAGCTCGCGGGCAGCTCTGCAGCCCTCCCTCCCCACTCCCGGACCATGCACCCCTGCATCTGCCGGCTCGGCCACAGGCGAGGACTTGATTTCTGGAGCTGAGGGCCAAAACTTGTTGACTTTTCTTCTCTCGAATAACTGAATCATGCCATGTGCCCAGAGGAGCTGGCTGGCAAACGTCTCCCTGGTGGCTCAGCTCCTCAACTTTGGGGCGCTTTGCTATGGGGGACAGCCTCAGCCAGGCCCCGTTCGCTTCCCGGACAGGAGGCAAGGTTAGTGGCTTTTCTTTATTTCCTTTGAAAACAGGGGTGGCGAGACGTTGGAAACTTGGTTGCTCCCTTCCCCTTCCCCCACTCGGCAGAACTGAACTCTGCAAACCGTTTGGCTGAGTTGGAAGGAATTCTGGGCTGGGAGCTCAGTGACCTGGGCTTTCTCAGAATTCAGGGTTTAAGGTGATGATTCCTTAATTTTTGCTGAAAGGTGAGTATCCCGCTGTGTTTTACAGGGATGACATTGCAGTCTTTGAAAGACCCAAGGAGCAGCTGGTAACCTGCTCTCTCTCTCTCTCTCTTGTCTTCTCTTTAAATGCTGCTGTCTCAACCCCTTATGTTTCAGATTCTAAACACGGAAAATTATTATTATTCTTTTTTAAAAAAGTTCCAACTGGTCACTGGCAGTCATTGTAGTGTTTCTAGTTAATTTTAAACTTCTGGTCAGGGAAAAGGAAATGTGATTCCGCCCCCCCTGCTGAGCACGCTTGGCTATGTTTTGGTTTCCTGGAAAGATTTAGAATTGTGTTCTTAAAATAAATCTTTTGGGGGGAAATTTACCTCGGCAGGGGCTCACTTTCCCCTGCCTTGCCTCGCTGGTCACAGCTGGTTGCTTTCTCTTTCTAGATTTTGTGAAACCCATAATGTTATAGAAAGCATTGGAGGAGTTGTGGTGGACAATTTGTTATTATTATTGTTATTATTATTAAGCCTGACACCCCAAGCAGGGTGGTACTGTCGCCTCTGATTTTTGCGGGGCTTGGAAGGGTCAGAGACACATTCCTGTTTGGTGGGGAGCTCATCGTGCCTCTGGGGGAAAACAGAGCTGCAGTAATGGCCTGCATGGTCATTGAGCAAGCTGATCTGACTGTGACAACAGCCTTACAGGGTGCAGGTCCCATTGGTATTGCCCCTTCTCTGCAGATGAGGAGGCTGAAGCTTGGAGAGCTTATGAGCCCAGCTTATGGTGGAGTGAGGTTTTGAAGTCAGGTAGCTTGACTTACAATCACGCAGCACTGCCCGTAGCAATCACTGGCACAACACGTGCTCGCGTGTGCGCACACACAGTACTGGGTAGCACCCATTAAGTGCTGTGTTTGCTGACTGTGCTCAAGTCTCTGGAAGTGTCCTCCATAGCTTTCAGACATCCCGTTAATTCTCAAGGTTACTTGGGTGACAGACACCACCAGCCTGTCCTTGTCTAGTACTTCTAGGCAGAGTTTTCTGCCCACGTTGCAAAGTTCAAAATACTGCTGGAGAACTGTCTGCTGCGGCTTCCAGAGCTGTCAGGCAGAAGTCCTTCCCTTTGCTTTACTTGGAACCGGGAGCGGCAAACATGGGGGTTAGATGTCAATCACCGGCACTCGCTTGTGTAAACGGTCCAGACACCATCTCCCGTCCCCAAGTTTAAAATAGCATTGCTTGTTGTTCTTTGAAAAACAGTCCCTTTGTGAAAAATCTCTCTTCTGGGGCAACACACACAAAGCCTGCAAACACATCCCAGGACATTTGGAGTTGATTTGGTTCAAAGACCCACATTCTCCTGGGGTGGTTTTCAGTTCCTCTTGCTCCACATCTTCTTTGCAAGGGAATTCAGCTGGGTGCGGAGCAGACGCCACGGGGCCTTGCTTTCTCTCTGGAAAGTAAGATAGGGTTATTTTTCCTAGTGACCTTTAGGGTTACGTGCTAAGAGTATTAGATATTGAAAAACAGCTGTAAAATGCTCCAAGCTTATTAGTGATATGTATATATTTGGGTCTAAAAATAATTTCAGTTTTTAAAAGCCTTTTTATCAATCTTAATCAATTCATTAATGGATTTAAAAGTATTCCACTTTTGGTGCGAATGAGAAACTTCTAAGCAGACTTTCATTTAGAACTAAAGAGAGAAAGAGAGAAAGAGAGAGAAGGGCTGAGGGCAAACTAATGAGAGAAGTACATTCTAAGACTTCTTGGGAATAAGATGACCTGAGTTTTGCTTCCAAATGACCTTTCGTTTCCACTCTGACATTTCTGAATTGCACCCAAATTCCGAACGTTTAATCTTGCTGATTACTTCAGATATCATCTGACCATCTTTCTTATTTTTTCAGATGAGGCCCAGGAGGCCCAGGTGGTCAGTCTGTTAGTCAACATGTACTTATTGAGCACCTACTAAATGCCACTTCACCAGAAGGGCAAAGGGAATTACGAAGGGTCCAATAGTTGGAGACAGATTCAGACACTAGATAAGCTTTCAGGTCCCTTCTAGTTCTAATTGTTGGGCGGAGTCAGGATTCTAGCCCTAAGCAGGCATATGGAGGGAGATAAAACCAATCCTTTCTGGGACTAGAAACAGGCAGATTTGACTAACTCTGCTCAGTATTCTTTCCATAAGGCTCAGTTGTGATGTAATAATGTGACTTTCACAAAGTTTCTTGGTTTCTCAACAACGGGAAATATTAATCTTGCACACAGCATACTGCTTTTCTTCTACAGCCAGTAATATCCCCTTAGTTTTGTTTATCCCTGTTCTGTTTGCAAAGCACCGGTCATTTCCATGACCTCTGCTGCTCCAGACAACTTTGTGAAATCAACAGGTCAGGAACTTTACCAGCGTGCACAGGCTTGTGCAAGAGCAGAGGGAGTGTTGCAGTGTTTCCAAACAAATGCTCTAATTATTTATTTATGCTAGTTGCAAAAAAAATTCTTCAAGGAGGAAATGATTTTTATATATTTTCTCAGTGTAAGAAAAGACTTCATGTTTTTGATATTTCGTGTTAATTATAATAAGATATATGGTTGGCAGATTAGTTATCCTAGGTTTGGTGAGCAAATCCAGCCTCCTGTGGTGTATTTTACAACTTTGAGGGGACTAACAAGATCCTCCACGACATTTCAGCATATGTAAATTTCTACAATAAAAAAAACAGTTGTAAGGTTACAACAACCTATGGATAATTATAAGAACAAACCTCTGACTATAACAGGAATTCCTTTGCCCTCCTTAGTAAGGAGCCTTAGAGATTCAATTGCTAAGATAGAAATAAATATAAAGAATAAATATAGATTGTGCTTGCTTTGGCAGCACATGTATTAAAACTGGAACAATGCAGAGATTAGCTTGGCCCCTGTGCAAGTATGACACACAAATTCACAAAGCATTCCGTATGAAAAAAAGAAGTGTAGATTTAACCTAAACTTTGTAAAAACTGGTAGGTAACTATTCTCTCGCCTCTCTCCTTTCTAAGATGAATGTTTAAGATCCCTTAGCATTTTATATTTTCAAAAGTTCTGTGCCAAAAGGCTGCACTCAAAGTTTCTCATGAAGTATCATTGCAACTTGTGGCCTCGGTTTCAAATCTAATTGTTAGCAAGGCAGTCAAAGTATTTCGGGCTTATAATTTATTTCCACAAACCCTAATGCAGGCTGTGATGTAATTACAGTGTGGCTCAGTCTGCTGCCCCTCCCCGCCACCTTGACATCTGGTCCTCCGTGGTAGACCCCGGAGAAGCAGTGAGGGCAGAGCTGAGATGTGTGGATTCTGGGGTCAGATTGCCCAGGCATGGATCCTCACTCCTCACCATTGTCACTTTACAGAGAGGGGGGTGGAGGATAAGATGAGGGACACGGTTAATAATACCTCCCCAGAGATGTGTGAAGAGTAGACAAGACAAAGCTGGTACACGCTTCATGTCATGCTTGGCCATAGAAATGGTAATGATTAGGAGCTATTATGGTTTCCTGACACCCATTTCTCCATTGCTGTCATATTCCTTCTGCATCTGCTTTCTGTTGGCCAAGATTATACTAACTCATTTTCCAAACCAAATGCCTACTGAGAAGAAGCCAAGGTGAGTATGGGCTTCTCCCTTACCTCTGCTTGAAGGTTACATACATTCATGGCCACAGTGATCCCTGGTAGCCAAGTTTCTATCTTTAGTACCAACAGTGCTAGTGTTTAGCTAATGAATGTTATTTGTCAAACACTGTTTTAAATCTATTACATATGTTAATATATCAGAACCTCACAGCCACCCTAGGAGGTAGATACTATTATTATTATGCCCCTTGTGTAGATGAGGCAGCTGCAGTTGGGCCACCAACATAAACCCCATTCTGTAAGTGGCCTCCTGTTTCTCTCCACACCTATAGGCTGTCATGGCTTAGCTGCCTCCTTTGCAATCAAATCAGGAGGGAAAACTAATTTTATCACCAATTACTCTGTTCCATAAAAAGGCAATTACTATCTCCATTTATTGCTGAGCAAATTGAGGCATAAAGAATCAAGCAGTTCTTTTCTGGTCAGATCGTCACCCCTAGGGGCAGTGCCCATTGCCTCTGACTCTGTTTTGCTCTCTGCCATGGGCAACTGCTCCTCTTTATGTACACCCAGTGCAGAGGCTAAGAACGTGATTTTGAAATAGGAAGCACAAGGTTCCAACTCATGTTGTATAATGTTGCATAGTCACTTATTAGACAAAGTTTACTTATCTGTGAAATGGGGTTAACAACTGAGTCTATATTACAGGGTTGTATAATAAATAAGACATATTTAATGAGGAATGACATAGTACCTGGGTCATAGCAAATGCTTCTTAAACAGTTACTATAATAACAATCATCATATTATTATACAGACAACTATGTGGCTCTCTTAAAAACCTATTAGATCTAAAGCAACTGAATCAAAATCAGTAAATTTGTTTGCTCTTCTTTGGGCAGTAAGTTCTGAGCCTTAAGCAAGCCTTAGTCTTTCATTTTATGCTTTCAAAAGTCATGTTTAAATCCTTGCGATGTATCTTCAGAGGCAATCCCTATCAGGGGTATTGTAGTTGGGAAATTTATGGAAAGAGATGTATCGTTCTCTGAATAAATTGAAATAGCTCCTTGACCAAGTTCGCGTCCTGCACACTGTTCCCATTGCAGTTCTTCTAACTCAGATGTGGGATTGTCACTTCTCCAGGTGATGCCTGCAGAAGGAATACTTTGCTGCCGTTTGAGCCTCTCTCTACCCTCTGGCCTGCTTTTTCCTACACCCTTACCTCCTGTGAACACCCCTATTGATCTGTTACTCTAAGCTCCTCTCTCTTTCTATTGCCTGAGAGGACTTTGTGCTTTACCGTCATCGCCATCTACCCCCTCCAGTGACTGTCAGTGCAAAGGATATCTCTTCCAAGGTTCCTTCTTCCCTCAGGATGCAGCCAGCAGTGATGGGCACAGGCAGCAGGGCACGGGGAGCAATTGGTGTCAGACTGCCTCCTGTCATGGGCCATCAGCATCTCTTACTTAATCTCCTCTGCTAGATGCTCTCAGAAGCCGGCACATGCCTCGTGCAGCCAATCCTTTTCACCTATTTATCTTCAGTTGGGAGAAACAACATGAGAAATAAAAATTTTGATGGGAAAAAACACAACCCAAATCTCTCCATCATAACAATTTTCATTTTTACACATTATCTCAAAGACTTTGTTCATATGCATGTGTGTATATATATATATATATATATAACATATACATATCTCACAATTGCAATTATAGTGGAGACACAATTATATATTTATTATCCCTTTATTATATATTATTTTCATATTTATGCATAATTGCCATGATTAAGTATACTAATATGTCATTTTGATATATAAATTTATATAAATTGTCTATCTAGAGTAATTTTTTTTAAATGTAAGATTGATTTAAAGCAGCACATGTTGGCCTTTGTTTCATGACAAGCTGAATTTGATAGCTGCTTTCTGGGTATAACAAACAAGATATTTCCAGCTCTTTTAGTCTTGTTGTATAGGTCATAGCTTATTCAACTTGGAGAAGTATACGATTTTACTCAGAATTCATATTTTTAAAAATGTAGTTGCTTTTAGTTTGTGTTCCCCTTAAATTGGTCAGTATGGCTTTTTGGAAAAGTAATTTGTTAGAAAAGATGCTTGTTTTTTTGTTTTGGTGCAGATGCAGAGACTTGCACATGTAACAGGGTATTGAAGTGGGACTTTTCCTTTTGTCTCAGTTTCTGCCAAGACCTTAAGTCTGAGGGGAAAAAAGGAAGTTGATTTCCCACATGTACTTAAATAAGAGAAACTCCAGACCATGTGTGTGGGACTTGCAAAGAAATGTGATTCAAAGCTCTCCTCTCTGCTAGTGTGTCCTCAAAGGTCAATGAAAAGACATTGGAGAGAGACTTTCTTCCAGAGTGAGTGCTGGGGGCACTCCCTCTACAGTTGCCCCAATTCAACGCTGCTCAGGGGGACTTCAGAGATCTCAGAGAGTTTGATGTGGGTTTGGGAAACATGACAACTAGTGTTTTAGCTTTAAAATGCCGATAAGCAAAAGACTGATGAATGGCATTTGATGAGAGAGCTAACCAAGAGCACCACCGTCCAGGAATGGCCTGATTTCCCTGACTTTGTGGGGCATAGCAAGGATCATGGTTGTTTCCTGTGAGCCAGACTTGGACCCCATATAAGGGAACCAGACCTGGATTGTCTCGAAAGGGTGCCAGGGAGGATGACCTGCAGAGGTGAGGTGGGCTCAGTAAAGGAGGGGAGGGTGGAAAGGCTGAGGGCGGCCAGTAGGAGGAGGAATTGCCCACACCAAGGGACCTGGAGGTGACAATCCCCAGTGACAGAGGTCTCCCAGAGCCCAAAAACCTCTTGAGAGAAGAGGTCAGCATCTGGTCATTGACCACACACAAGGCACCATTGCCAGATGACAGCTATACCCAGCTGAGAAAGACTTATTCTGCTGCTAACTTCCCTGCACTGCCAACCCTGGAGGAGCCAGAGGCATCACTGTGAGTAGCAGAAGAGAAGAGCAACATGTGGGAAATGCTAGAGAAGCTGGCTACCTGCCCCGCCCAACCTGGCCATTCCTCTCTTCCTCCAGGTCTGAAGTCGGAAGGGCAGAGAAGCTTCACTACTATGTAGGGCCAGATGTTTATTGGGGAGTGAGCGGGTGTGGAGAGGACCGAGTCAGTATACTCCTCAGTCCGTGGCACACTAGCGTCATTTTGTACACTACTGCAAAGACACATTTTTGTTTTATGCATTTATGCATTTTTGTTCCCACTGCCCCCTCCTTTTCCTACTGCTGGAAAACCATTTTAATGGGTTCCCTATGTATTTTTTTGTTCATGTGTGTTCTGGCAAACTGTGTTATTGTTTGTGTGTGTATGTATTTTCTATTAATGTAAACGGCTCTGTATTAACTTGTTTCTTGTTTTTCATGGAGCACTGTTTTTAAGATTTGTCTATGTTGCTCTGTGGTGTGTTGTGCCTAACTGCTGTGGATAGAAGCAATGGGTCTCGACTCTTTGCACCTAAAAATTGAGACTATTTGTTAGTACCCAAGAGTGAAAACTCTACGCAATATTTCATCCAAGGCAGAGAAAAATGATTACACAAAGTGTATCTGAAGGCAGTTGTCTGGGGAAAAAAGTTCAGTTCTGTTAATAAACTAGCTACAAACTTGTTCACATGAACACATATGAACTGAGCACCTGTGATGTGCAAGATTCTGGCCTCCAAAGGATTCAGGGATAAATGGTACAATAAACAAAAGGCAATGTAAAATAAGGCCATTCTGGGAGGTGTAGAGAGTAAAGGTGTGAGGGTTCCTGGAAAGGAGAGAGAACCTTATTAAACAGGGACATTAGGAGAATGAAGAGGAATGTTTTGAGTTGGGACTTTAAAGCATAAGTGGAATTTTGATAAAATGCAAAAGACATTCTATTTGGGGAAGTAAGTAACATGAGCAAAGGAATTCAAGTTAGAAAGTGCAAGGGGTGCAGCTGGCAGGTGGCAAATAAGGTTTTGTTTTCTCTTCCTTCCTCCCTCCTTTCTTTTGTCCCTCCTTCCCTCTGTCCTTCCTTCCTTCTTTTTCTTGACCTGAAGTGAAAAATTGGTTTATTCTACTAAGTAGTTTGCTTTAAGTAGTCTGTAATCCAGAATGATGACTAACGCCCTGCTAGTTAGATCCTTTGTTATTCTCCCATAAATATGTACAATTATTGTGTGTCCATTAAAAAGAAATAAATCTTTAAAAAAATAATGAGATAGTGGTGGAGATCTAAATTTGGCTAAGTCGGCATGACTGACTAGGTAGGTCTTGCTGCCACTGGACTTCATCCCCAGCCTGGCTGAGTGTGTGCCGACCAGAGAGCCACCCTGCCAGAGAGGCCTGAGATCTGCAGAAACCACATGCCCCGTGGTGCCAGTGCAAAACTGAGCAGGTAGGCCTCGCTGCCACAGGACTCCATCCACAGCCCGGCCCAGTGTGCGGTGACCAGAGAGGCACCTCCCTGGAGAGGCCCAAGACCCAAAGATACCACGCACCCAAGGCACCAGTGGGTGACTGAGCAGACACTGAAGCAGCCATGCCAAATTGGTAGCCCCAGCGGCATCCTAGTCAGACAATAGTGTGAAACCAGTGGACCATGAAATCCCCTGCCACAATGACTAAACTTAATGTCAGATACCAGAAATATGAAAAATCAAGAAAGTACACCACCAAAGGGTAATAACTCTCAAGCTCTAGATCCTATAGAACAAGAAGCCCTTGAAATGACTGACAAGGAATTTCGAGTGATAATTCTAAGGAAACTAAATGAGATACAAGAAAAAGCTAGACAACATGATGAAATGAGGAAAAGTATATAGGACCTGAAAAAAGAAATGTACAAGGAAATCAATGCCCTGAAAAAGAGTGTGCAAAGCTTGCTAAGCTGAAGAATTCATTCAATGAAATAAAAAACACAACAGAGAGTTAACCAGCAGGCTTGCAGAAGCAGAAGAGAGAACTTCTGACCTTGAAGACAGGCTGTTTGAAATAACACAGGCAGACAAAAAAAAAAAAAAAAGAATTAAAAACATTGAAGAAAATCTAAGAGAGATAACAGACAACCTTAAGTGCTCAAATATCTGAGTAATGGGTATTCCAGAAGGGGAGGAAAAAGGAGATTGCATTGAAAACATATTCAACAATATAGTGGCAGAAAACTTCCCAGGTATAGGAAAAGACACAGATCTTCAGATTCAGGAAGCTCAAAGATCCCCAATTCTGTTCAACCCAAAAAGGTCTTCTCCAAGACATGTTTTAGTCAAATTGGCAAAACTCAGAGACAAAGAGAGAATCTTAAAGACTGCAAGAGAGAAGCATCAAATCACCTATGAGGGAGACCCAATCAGACTAACATCAGACTTTTCATCACAAACCCTAAAAGCCAGAAAGGAATGGGATGATATATTCAAAATACTAAAAGACAGAGATTGCCAGCCAAGAATACTCTACCCTGCAAGGCGATCCTTCCAAAATGAAGGGCAAATAGTATATTTCTCAGACAAACAAAAACTGTGGGAGTTCACTACCACATGACCACCTTTACAAGAAATTCTCAAGGGAGTACTGGTTAGGTACCTGAAAAATAACTACCACTGCCATAAAAACTTAAGAAAAATCAAAGCCCACTAGTAAAATAAAAATGCCAACAATGAACAGAAAAAAAAGTTTATCTACAACCCAAAGAACCAACAAATACAGAAGAAAGACATACAGAAAATCAGAAAGAAAGGAACAAAAGACACTTAAGATATCCAAACAAAAATCAGTAAAATGCTAGGATTAAATCAACACTTTTCAATAACAACTCTTAATGTAAAAAGATTAAATTCCCCAATCAAAAGACACAGACTGGCCGACTGGATTAAAATGGAGGACCCAACTATATGCTAAATCAAACAGAAACTCAAAAAATTTATTGAAACTAATGAAAACAATGATACATCACACCAAAACCTGTGGGATATGGCAAAAGCAGTACTAAGGGGGGAATTTATCACATTAAATGCTTACTTCAGAAGAATGGAAAGATGGCAAGTGAACAACCTAATACTTCACCTTAAAGAACTTGAAAAACAAGAACAATCCAAACCCAAAGTTAGCAGGAGGAAAGAAATCATTAAGATCAGAGCAGAACTTAATGAAATTGAAACCAAAAAAATGATACAAGAGATCAATGAATCAAAAGGTTGGTTTTTTGAAAAGATAAATAAAATTGACAAACCATTAGCACAGCTAACTAAAAAAAGAAGAGAGAAGACCCAAATAACAAAATTAGAAATGAAAAAGGTGATATTATAACTGATACCTCTGAAATACAAGGAATCATTAGAGACCACTATAAACAGCTATATGCCAACAAATTTGAAAATCTGGAGGAAATGGATAAATTTCTAGACACACACAAACTACCAAAATTGAGCCAAGAAGATGTAGAAAATCTGAACAGACCAATAACAATAAAGGAGATTGAGGGTGTTATCAGAAGGCTCCCAACAAAGAAAAGCCCAGGACCAGATGGATTCACAGCCGAATTCTACCAAACATTCAAAGAGGAATTGACACCAGTTCTCTACAGACTATTCCAAAAGATTGAAACAGAGGCAATTCTCCCAAACTCATTCTATGAAGCAAACATCACCATGATACCAAAACCAGGTAAAGATACAACTAAAAAAGAAAACTACAGGCCAATATCCTTGATGAATATAGATGCAAAAGTCCTCAATAAAATGCTAGCTAACAGAATACAGCAATGCATATGCAAAATATACACCATGATCAAGTGGGATTCATCCCAGGGATGCAAGGTTGGTTCAGCATATACAAATGAATAAATGTGATGCACCATATTGATAAAATCAAACACAAGGACCATATGATCATCTCTATAGATGCCGAAAAAATATTTGATAAAATTCAACACTCATTCATGATAAAGACTCTCTACAAGTTAGGCATAGATGGAAAGTATCAACATAATTAAAGCCATATATGATAAACCCACTGCCAATATCATCCTGAATGGGGAAAAGCTGAAAGCTTTTCCTTTAAGAACAGGAACTAGACAAGGATGCCCACTCTCACCACTCCTATTCAACATAGTTTTGGAATTACTAGCCAGAGCAATCAGAGAAGAGAAGGAAATAAAGGGCATCCAGATTAGAAAAGTCAAATTGTCCCCCTCTGCAGATGACATGAACCTATATATTGAACAGCCTAAATCCTCTGCAAAAAAACCTCTTGGAGTTGATAAATGGTTTCAGCAAAGTTGCAGGATACAAAATCAACACACAAAAATCAGTAGCATTTCTATTCTCCAATAGTGATCATGCTGAAAGAGAAATCAAGAAAGCTTGCCCATTTACAATAGCCAACAAAAAAATAAAATACTTAGGAATAGAGTTAACCAAGGATGTGAAAAATATCTACAATGAGAATTACAAACCCCTGCTGGGAGAAATTAAAGAGGACACAAGAAGATGGAAAGATATCCCATGCTCTTGGATTGGAAGAATCAACATAGTGAAAATGTCCATACTACCCAAAGTGATATACAAATTCAGTGCAATCCCCATCAACATTCCAATGACATTTTTCTCAGAAGTGGAAAAAACTATCCAGACATTTATATAGAAAAACAAAAAACTATGCATAGCTAGAGCAATTCTGAGCAAAATAAATAAAGCTGGAGGCATAACCCTACCTGACTTTAAATTATACTACAAAGCTATAATAACCAAAACAGCATGGTACTGGCATAAAAACAGACACACTGATCAATGGAATAGAATAGAGAATCCAGAAATCAACCCACATGCCTACAGCCATCTGATCTTTGACAAAGGCACCAAGCCTATACACTGGGGAAGAGACTGCCTCTTCAGCAAATGGTGCTGGGATAACTGGATATCCATATGCAGGAGAATGAAACTAGATCCATACCTCTCACCATATACTAAAGTTAACTCAAAATGGGTTAAAGAATTAAGTATACACCCTGAAACAATAAAACTTCTTAAAGAAAACATAGGAGAAACACTTCAGGAAATAGGACAGTGCACAGACTTCATGAATAGGACCCCAAAAGCATGGGCAACCAAGGGAAAAATAAGTAAATGGGATTTCAAATTAAAGAGCTTCTGCACAGCAAAAGAAACAATTAACAGAGTTAAAAGACAACCAACAGAGTGGGAGAAAATATTTGCAAAATATACATCTGACAAAGGATTAATATCCAAAATATACAAGGAACTGAAACAACTTTATAACAAAAAACAACTAACCCAATTAAAAAATGGGCAAAAGAGCTAAGCAGGCATTTCTCTAAGGAAGATATACAAATGGCCAACAGACATATGAAAAAATGCTCAACATCACTTAGCGTTCGGGAAATGCAAATCAAAACCACACTGAGATACTATGTAACCCCAGTTAGGATGGCTAAAATCCAAAAGACTCTGAATGATAAATGCTGGCGAGGTTGCGGAGAAAAAGAAACTCTCATACATTGTTGGTGGGATTGCAAAATGGTGCAGCCTCTATTGAAAATGGTATGGAGGGTCCTCAAACAATTGCAGATAGATCTACCATACAACCCAGCTATCCCACTGCTGGGAATATACCTAGGGGAATGGAAATCGTCAAGTCGAAGGTATACCTGTTCTCCAATGTTCATTGCAGCACTATTTACAATAGCTAAGAGTTGGAAACACCCCAAATGTCCATCATTAGATGAGTGGATATGGAAAATGTGGTATATCTGCACAATGGAATACTACTCAGCTATAAAAAAGAATGAAATACTGCCATTTGCAATGAGATGGATGGACCTAGAGAGAATTCTATTAAGTGAAACGAGTCAGGCACAGAAAGAGAAATATCACATGTTCTCACTTATTTGTGGGAACTAAAAATAAATACAGAAATACAGAAATAAACTGGGGGGAGGGAAGAAGACACAACAGTTACAATTCCTTGAAATTGATATGACAAACAGACAGAAAGGACATTGTTGGGAGGGAGGGGGGAGAGACAGGAGGGAGGGAGGCTTTGGTAATGGGCCACAATAATCAACCACATTGTAGATTGACAAAATAAAATAAAATAAAAATTAAATAAATAAATAAATAAATTTGGCTAAGTCAAAAGGTGTTCTTATGTGTGGAGGGAACAAGTATTTCTGCCTTGCATTTTTTAAGTGCCACTTTTCATATTTTGAGCCTCAGACCCTAATATATTTCCTCATTATTTTATTTTGTGTGTTTTTTATATTTTTTAATTTAGTTTTTATTATTTTTTTAACCAAAGTAAAGCTGTATTTATTTATGGCCCCAGCATATGGCTAATAAAGAAAAGCAGTTTGCAAACATGTGACTACATGCCCAGTTCTATAAAAATAAAAAATGTAAAAAAATCCCTATCTATATAATACACAGTGCTATAAATCTACACTGCTTACCCTTAAATTGATACCATTCTTGGTACAATGTACCCAAAATATTCATTGTTTACAGGGCCACAGTTTTACAGGTACACTTTGTATTCTTCTTCTTACTTTTCTGTATTGTCTAATATTTTTTGCAATGATATTTCTTTGTAATAATATAAGACTATTACTAATTTTCAAAGAGGTAAAGAGGACACACAATATTCAGTAAATACATGGTGATAAATTGATCACTATAGTTTTATCAGTCTGGCTTAGCTTATAAGAATTTCAAGATGAGTGAATTTGCATAATTATTCAATTCTCCTCCCCAAAACATCATTCCTTGCCATTCAAGCTCTGTTGTTGCTCCCCTGAGTCTGCAAACCTGTCTGTCCAAACTTGGTGCAGATACAGATGGTCGTCTATCACCCGTAGTGTGAGTCTTCCTGACTGAAGACTGAGTGTCCTACATTCCTGAGGTATGGCAGGTGCTGTATCAGTTCAGGTAGGCTGGAAGTTTCTGAGGCTGGGAAGTCCAAAGTCCATCCGGTGGTAGTGACAGCAACCCAGGGGTCTCACATTGCAAGATGGTGGAAGCAGAGAGAATCTTTTGTATATTTTTTAAACATTAAAAAAAAAAACACAAAAAACCCAAGTTCTTTTAAGCACCCTTTGCTGCGTTATGAAACACTCCTATGCTGTAATTAGCGTGAGGTTTGTCAGTGTGTATATGGTGGGTTTGCTGTGTTTCTGTTTTTTCCCTCTAACCTGATTTAATGGGAACTTCCTGAGGCATTTAAGCACCTTATAATAAACAGTTAAGCTCTGTGACTTGTGCTAATGAATTCTAGACTTGAAACGTTCCTGTTCGTCATGCTGATCTTGCCCTTTCCTAACAGTATTCCTCATGAGTTAATTCTCATCTTAATTTGTCTCTGGTAAAACATCTGATATCCAGAGCTATACCTTAGTGTCAGCTCAGACTGTTACATGTCACCAAGGAGGGAGCATGGAGTAAATTTGGGCTGTTCAGGGACTTTAATGTTGATGGCGTTTGTACGGTGGAAAGGATCTCCAAACTTCAAGGCAACAGTGGGATTTTGCAGTCAACACTAGATTCTAAGTTCTAAATGGAATTAGCTTTGCCTTGCTGCACGCTCAGCATGGATCTCCCTATTTTATTTTTTGTCTCTTTTTCTTTCAGAGCATTTTATCAAGGCCCTGCCAGAATACCATGTGGTGACTCCTGTCCGAGTAGATGCCAGTGGGCATTTTCTTTCGTATGGCTTGCACCATCCTAGCACCAGCAGCAGGAGGAAGAGACATTTGGACGGCTCAGAAGACCGAGTGTATTATAGAATTTTGCACGAGGAGAAGGACCTGTTTTTCAACCTGACGGTCAATCGAGGATTTCTTTCCAATAGCTACATCGTGGAGAAGAGATACGGGAACCTCTCCCGTGTCGAGATGATGGCTTCCTCAGCCCCCCGCTGCCATCTCAGGGGCACAGTTCTACAGCAAGGCACCAGAATTGGGACAGCAGCCCTCAGTGTCTGCCATGGATTGGTGAGTGCCCGGGTCCATCACCTCCCTTTCTGCCCCAGGTCCTAGCAGCTCAGCCCTGTAGACCACTACTAACAGGCTCACAGATGCATTAATACATATGAATTGAGCCCCTGTGATGATTACAGCCTCCAAAGAGGTTGGGGACAAAGTGTATAATAAATAAAAGGCAATGCATTTTGGAGGTGTAGAGAGTAAGTTCACTGAGGGTTTAAAGGAGGCAGAGAAAACTCCAACCAGAAACATCCAGGGGAAAGAGGGAGGATTTGAGTTAGATCTTCAGCCTCTGAGGTGGCTCTGAGGGTATTGTTGACTGTTGGCCAGCACCTTTTGAATTAGCAAAACCTGGATTTGGACTAAGTAAGAGTCTTACTAGTAACAATGGTGATATCAGCAGCTGCTATGATTAAATAGTTGACAATGTGTACTTCATAATCAGACTTCGTGTGAAACCTTGGGCTGTCAATTGATCTCTTTGTGTCTCTATTTTTTTCATCTGTAAAATGAAGATAATGATAGTACCTGTCTCATGGAGCAAGTTTGGCAAGGTGTGACCCACAGGCCAAACCTGATCCACCTCTTATTTTTATAAATAAAGTTTTTTTGAAACACAGAAATGTCCATGCACTTACATGATGTCTATGGTTGCTTTTGAACTATAAGAGCAGAGCTGAGTGATTGGGATATGGACTGTTCGGCCTGTGAAGCCAACAATATTTGCTATCTGGCCTTTACAGAAAACATTCGCTGATCCCTGTAATAGAGTCTTGTGAGGATTAAATGAATTAATGGAAATATAAATCTTAGAAGAGTATTTAGTAAGTAAAAGACACTCAATGAATGTTGGCTGGTATTATTATTATTTTTTATTTTTCTAATAAGCCAAGCACTGGAATATGTGATTTATAATGTGGTTTATGTACATTGTTTTCCTCTCCCTAACTTTTTTTTCTAGCAGATGAGGAAGCTTTTAGCTATTGCATAACTTTACTGTGCAAGTTAATTTGAGTCCAAGTCTTTCTACTGTTATGCTACATCACAAAATGTGACTTAAGTTTATTTTTTAATATTTAAACCTGAATTTAAAAAAAAGTTTGGTCCCTTTATTTCCTTTTACTTCTAGCATCAGCAACAGTGACAACCTCACTAGCAACTGAATGGCAGACAATGCTTAGGAATTATGTTGAGTTGTTTTGAGGTTTTTCTCATGCTTGAGTAGGAGGCAGGCACTAGCACTAACGATGTGTGGCAGGGAGTGACCGCAGGTGGAGAGATTCCAGAGTCCAGAAGGTGGTAATGGTGTAGTCCAGTGTCAGCCTTGGCACCCGCGCCAGAGCTGGTTTGCAGAACAAAGGCACTAGTGGCGTTGGCATTCCTACCGAAAGCACTGTCCCCAGTCCTCCTGTCATTGCTCCCATTTTGCTGAGAATTTCTGTTCTGTGTGATGTAGAAACTCTGTTTATCCTGTATCTATATAGTTTGGCTTTGCTGGAATACTGTGAGAAAATTCATGTAAAACATAATACAATAGTTTAAATTTCCTGAAGGATCTCTAGGGATCAATTGCTTTGTAAAATGAATGGAAAGTCTTGCTTCGCCTTTTTCTGTAAATCTGGATTTTCATATGTAGGTATTTATCTTTTCCTTCTCATTAGGTCACGACACAATATCAACACATAACACAGAACCAAGACGGTTTTCTATTCTTCTTTTCTTCTTCTCCTCGGGCCTCCTATAGTGCTCGATTGAACTGGGGGGTGCACCCCGGTGTCACGGTCCTCACTTTCTGGTCTCACTCTGGGTTCACCTCGTCCCTTTACAATCCTGGCTCTCATCTCTAAGAGACAATCCTGGAAGCATCAGGGGCACCTGATCCTCTATGATCCGGAGAACAGAAGAAATAGTCCCTGACATTAAACAACCTCCTGACAATTAAACATTATCATGCTCTTAAAACCCTAGAAAGTTTAAATATGCGTGCCTTTCTGTGGGTTAGAGCAGTATGGTCTGTGGACCTGCAAATCACTATCACCTGGGAGCTCCTTAAAAAGAAAAATTCTTGGGCTCCTCTCCAGACCTAGTGCATCAGAATCTCTAAGGGTGGGCAGAAACCTCTGTGTGTGTGTGTGTGTGTGTGTGTGTGTGTGTGTGTGTGTGTGTGTGTGTGTGTGTGTGTGTGTGTGTATTAGAAACTTTATTGAGATATAATTCAGATATGTACAATTCATCCACTTAAAGAGCACAATTCAATGTCTTTAAATATATTCACAGAGTTGTACAATCATCACAATGAATTTTAGAAAGTCTCAGCCCCCAGAGAAACCCATACCCCTTAGCGGTCACCTCCCCATCCTCTCATCCCCCAGTCCTAGGGAGCCACTAATCTACTTTCTGTTTCTGTAGTTTTGCCTATTTGAAACCTATGTTTGAATAAACTTTCCAGGAGATTGTGATACTAGCTGAAATTTAGGAACTACTGAACTAGAGCAGTTATTCTCACCCTGGTTCAATGTTAGGATCACCTGGATAGCTTTAAAAATGTACCCACGCCCCAACCCCATGCCCCAGATTTTCAGATATAATTGGCCTAAAGGTGGAGCCCAGGATCAGCATTTTAAAAGCTCTCCAGGAGATTCTAATATGAAATAGGTGTTGCCAACCACTGGATTAGTGGGTGTTAACTGGTGGAATTAGCCAATATTTCTCTAAAGTAGTGGTTCTCCCTGGGTGATTCGTGCTGCTAAGGGTGAGAACTGCTGCTCTCATTTGGTCCCTACTTTCGGCTTGTGCTTTCTAAGGGAAATTGCATACTGTTTAGCATTACTCCAGGCTTGGGAATAGAATACTGAGACCCTTTCAAATTTCAAATGGCCCCAAGAAGCACTGAGTACCACCATGTAGATATTTTCAGATTCAGATTTCAGATTCATGCTAAGTATAGAAGCACAAAGTGGTAGAGATGGAGAATTTTTACAAGGTGATGGAGAATTTTTACATCCAAACCATTGAATGATTTTACCAGAAGAAACACTCCCCAGGGATTATTATGGAGCTTTTCACACATAATTAGACAAGTAACAAATGGTTATAAAAAAGGCACCAAAAGCCAAATGAGTTTTTTCCTTCCTGTGAGCAAACCACTTGGTTGGCTTCAAGTTATTTATTTTCTCATGTGCCCAAACAAATTTGCCACATTTGTTCTTTTGTTTTCTAGTTACCTAAGATAGCATTGATTTATTTTTCAAATATTGAAACAGTTTTGCATCTCTGATCATGGTGTATAATTCTTTTTATATACTGCTAAATTCTGTTTGCTAATATTTTCTTAATGATTTTGCATCTATATTCATAAAGAATATTGGTTTGTAGTTTTTTTCTTTTTTTTTGGTACTGTTTTTGTCTGATTTTGGTATCAGGGTAATATTAGCTTTATAAAATAAATTGGGAAGTGTATCCTCTTCTGTTTTCTGGAAGAGATTGTGTAGAGTTGATGTTAATTATCTTTATTTTAATTTGATAGAATTCTCAGTAAAAACATCTGGGCCTGGAGATTTCTTTTTTGGGAGTTTTTTATTATTATGAATTTGATTTTCTTAGTTATTATAGGGCTATTCAAATTTTCTATTTCATATTAGAGGAGCTGTGGTAGTTTGTGTTTTTTGAGAAATTTATTTCATCTAAGTTGTCAAATTTATGTGTGTAAATCTATTATTCTTTTATTCTTTTGATGTCTGCAGATCCTATAGTGATATTCTCTGTTTCATTTCTGACACTGGTGATTTGTGTCTTCTCTCTCTGTCAGTCTTGCTAGAGGTGTCAATCTTATTGATCTTTTCAAAGAATCTTCTCTTGTTTTATTGATTTTCTCTATTGTTTTCTGTTTTCAATTTTATTGATTTCTGCTCTTACCTTTATTTTCTTCCTTTTACTTGTTTTGAGTTTATTATTGATTCAAGACTTTTCCTCTTTTCTAATGTAAGTATTTTGTGCTTTAGATTTCCCTTTGAGCATTGCTTTTTCTGTGTTTTACAAATTTTGTTATGTTGCATTTTCATTTTTTTCAGTTCAATATTTTAAAATTTCTTTTGAGTCCTCTTTTTTGACCCATATTATTTAGAAGTGTTGTCTAGTTTCTAAGTGTTTAGAGATTTTTCTGTTATCTTTTTTAAAAAATAAATTCTGGTTTAATTCCATTGTTGTCAGAGAATACAGTCTGTATGACTTCAAGTGTTTCACATTTTTTGAAATTTACTTTATGGCCCAGAATATAGTCTATATCGGGCACTTGAAAAGAATGTGAGTTTTGTTGATTAGATACTATTGGTTAGTGGTATTGTTGATTTCCTGTACTCTACTCTTGCTGATTTTCTATCTAGTTGTTCTATCATTTGTTGAGAGAGAGAAATATTGAAGTCTCCAACTCTAATTGTGGATTTGTCTATTTCTCCTTTCAGTTCTATCACAATTTCTTCACATGTTTTGCACCTATGTTGTTTGGTGCATACACATTTAAGATAGCTGTATATCTTTGCTGGAGTGACACTTTTATTTTTGTATAATGTCTCTGGTAATTTTCTTTGCTCTGAAGTCTATCTTGGTCATTAGTGGTTGAGAAATAGATAAAGCCTTTAAAACTTCTTCATAATCTGAGTAAATTCCAAGGTATCATTTGACCCAGTATTGGTGTCGTATCTTAAAAAAAACAGAAGTAGTTAAATGTAATTCCAATTCTTCTGTGTGTTTCTCAGGGAACATTAAAGAGGTTATGTCATAACTGTAAGACTTATTAAGATCCTTTTGCTTTGAAACTTCTAAGTTTTTTTCTTTTCCAGCTTTATTAAGTTATGATTGACAAATAAAAATTGTATCTATTTAAGGTGTACAACTTGATGATTTGCTGTACATATACATTGTGAAATAATCACGACAATCAAGTTCCATCACCTCACATAGTTATCATTTTCTTTCTTTCTTTCTTTCTTTCTTTCTTTCTTTCTTTCTTTCTTTCTTTCTTTCTTTCTTTCTTTCTTTCTTTCTTTCTTTCTTTTTCTTCCTTCCTTCCTTCCTTCCTTCCTTTCTTCCTCTCTTTCTTTGTTTCTTTGTTTCTTTCTTTTTTCTTTTACTTTGTGATGAGAACACTTAAGATCTACTTTCTTAGCAAATTTCAAGTGTATGCAGGTACTTCAAAAAGTTTGTGGAAAAATTGAATTGAAAGATAGTATTAATCTTTCCATGAACTTTTTGAAATATCCTTGTACAATACAGTGTTGTTAACTCTAGTCATATTATTGTACATTCCATTTCTAGAACTTAATCATCTCACATAACTGAAACTTTGTACCCTTCGTCCGTCTCCCCATCTCTCTCTACCCCAAGACCCTGGCAACTACTATTCTACTCTGCTTCTATGAGTTTGACTATTTTAGATTCCACATAGAAGTGAGATCATGTAGTATTTGTCTTTCTGCATCTAGCTTATTTCACTTGACAGAATTTCCTCCAGGTTCATCCATGTTGTCACAAATGACAGAATTTCCTTCTTTTTTAAGGCTGGCTTGATTATATATATAAATATATATATATATAATATATAATTATATATATATATTTATATATATGTTAAATCAATCCAGCCTTAAAATAAAATATTTTCTTTATCCATTCATTTGTCAATGTATATTTAGTTTGTTTCTATATATTGGCTATTGTGAATGATGCTGCAGTGAACATAGGAGTGCAGATACCTCTTTCAGATAGTGATTTTAATTCCTCTGGATATATACCCAGAAGTGGAATTGCTGGATCCTATGGCAATTCTATTTTTAGTTTATTTATTTTTTAATTGGCATGTATTGATTGTACATATTTATGGGATACAGAGTTATATTTCAATACTATATACAATGTGTGATGATCAAATCAGGGTAAATACCGTATTTGTCATTGCAAGAATTGATTATTTCTTTGCTATTTTTAGGTCTTGAGGAATCTTCATACCGTTTTCCATAATGGCTGTACCAATTTATATTTCCACCAATAGTATACAAGGGTTCCCTTTTCTCTGCATTCTTGCCAACCCTTGTTATCTTTCGTCTTTTTCATAATAGCCATGCTGACAGGTGTGAAGAGATGTCTCATTGTGGTTTTGATGTGCATTCTCTGATATTTAGTGAAGTTGAACATCCTTTTATATACCTGTTGGCCATTTGTATATCTACTTTGGAGAAATGTCTAGTCAGGTCCTTTGCCCAGTTTTTACTTGGGTCATTTAGGTGTGTATTTGTATGGTTTTTCAAATTTTATTTTTATTTATTTATTTTTCGCCGTTGAGTTATATACGTTTCTTTTATTTTTTGGATATTAGCTCTTTATTAGATATATGGTTTCCAAATTTCTTCCAGTCCCCATGGATTGCCTTTTTTGAGATTTTTTGTTTCTTTTGCTTTTGTTACCTGTGCTTTTGGTGTCATCTCCAAAAAATAATTGCCTAGACCAATATCAAGAAGAAGCTTCTAAGTTTTTAAACCCATCACTTTCACTCTCCTAGATAATGCTAGATAATAAGATAATCTTAGATAATAAGATCTTTTGTCTTTCCTCTGTCAAGTCACAAGTGGCCTCCAGGACTTCCACTTCTGCCCATGAGACTTTTCCAGGTTGACTGGTAGAACTGAAGGTTCCATGATCTTTGATCCTACCTCCTTTATCATGGTGAGAATTAGATAGCTTCCTTGGGAGGAAATCTAAATCCCACTCTGATGGCATTTTTCACAAGAAATCTCCCATCCCATTATCCTTATATGTATCACCTACTGGGTGGCCTGTCATTGGGGGCCATCAGGACTATGCCACTATAGGGTAGCTAATGTGAATAGAGAATGGGGCTCTTAAGTAGAGTCAAATAATTGCCTTGTATTTTTTTTTTCTCTTCCTTGGGTCAGAGAATGCATTTGGGGAAAAATTGATAACACCATTTTGCAAATTTATTCCCCTGGTTTGTTCATTCATATTTACTCCCCCAAAATACATTGTTTTGTAGAGTTTTCTTTCTAAGTCAGTCTGGGAGAAGGATAGAAATTTCTTCTGTGCTAAGCCTCATTCCCTCCCCTACTCCCATTCCTGAAAGATGTGTTCTAGTTGGGATGACAGCATTTTATTCACAGGGAGATCTGGCTCATTGATTCAGGGCCTGTTTGGAGAAGGGTCTGCTGTGGTGCAAACTAAGTTCCTGTGTCTCATTAGGGCGATATAAGATTTCTTTTTAGTCTGAAGAACTATAGTCCCTTTTCATTCAATTTCCATCTTACAGGCTTTAAAATCTGCAACCTGCCTGGAAAGTTGTAACAAGAATCTTCTTTTTAGGGACTGTCTTAATTCTCACAAGCCCTTCACAAACTATATCTCCATGGAAAATATGGATAATCACATTAGTCAGCCCTGCTTACCTCACACAGTTGTCGTAGGTAACAGCTTCAAATGCTTTAGAAAAGTACTCCAGTTCTCTTCTTGGCTTAGTAAGAGTAGCTGAATTACTTTGCCTGAATTGTTGGGACATTTCACTAAAACTGCTTTTTTCAAGTCATTGGTGATCTTCATGTTGCCAGTGGGCACCTCTTTGTTTCATCTTACTTGACAATGTCTTTGCACTATTTGTCATAATTGACTATTCCTACTTGAAATAATTTTTTCTCTTGGCTTAAGTGACACCTTATTATTACGGTTTTTATCCCACCTACCACACTGACAGTTCTGTCTCAGAATCTGTTGCTCCTTTCCCTTTCCATACACTCAAGTACTAGAGTGCTCTTGGCTTTAGTCTGTGATCATTCTTTTCTAACTTCACACTCTCGTTAGGCAGCATCGACCAATACCAAATCTGTCTATCATTTATCTACCTACTCATCTGTCTAATCACCTATCATCATCATTATTCATTTTTATCTATTTCTGACAGATATCTTTCTGCGTATTATGTGAATAACTATTAAATTTAAATATCTAACTCTGACTTTTCTTTGGAACTCCAACAATCCAGTTGCCATTTCCACATGGGTTCCTAATGGTAATCTCGAATTTAACACATTCAGAGCAACACTTTTGATCTCCTTTCCTTAGTCTTCCCCATCTCTGTACATGTCAGCTCCATTGTTCTTGTTACCCAGGTCAGAACCCCTGGAGTTATCCTATTATTGACTCCTAGTTTTTCTTACACTCTGTATCTGTTCTCATCAGCAAATCTTGTCAGCTCTACCATTAAAACATGTTCATAATCTACCTATCTTGTCACTTCCATAGCTAACATCTTAGTCCAGTTATTCTCAAAGGGGGTGGTTTTGCCCTCCAGGGGACATTTGACAATGTCCGAAGACACTTTTGGCTGTCACACCTGGAGAGTTGGGGGTTGATTCTGGCTTCCAGTAACTTGAGGTAAGAGATGCTGTTAAATGCAGAGAGCAGCCCTTCACAATAAAGGATCATATGGTCCAAAATGTCAGTAGTGCTGAGGTTGAGAAACCCCACCCTAGTCCTAGTCAACGTCTTCTCCCATCTGGACCCTGCATTGACCTCCCAAGTGGTTCTGCCTGCCTATTCTCTTAATTCCCTAGAAGTAATTTCCCACATGGTGGCCAAACTGGTCTTTTGAACACATTTATAGAACAGTGCCGCTCTTCTGCTTAAAATCTTCTATTGATTTTCCTATCATAGTAGAATGAAATATGAACACCTTGCCCTGGCTTCCAAGGCTCTCTCTGATCTGGTCACTGTCTACTTCCCTGCCCTCTTCTCCTACCACATTCCCCTCCTGCACTATGCTCCAGCCACACCTTTTCTCTGTTTCTCAAATGTAGCAAACACACTTTAGCCTCATGACTCTTGGAAATGCTTTTCCCTCTGTCTAGAACACTTTTCCCTCAAATTTCTACATAGCTGATCATTCTTGTCTCTAGATCCCAGCTTAAGGTCTTCCCTGGACACACGATCTAAAGTGGATTCCTCTAGTATTCTATCACATTGCCTATTTTATTTTTAAAAATAACTTACAGTAGTTATAGTACCTGATATTTTCTTGTTTCTTTTTTGCTTAATTTTTCTTTCACTTTCACTGTTTTGTTCACACTTGTTTAGCTATGTTCCATAATAAACACTCAGTAAATACTGGTTGAGTGAGTGAATGTGTTTATTTCAGCATTTAGCCTTTAGACTGCTCCAGGTTCCTGTATACCCTCCCAGTCTGTGGCTTCAAAATGAGATGACATTTCCTCATCTACCCAGACAATGTCTTGAATCCCCCTATATTGACTGCTAGGATGAAATTTGCTTCAATGGTCCCTTGAGCCACTTCTGATGGATTCCCAGGGTGCTGGCTCCTCATCATGTTGCCTCTGCTATGTGGTCCTCCTGGGTTCATCACTCTTAGAACGTGATGCTGATTTCCCAAAAGACACTGCTGTCATCTTTGCAACTCTCTTCTGAGGCTGGTCCAGGCTTTTCTTTAGTTTTGCAAAGCACATTAGAGTCCAAACTATAATTTTCAATAAGACTTTTTTGAAGATTTGCACATAAAGGGAAGAGAAGTACAACCCAAATAATAACCTAAATCTTTTACTAACATTGGGTATGCTCAGAGTCTAGGTTGAACTTCAAGAGGGTCTCCAACCAAGTACTGGCCTTTTGGTATGTAACAAGGTCACCTTACCAGCACTCTTCCTGCTAAGGGATGTACTGAAACATATTTCTCTCCTGAGTCCTGGGCTCAATCAGACCTCCGAGAAAGGAGAAAATTTCCCCCACCTGTCTGTCTGTCTATTCATCCATCCCAGTCTCAGAGCATTTTTGTTTTCAGTTTTTCTTTCCAGGCTTTGTTTCTTTCAAGGACTATCTGTTCACTTCAGGGGAAACCACATCTGAGGGCTCTCTTTGGGCCACATGCGCTGTGGGGTTTGTGCATGGCACACTCTGCAGAGGTGCTTCGTCGGGGGGCAGTGGAGGCCCAGCTCACTCTCTGCCAGATGGACCAAACTCTGGCTACAGGAGGAAAAGGGGCCTTTTTATAAACCTCTTTGCTCAAAGTGGGGCACTTGTTTATAATTCATATTCCTGGATGAGGTACTTTTAAAAATTCATCTGTCTGGAGGGTAACCTTTTGCAATTCCATCTGCCTCCCTTGCATGCCTTCTTGCAATTTGCACAGATGTGTGTGACTGCAGGAGCCACTGAGCTTCCTACCCACAGGATTTGGCTTAGTTTTGCAGCCCCAGGTGACAATCACCTGAGGACACAATAGTGCATCACCAGCCTGTTTCCCAAAGCCTCAGTAGTCCATCACCAACATGTTTCCCAAAGTTATTCAATCTCAAATGATAGTGCGGGAGGTGTGGGTGTGGGCTGTGCATTAATCAGCAGATTCTTTTCCATTGAGCTGCATCAAGTGCTGACCAACTTCCTTCCCCAACCTCTCCTTTGTTACACGGTGAAGAGTGTGTCTGCATCTGTTTCCTGAAACCATTGGGGTCTTTACTTCTGATCTCCAGTGAACAACTGTTTGAGCTGGAATGCAAGGGGGGATGCCTTCTCAAAAAGACACAATTACATGAAGACTCAGATTCTATAAATATGCACAGAGAAAAAACATTTCTCCCATGCAAATATCCAAAACTTCAGTGACACATTTCTGCTGAAATATACACCCAGTAGTCATGTTTGTAGGTGAATATGACTATTGTTTACTTGTTTAACCACCTTTTTATTAAGGTGAAGAGGACTTTTATTTCTGTCACCAGAACAAATGAAACATCTGATCCAAAAAGAAATTTAGTCCTCCTCTCCACAGAATGTAGGATACTATGGAACTTTGGAATAGTTTCCCAGCTTCTAACCAGCAAGATATCAATTTGTGCTAGGACACGCTGTTACAATAATTCGAACTCTTTAAATTTTATTAGATTCTAATTTCCAGATGTGCAAGGATTAAACATTCTCTGTATTTTGCTGTGTGAATGCAACAAATGAGGGTTAGTGGCATTCAAAAATCTGTGCCATATGATGGCACCTCTACTGAGAGAGGGATGTGCTTCATACTGCATCATTCCCTCAAGAGCAGTTCAGTTCTTGGTCCTGATGGAAAGTCCTGCTGCTTCCTTTTCCATACAATCAAAGAATGCAACCGTTTGTGCCCTCTCATTCTTGAACTCGAGCTGAAGCCTGGCGTGATGCCACCGAGGAGTGAAGTCCACTGGCAGAGCTGTGTGGGAAAACTCGCCCAGCGACGCTGCTCCCCTTGCTTCCTGATCCAGAACTTTGTGGCTCATTTGCAAAAACCACTCATCTGAGTTGCAGGATGCCTGTGTGTCAGGGTTTGTTGTTCCTCACCAGGGGAAATAAATGCTCTGTTTATCCCCTAACTTTGCTCCCAGGCTGAGGAATTCTCTCTGACCCCTGACCTTTGGGGGTTGCCTGGTAAGACCCATGCTTACTCAGACATGAGACATTAGAGCGGAGCCTCTGGCTGGCGGAAATTCCTCTCCTCACTAGCTTTGTGCTGCAGGCTTGGAAAGATGAGGTTTTTTTCCCTTCCTCCTTTTTTGTCTTTCTGCTTACTTTTCAGTTCATCAGGTTTGTTTTGTGAGCTCTTGTCATGATGGATTGGAGGTGGGAGGGAGAGAGTGAAGAACTTGTACTTTGAGAAGCAGCACTGTTTTCTTCCTTTGGCTGAATCAGCAGGCCTCCCTGTGGTCCAGGGATGGTGCAGAAGGAATGCAGTATGACCCTCTGCTGTTATGGGGGAAGAGAGGCTGGATGCTCTATCACAGGGTTAATGACTTCGCTCGAAGGTCTACGCAAATGCAGCACAGAGATCTTATTTTCTTCTCTTGTATAACTCTTCTCTGGAGACTTTACTTTGAATCTCATTTCTGTTTTTATTACAGAAATTGAAAATTAGGTGTCCAGAGTCTCCCTCTAGACGTTCACATATTAAGATTTATGTTCTTTTTGACCCAGGATTAATCATAGGTCTAGGGAGCTTAAATATTGGAGAGATCTAGTTCTTTTCAAAAACATCTCCATTGTCTGAGAGTTATTAATAAGGACTTTGAAAAATGAGAAAACAGAAGGCCTGGGTTTTATTTTCTGTAACTGAAAAAATGTTTCACTTGGTTGTTGGAAGTGATCCTTCAGTATGACATGACTGATTTATTTTTAATCAGGCAATCTAGGTGGAAGTTTGACATGCTTTTCATATAGAGCAATTTTGCTGGATTTGGGAGCCAGAGGACCTGTTGGATTTGCTTATATCCTTCCTTGAGATATTTTAGAGATTTATTTAAAAAGAGTGACTTTCATACACTTGTCCTCCCACTAGACCCAGTTTCTCTAACTTTTAGACTGCACGTTTCCGTTTAGACATTCCTTCATAGTTCTACAGTTCAATTGGCTGGGAGGAGAGTAAACTATTTTGAGAAAAATATTTATCAGAGATATAAAATTTCATGCAGAATGGTCCCATTTGGTGTCCTTGATTCCCCCTCTTTCCTTTTCCAATCCACTGTCCACTCACCCCCCAGCACCCTGTTTACAGGCAGATTTTTTCTCTGGATTTTTTTTTCCTCAGTTGATTTCTGCTTTGGCCATAAGGAATGAGTCTCACAATTTTACAAGGTACAACTTCCACGGCCTCTTACTGGGTCATCAGATATGACTGTCTGTCTTTGAAGTAGGCTTCCTCTCAAGCAAGCCTTTTTAAAAACATGTTTTTAAGTTTGCAGCTGAATTTTTCTCTTTCTGGTTCTTCCACACTCTCAGCTCATCTCTAAGGACTGATTTTTTTTTTTTTTTTCCTGGTTGTGGGTTTTCTGGGCTTTCTCTTTGGCTTTCTTTTCTCTTTCTTGGGTTTTGCCCTGTTTTGGTTATTTTTACTGGCTTTTTTCCTTAGCACATTTGTAGCAGAAGAAACACAGGAGATTCAGATGTTAGCTAAAATAAGTCTTAAGGATAGTCAGCAGTTTCTTATCTCTTTTCCAATCTCTGCATAGCTTGATAAGGAAAGCACATTAGATATGGGCTACTTGTGGCAGAACTTCCAGATGACCTGGAGTTTATGGCAGGTCGAGGGGCAGACTACGGTGTGTGCGTGTGTGTGTGTGTGTGTGTACATAAGTGTGCGTGCACTTGTGCACATGTGTATTAAGAGTAGTAGGAGGAGGATAGCTAATGAAGAATAGATCGACAAGAAGAGGTTTTACCTGAACCTGTGGTGCAGAGTAAATGGATGAAATCAATTAGGGTTACTGAGAAAGATGTAAAAGCATCCTTGATAATAACTATTTGGAATTTCATCAGAACAGACAGCTCATCTCAGCTTGGAGGACGGGTGGTGGCAGGGAGTGGGCAATGTCCCATTTCCCTTCTGAGCAGATATTCTTTTCTGTCTGGAAGGTTGTGAGGATAATTGCCTTGACAATGGCCAGGGAAGGATTTGAGATGTATTGGTAAACGCTTTACATCTTTCCTCTGGAAAGGATTCTCTCTTTTACTAGTTAATTCTGCTAATTCAACTAGTTAATTCAACCATTCTAATGAAGAGATTCAAGTTTGATAAGTAGGTTTTTCCTCCCTTTCACTTTTATCTCTAGCTCAGTCCACTGTGGTTTAGGCTTAACACTTCAGAAGAGTATTTTGTTATTCAGAAGCATTGTACTTGGCATTGGGAGACCTGAACGTTAAGTCTGAATGCTCCTATCTAGCCAGGAGCTCTAAGAGAAGTCCCTTAACATTCAAGGTTTCAGCTTCCTCATCTGTGAATGAAGGCTGGATAATTTCTAAGATCTCAAAGAACTCAGTAACTCTGAGTGAGGCACATACTCTCATGCAGTGATGTGTGCAAAAATATTTTTGTTGTGTATGTTTTATTGGTGAGTGGGGAAAAACCCCTCCGTTTGAAAATTGCATCTGAAAAACTAAAAAGTCAAAAAATATCATAGAGAGAAATAGTGTTCTAGCCCAAGTTATACCTAAGATAGATATAGGTGTGCTGTGGGGGTGGCTGGGTGGCAGAGGGGGATGCTGATATCAGGATGCTTATGTGATGAAAAGACCACATTGATGAAAGAGACATGACTGTTAAGAGTTTTTTGATATGGGCAGATTTCAGTTATTAGCTCTGTAACTTTGGGCAAATTATCTCTGAGACTGTAAAAGGGGCTAATAATACATATCTCACTGGTTTGTTGTGAGGATTAATCTAGACAGTGTATATGTCACATTTAGCATAGTGCTGCACCAAGAACTCTCTGTTGAAAAGGAACAGCAAAGCTTCCTAAAAATCTTTGTGCTGAGGTCCTTGCCCTGAGATCTGATTAATCCTCTGTACTCTGAAAATGTCTGCTGAGTAGTCATGTCTGAAACTCAGAGGCACCTGAGTGTGCAGTGTCCTGGGCCAGGAAATGTCCCTTTACTGCTGTAACCAACATGCAGGTGGCACCTCCTGCTGTTCCTCTGAACTGATAGACCCTCATGGTAGGGGTGAGTCTACTGATTGTAGATTTTTAAAATCTCTGTGTCTCTTTAGAGAATAGAAGTTGCTTATGTAAATGAGGCACCTTAGAATTCCCAGACTATAATGTAACCTGGTGGCATAGTAGGACCGAGCCCTGAATTTGGCTCCAGAAGATCTGCATTCTAAGCCTTCCTGTGACTGTGGCTTGCTTTGGGGAGTTGGTTTCAACAGCCACTCACAAACAAGATCCCCTGTTCTTTACTATTAATCTCTGAAGGTCCCTGTGCATTTTGTAAATGTCCACCTCAGAAACATTCCACAGAGATTTACTTTCATGAAGATGTGCAAATGCAGTATCTTGCTGCTACCATTAATAAATGTCCATGATATAAGAATGATGTCATTTGCCCAGCTGCAGGTATCAGGTATTAGATAACTAATTGCAAACATATAATTTGGGATGTTGATAAGTGCTATAGGAGCTCATAACAGAGGGACCCAATGATATCTGCAACTCCCTGAGGTGCAATTTTCACAATCCATCACAATGAGGGAAAACACAAATTTGACTCCTCAGGATTAGAGAGTAATAATTACTCATGATATTGACATGTGCTTCATAGGACACTCCATACAGAAGATTTTCTTAAAATCCTGTGCAGATATCATTCTTTTCGTTAACACTTCACATTCATAGAAGCTTCTGAAGTCCCTCTAAACCTCATCTCACTGTGTCGTTCTGTCCCTGTCGTCATCCATCCATCATGTGCCCTCACATTGACTGGTACTTCAGTTTCTGGACACAGGCTGAGCGGACCCACTGCAAGTTGGCTGGAGGTCTGGGCAGCACCAGGTATTCAGACATTTCCTTGCTTCTCTCATGGAAGGAAAGGAGAGAGCATCCTAGGAGACGTAATTATTTTCTCACTCTGACAGATCTTGTGGTAAATGCTGTGTCCATTCATCAGAGGTGGCATGTTTCTTTATAACACCTTCACCTGAGCCTCTCCAGGGTTACGTGTGAGTTGGTGTGCCCCATGTACCTTACTACTGCTGTCATCCTTCCTTGGCAGCTGAGTAATCCTATACTTGGTCGTTTGGGTACAACAATGCTGGGATTGATCCAGTTCTTGAAACCTCATTTGTTTTATATTAGCCCGTGGGCAGTCAACATGTGGTCTGCCCAGGCTTGAGAAAGGGTGCTGCCCTTGCGTTTGGACATAGGTAGGAAATGCTTGTGGGTGTGTGAAGATCCACATATCCATGAGACAGAACCTGTGAGATACTACCTCTAAGGAAGTATGCCCAAGAGATAGGTACTACCTCTAAGGAAGTATGCCCAAGAGATAGGTACTACCTCTAAGGAAGTATGCCCACTCCAGGTTTCTCTTCTCTCAGGGCCTTTTGTGCTGGATTAGGGTTTCACAGTCAGTTCATCCCACAGGGCAACATGGGAGTTCTGCTGTAGGACAGAGCACCTCCACAAAGCTGTTTGTTTTCCCTTTCTGGAACTTGGAAACAGAAACAGCTGTTAGCTGGTGTCTTGCCTGGATGAGTAGCAGATTGCGGGGGAGAAGAGAGCCAAGAGTTACTGTTGACCGAGAGAAGCTCCTGCTGTTAATCTAGCACATCACAGAAGCAACACTGCTACAGCTCTGATCATCAAGTGAGCTAATTAGAGTAAAACTTAATTTTATCTGTTGTAAGAGTCATTCTATGGGTTTGTCCAAAAGTCTTCAAACCTCAGGGGACAAACACTTCCTTAATCAGAACAAAGCTTCAAGAAGCTATTAACAAGCATTTACTGGGTACCCACTACATGTTCTGCATGGTGTTAACTGTTATTGGAAGACACGAAGAAATATAGAATGTAGCTAAATGGGAGGAGCTAGGGAACATGTGTGTATACGTGGATCCATACGTGTAAATCGCAGCACACAAGTACATCTATGGTTACTAGTATATCTATCTATACAGAAAATTATGGATTCACAGCAATACCTTCAATTCCCGTCCAACACCACAGGATTCATTCTAATCTCTGTTTTCATATTTGTAAAAATATCTTCTCTAACAGTAACAAAACTGTCTCCCATCATCTACCTACCTGTGTTTGTAACAATATCCCATCACCATCATTGCTGCCGCTATCTCCTCTCACATGGGTACCCTTCTCCCCTCACCTGGGCTCCTATGCTCTATGCTGGCTGCTCCTGGATGCCTTGTGTGAATGTCCTCCTTACCCTGCTTGTGCTCTGACCCCGTGTCAGGCCACTAGGCTTTGATTGCCCAGCCAGGCTGCTTCTTTGCTCAGGCTCTGAAACCCAGTGCTGTGCTGCTTCTGCATCAACACGGATGCCTTTCTCACCTTGCTCGGGTTCTGGATTTTGTTACCCTGCACCATGCATTCCTCCTGTGCAGATATCACTCTGTCCAGTCTTTGGCTTTCTTCTCTGGTTCACCTCAACTCCTCTCCCACCCCAGGCCCCCTACCCCAACCCCATCAGATACTTCCTTTGCTCTGCCCTACTTTAAGGGCTTCAGGACTGAATTGTTCAGGAAGGGAAAGAGAGGGGAGGGAAGGGCACTGTGTCTGTCTGGGTGATCCTCCTTCAACTCACATATTCTGTGACCCTCTGCTGGCTTAGTTACAGAACCTCAGTTCTACCCTGATGTTTCTCGGTTCTCAAGTCTGGCTCTGCCTTTGTAGCTGCCCTAGTCTTAGCTTCCTGCCTTTGCGTTCACATCCCACTGTTACCCTGGTCCCCAGTATGGTGCCTGCTGTCCTGGTGTCCTGAGGTCTTCTGTCCTTCTGTGGGCCACCTATAGGGCCTCTGCTCCACTGTTAGAGGGCTCAGATGGGAGGCTGCCCCAGTGCCTGGCACCATGCCTGCCTCCCATTTCCCTGTGTTTTTCCAGCTGCCACTGGTGTTTTCTCAAAAGTTCTTTATGCAGCACTGTGGATATTAAGTAAACTTTGTGCTAATTTCAGCATGAAAAGGTCTGTTTCAAAGTTGTAGTGTGGACAGTTTTGTTTTAAGTTCCTTTTGCTCTAAAAAGCTTTTATGTTATGGGGACTTATATTTTGTTAACCTTCCCTTTGTAGATAACTATAGCCTTGCAAGTTTACTTAGAGTGGAGCCATCCCCAAAGCACATTCTATTTTACCACCTATTCAGCTGTATAATTTGCAACATATCCCTAAGTAAAGCACCTTGTAAATTTATGTGAAGTTAGGAAGGAAGAATGGGAGACAGCAAAGGAGGTGGAGGAGCCATTGAAAAGGCATGAGAGCACATTTCACTGCTCTGTATGGAATTACCACGTATTTTCCTTCTCTTGTGAGTTCAAAGTGAACACTTCCAGTTACCTGTTGGGCCTGTCTACCTCACTGTCCTAACAAAGTCAAGCCACGTTCTTTCTGTTCTGGAGATCAAGAAGGCGTTGCTGAGGGATGGTTAAGGAGACCTGACAGAGGCTTCATCTGACCACAAAGGTGGCATTAGTGCCATTTACATGGGTGTCCAGCTGTGCAGGGTGATCAAGGAACCAGAAGGGGATATGAGAGGAAAATGAAGAGGTTTCAGGGTGTGGCATATCATAGGGAGAATGAAGTCAGGTAAGAGTGGGATGTGGACTCATGGAGCCTGGCTGGAACATTCCGGTGCACCTGAGTCTGTCCTAGATGTTCCCCTCTCTCAGAATACCCTGCCCAGCTCTTGGCCACTGGGTGATGTCCAGGACTCAGCTCAAATGTTCCTTTTTGCACTGTATTGTCAGGAACCCTAGCATATCAGTCTCATTGTTGTGGGGAGGACAGAAACCATAATTATTACACGCAAGACCAAATAGGAGGAAATTAAGCTCCAAATGTAGGCTACTCTATTTGCAGAAAATAAAAATATGACGGATGGAGGAGAATAAAAGCTAAGTGTGAGTTGCCATGTTTCTGGAAGATGGGAGAGACTTGAGAGAAGCCACAGGAGAAGCAGCGGTCAACTCTGCAGCGGGAGGATGGGTGACAAAACAAGGTCCCTGAGGAAGTAGGAGGGTCCAAGACCCCGTGCATGGTGAGACTTTGCCTTAGACAGGAGTAGAGACCCTTATGCTACAACAGCAAGGATGGAAATGAAGGTGAGTTTAGCTGCAGGAAACTGTGAGGTTGTGGGGTGGGCAGTGGAGGAGCTCCAGCAGTACCTGCAGCCACCGAGCCCTGGTCAGGACTGGTAAGGGCTGTGAATATCAGGCCATGGTGAGGGGAGACCCCTGCTGGTGCTGGACTATGAGCCAAGACATTGTGCTCCAGGTCAGCCACACAGATGGGGCAGACATGACAGAGCTGTGTTTGGGGGCCGCTCAGCTCAGCAGGCATGGAATATTCTAGCCTCGGCTGATTTGGGTACTGCATTAGACCGAAGGCCTTACTGGCTAGGACTCTGAGGCTGATACACTGGCTGCACAGACCCTGAGCAGGGGCCGAGTCTGCAGGCTGAGGATTTTTCCTGCCCCTGCTGGCTGGCCTTGCAGTCCAGGGTCTCATGCGATGGAAGGTCAGGGCTACAGCAGGCAGCTGCTTTCCTGGGGCCCTGGGCACAGAGCTGAACACCGTTAGCGCCCCTCCTGTGACTATGACTGCTGAACATTTGATTGTGTGTGCCAGGTACTGTTACAAGTGTTTACTTCTTTATCTCGTTTAACTTTCCCAACAAGTCTAAGAGGTGGTACTGTTGTGATCTCTACTGTTCAGAAGAGAAAACGAGCACCAAGAAGTCAGGCCAGTTGCTCCAGGTTATACCTCTGGTAGATGTGATGAGCTGTGATTTAACTAAGGTTCTTGATCCTGAGCTCTGTACCAACATGCCACACTAGCCATGGTCAATTCAAGCTCGGGATGAAGAAACTGAGGCAAGGGGGTTAGGAAACCTGCCCAGTACACAGGCAGTAAGGGGAGAAGAGTAGGAATACATGCAGAGGGACCCTAGAGATCAAGCACTGCAATATCTTTACCTAAGATCTTACAAAGAGGGAGATGGACATATGAAAGGAATGAAACAGGGTTTGCTAATCTTTCACGTCCTGGCCCTAGATTGCGCTGCTTTCGTAAAGCTTTAGAGAGAACGCAGGTAACTAAACCCACCTCTAGGGCACTTATTCCTTCATCAAGGTTTGGAGTCTATTTGGGCTTTGTCAAGGTATGTCAGTGACTGAGAAATTAGTGGATTGGCTTAGAGAAATTAATCTTTTTCTCAAAATACATTTAGGAGAATAACTTTGAATACTCCAATGCCAAAACCATCTTCTTTTTGTAGTGTCTTCTTCTCTTCAGCCAGTTGCTTGATTTTTACCTTATTAGAACATAGGAAAACTTTCTTCTTCCCATTTCATGAAATTACCAAGTAAAATACTTGGTAATTTATACTGAACACAAATAAGCAGAAGTGGGAAGCAGGTCTGAGTCAGTATGTGGCATTGCTTGGGTTTCAGTAAAGAACTCCATGCAATCTTTTTGGATGAGCATGGTGGTGGGCTCAAGGGTGGGGAGAACACAATGTTTGCAGGAGTTTTGAAACAGCTAGACATCAAACCTAGGAGGCAAGAAGCTGCAATATGGTGGGAGCCAAGAAAGGACTCTCCCTTTTCAGTCTGCTTCCCTTGGCATGGAGTGCAGACCTCCATTCTCTGGTTCCCTTCCAGGGCCGGAGTCAGAGTTGCCAGCACGTGTCCAACTGGGAGAGGAGATTGACTTGGGATCCTGTAAATAAAGAAAAGTGCCTTGCCTCAATGTGACCCAAAAATATAATAGTATAGGTAATATGATAATAATAATATAGACATGGAAAGAGTGCGTGCCAATTAGAGTGATTATAAAATGCTGGGCAATAGCATACAGCAAAATTCTGGTCTCAAACGTGGTTAGCCTACAACCCCCCATGTGGATTAGCCTATAAAGGACCCTTGGAATTTGGACTAGAAGATTTCTGCTAATAATAGCTCACTCTGCTTATGTTACCAATCTCTGCTCTGACTCAGTTCTTACTAGAACCCTATGATATAGATATTACTATCACCTGCTACTTAGAGACAAGGAATCTGAGGTGCAAACATGATAAGTGACTTTCTAAAATGTACACACAGAGGAGACAGAAGAGGCCTGCCCCTAGTTCGGGTGGTCGTAACCCATCTGCCTCTTTTTTTGAATCACAGAAGGGTTGAGTTTGAATGGACCTGAGCTTCACTTTACAGGTGAGGGAGCTGTGCTGGAGGAAGGTTGGACACACAGTTGACGTAGCTCCTCAGGTTAGGGCCAGAGTTGTGACATTTGAATCCAGTTGTTTTTTCACCCAGAGGAAGGGTGGTGACTGTTCTAATCATGTTATTGTTTCCAGTGTTTCAGTCAATTGTCTAGCCTCCGGACACAGTTTCTCTTAGGAAATGACCTTCTTTATTCCATGGTAACCTCTTTCTTGTCCTTTCCTCCTACACCCTTCTGCTCTTTTGTCCCTCCCTGGTCCCCTTTTTCCACTCTGTCTCCTCTCTTCTTTTTTTCTCTCCCTCTCTCCTCTGCCCTGTTATTTCTGCTTCTCTAATACCTTTGTGTTCTACAGTTTTCTTTCTCTGCATTCGGTTTCCCTTGTCTTTTCTCTCTTCCTTTAATCCTATCGTTTCCTATGCCTTAATTTTTCTTTTTCCTTTTTTGTCCTTTGACGCCATTGAGTCTGGCTGTTGGGAATCTAAGAAACTCTGCTACTGCCATGACTCTATTACTGTTGCGATCAAACATCTTTAGTCCTTTTAACTCTTGAACTATGACGTGTTGCTTCATGTGCTGAAAATTTGTGCGGTCATTGCTCGTGGTGGGAGCTGGACACCGAGAGTCCTCACGAGGCGCTGTGGGATGCCGTGGTGACGGGATTAAAACACAGTGCAATTGTTTACCACAGTTGTTACCTAAAAAAAGGCTAGAGATGTTAGGCTGAACCACAACTGCAGATTTAATTTAATTGTGACATTTTAATGTTCTTAGTAAGTTATAGTTTCTATATTGTAACCTCTATTGTCTACAACTTTTAAATTTCTTAAAAGTGAATTTTCAGAAAGGCAGGCTTTGCTCAATAGGAAATCTGTTTCTCTGGTAAAAAGTTACAAGTGAGGCTTCTTTCAGTAATGAAGTCTCACCAGTGTTCTGATTGTTGCAAGTGTTTACTGAGTCACTTAGTGATTGGATCCAGATCCTCACTGCGGTTGACCTGTCTCCCAGTTTTGTTGTTGTCATATTCCACGCATTCTTTTAAGCTTCCTTTCACAAGTTAATTGTAGGCTTCTAGATGCAGTACCGTGGAGGAAAGCCACTGCAGATGCTAGGAAGGTAGTGGGAAGCGCTCTTCAGCCCAGGAATCCCATTCAGCCAGATGTGAAGGCATTCCCTGCCCCATGGGGTCAGATTCCTGCAAGAGGTGTATGCTTTTCAAGAATTTCTTAGTGGACCCAAGTGGTTGATTGTCAAAAGGAATTTATTTATTTGTGTGGGTGTGGTGAACAGAGCTCTTAGGATGACTTTCTTAAAATACATATTTGGAACAGGTAATTGAAAGCAGCAACTGGACCCAGGCTGGCCTGCTGCAAGGCAAACCTGATCCCCCTCTTCCTACCACCACTGCTCAGCCTGTCCATCCTCCTGTTCATTCTGTCTCCGAAGCACTCTTCAAGTCCTTCTCTTCTCTCATGTCTGTTCTCTACCCCACTGTGGCTCAGCCCCCATCTCTAGCCTGGTTCCTTTCCTCCCTTTGAGTCCTTCTGTACGAAACAGCCAGAGTGACTTTTTAAAACACACGTTGGGTCTTGCCTGGTGCACCTGAGCCCCTCCAGGAGTTTCCCCTTGTTCTCAGGTTAAAATCCAGACTTCTGCGGAGGCCGGGTGTGGCCTCTCTCTCTCCTCAGGCTCTGGCCTTCCCTTCTACCCTAGTCTGGATGCCCCACACTCTTTTCCACCCCAGGTGTCTGTGCATGCTGCTGGCTTTGGCCAGAACATTCTTCACCTCTCATCCTTCAGTTCCTGCCTTCCTTCTGTCCTCCTCTGAGAGTCTGCTGAGCACTCCAGTTAGTCTCTGCCCCACTTCATCCTTGTCCATTCCATTTTCCTGTTTCTTTCATCCCCAGCACCCCTCCACAGAATGCAATTTGGGCTTCTGTGTTGGCTCAGCCCCATCGTCTGCCCCCCACCGTAATGGAAGTGCCCACAGAGCGGAGGATTCCTGGTCCTGTTGACTCCTGTTCTTCACTGTTACATTTTTAATGTCTAGTTGATGTTAAATAAAGATTTACTGAATAAATGTGTTCCTAGCCTCCCAGGTAGTACAGCTGATTTTTATCCTTCCCTCCCAGAAATTCGATGTATCACCCCTATCTGAGCATTCTCATTTTAAAAGAGATGTTTGGAGAAAGCTGGTACCAACATGGTGAGTGAATCACCCATTGGAGAATGTTGGGTTTGGGAGTGGGACATTTTCTGTGGGTGGAGGTGCTGCCTGGGACCTTTCAAGCCATTGCAAATTGGCACCTCTCTTCTCGCAGCTGGTGAACACCCTTTACACTCCCTTCTCTTTCCACTCAACCAAATCACAGCTGGCATGGCCATGTAGTTTCCAGACAATGTGCTGAGGATCCAGACTTCAGGAAAACAAAATCAAAATATTTATATTTGTGCAGAGCTTTTCAACACATGTTGCCCATATCTGTTATTTGGGTCTTAGTATAAACTGCCTCCATTGATAGAAAATTAGATAGAAAGACAGATAGATGGATGGATAGATAGAAAGATAGATAGATAGATGGATAGATGGATAGAGGGATGGATACATATATATAGATAGATATTATTCCCAATTTCATTATAAATTCTATGAGAGCAGAAAATCTAATACTGCTCTATATTTTCCAATCTGAAGAACCTTGCACTTATTTAATTTTTCCAAACCTAGTTATCTCAATTCTAAAAGGGGAATAATAATTGCTATGGTCTGAATGTTTGTGTACCCCCCTCCCCCAAATTCACATGTTAAAATCCTTACCTCCAAGGTGATGGTATTTGGAGGTGGGGTCTTTGGGAGGTGATTAGGTCATGAGGGTGGAGCCTTCATGAATGGGATTAGTGCCCTTATAAAGGAGGCCCCCCCAGCACTCTTTACAATAGCCAAGAGTTGGAACCAGCCCAAATGTCCATCATCGGATGAGTGGATATGGAAAATGTGGTACATCTACACAATGGAATACTACTCAGCTATAAAAACGAATGAAACACTGCCATTTGCAACAACATGGATGGACCTTGAGAGAATTATATTAAGTGAAACAAGTCAGGCACAGAAAGAGAAATACCACATGTTCTCACTTATTGGAGGGAGCTAAAAATTAATATATAAATTCACACACACACACACACACACACACACACACACAAAACTGGTGGGGGGAGAAGATATAACAACCACAATTACCTGAAGTTGATACAACAAGCAAACAGAAAGGACATTGTTGGGGGGGAGGGAGGAGAGGGAGGAGGGAGGGAGGTTTTGGTGATGGGCAACAATAATCAACCACAATGTATATCGACAAAATAAAATTAAAAAATAAATAAATAAAAAATAAAGGAGGCCCCAGAGAGCTAGCTAGTGCTTTCCACCATAGTTAGAATCTATAAACCAGTAAATTGGCCCTCGCCAGATGCAGAATCTGCTGGCATCCTGATCTTGGGCTTTCCAGCCTCCAGAACTGTGAGGAATAAATTTTTGTTGTTTACAAGCTACCCAGTTTATGGTATTTTGTTATAACAGCCTGAATGGAGAAGAGAATGCTATTGATTTTGCAAAGTGAGCATAAGGATTAGAGCTAATGCTTGACAAGCCCTTACCTGGCACTGTGGGTTCTCAGCAAATGAAGCTAATTTGGGGGGCAGGCTGTATAGTCTTGTTCTTTCATTATTCAATAAATACTTATTGAAGACCACACTGGGAATACAGTAGAATAAACTTGGCTCTCCTGCCCTGTGGAGCTCCTGGTCCTGAGTGCTTACAAACGGGGGCCCTGGAGATGAGCTTGGACTGTACTTCCAGCTGGGCCATTTATTACCTGTGCAGCCTTGGACAAGTAATTTCTCTGGGTCTGTTTCCTCATTTGTAAAAAATAGAATCTACTCCACAGGTTGTCCTGAGGATTAGAGGGATAGTATTTGAAAATGCTTAGCATTGTTTCTAAGTTATGGAGAGTACTGGTATTTACATTCTACTGATATTACGTGGCAGGTGTTTCCAATAGAGTCAGGTGATTTTCTTGCTTTTTTCTTTCTCCCCTCCCCACCAAGTGTCACTGGGGTGCCACTGTTCCCAAGGATATGAAGAGGGTCAGAATCAGTCTGGTCTTCCAGTTCTATCAGTAAAGCCTCTGGCCTTTACTTGTGACCTAAATATATACTCATAAGCAGGCATTTGAAAGAGGAGTTGTTGGCCAATGGCAACATGTGTGTAGACACAGTTGGAACATGGTGTCCTAATCCTTCAGGAAACTGGTGATATCTGTCCTAATTCATATCTGCCCAGGGAACTTGGGTGAAATGTGTGTGGGGGTGGGGGTGGGGGGCTGGTTAAGAGGGATAGATCTGACTTTGGTGGATGGGCTTGGTCCTGCTGACTCCTCCAGAGGGTTTTATGAAGAAGGGCAGGGCTCGTGGCCTTCTGGAATGCAAGCCCAGAGTTCATAGACAGTCAAAGGTCCCTGAAGGAGGAGTAGGTCATTTCCTGACACATACCTGGCAGCTCTTTGTTGAGAATATGGCTTTGAAGGAAACACTCACTGTTTCCCAAGAATGCTAAACACTTGTTTTAAAAACAACCTTTATTGCTTTTTCCAAATATAAAAATAACACATCTAATTGTAGAATATTTGAAATACTCATAAAAATACTAAAGAGAAAAATGAATACATCTGTGTATTTAGTCCCTGTTATGTGCTGAATCATATCCCACTCCCCGCAAAACTCATGCTGCTGTCCTAACCTCTCGTACCTTAGAATGTAACCACATTTGAGATAGGATCTTTAGAAAGGTAAATAAATTAAAATGACGCTCTAATCCAATATGACTGTTATTCTTATAAGAAGAGGAAATTTGGATACAGACTCATACAGAAGGGAGATAACATGAAGACACAGGGAGAAGACAGCTCTCTTTAAGGCAAGGAGTGAAGCTGGGAACAGATCCTTCCCTCACAGCCTTCAGAAGGAAGGCTACCCTTTGATCTTGGACTTCCAGCCTCCAGAACTGTAAGAAAATACATTTCTGTTGTTTAAGCCACCCAATCTGTGGTACCTTGTTACAGCAGTGCTGGCAAACTAATACAGTCCCATTTTTTTTTCTATGCATGTATGATTCGTAATTTACGTAATTTTATACGTATAGTTTTGAATCCTGTTTTTTTATTTAATATTTTATCATAAGCATTTCCCACATCATTAAATTTTTTGTAAATGTATTTTTCTGGCTACAAAAGACTTCATTGAATGGCTGCACCACCATCTGTTTAATGATTCACCAAGGCTTGGATTTCCCTTGGCAGAGAGTTTGCAGGTGGAGAGCATTGAAGAGAGAGCTTTGATTTCTTCCTGGGTGGAATCTACTTTCCATAGAAAGGCACTTAATTTCCTAACAGATATACTCAAATGTACCTTTTATATATGAATAATGCAGTTTGAGCTATTTTAGCTAAGATGTTCTTGGGAGTTTTTTTTAGAGACATGACAACTTTGGGCTGGTCCTTGAAAGTTGAAAATGAATCTCTCTTTGTTTCTAAAAAGAAAAGAGAAATGATATAGACAACAAAGTCCCTCAGCTCCTCTGAAGAGGCAGCTGTGAGAGTTCACGTTGTGATGACTAAGACCTTGTGTGTCTTTGTCATGTGGCTCTCCAGTCACAGGTACAGAAAAGCTTGTAGAAGTTTGGCCTGATGAGCTTAAGTTCAGTAAAAGCAATCTGCACAGCTGCTTATGAACTCAAAAAGCAAGTACTGCTATGCAGTCTGGAATACACTTGGAACTTACCAAAACAAATTCTGTTTTTTTGAACAGAAATTGTATTTTCTGCCCTTCCTCATCACACCACTGCCCTAGTTATTTGTCTTTACCATCTCACACTAATTCTCATGTGCCTTTATGAAATGAGAGGGACATTGACACATCTTTTGCTTTTATTTCATGGTGACTCATTTATAGCCATTGTACTTCTGGAAGATCTATTATTAGAGAGAAACAAGGGTGTTCCTGGAATCTGTGCTAATAAGAAGGGCTATACTGACTGAATTAAAAAAAAAATTAAATTCCAAGGATGGAGAAATAAGCAAGTTGTCTTTTTCCCCTCCACTTTTTGGTGTCAGGCCAATTTTTCAGTCTGGTCTCTGCCTCCCGCAGTTGTCTCTGTTGCATGACAGTCAGAGGCAATGAGCCTTATATTTATATTGATATAAGTGGAGGCAAAGTATGTGTTATGGTTAAAGAGGGGGAAACCCAGCTCTTTTGTAGCCATCATTCCAAATAAACCAACTCTGTATAACTGTCCCTGAACCAAACTATGCCTAGAGAAAGCGCCACCACCCCTCCAATGCTGAGTGGAAATTCTCTTTCTGAGCATGTGCCATACCAGGTGGTAGAAATTGTACACATGATTGTGTGGCAGAGTTTTTAATGCTTGACCCATTTGCCTGCTCATCAGTTGAGTGGAACTCAATTTAAATCAGAGTACAAGAAGAGGAAATTATATTTTGTGTTTGAGAAAATTTCAACTGCATTGATAGTTTCTAGTTTTCATATTGTAACTTGAAATATATATAAGGTGCCCATACCCAAAGGTTTTCTTTCTCTCATGAAATGTTTATTTATTAGGTCATTCTCCCTGCAAAGCAAATAGTCAGGGAGGAACTATTCATATAGAGTCATGGTAAGCTTGTGGACTTTGATGAAGCTCACACAATGAGTCAGAGACACAACTTGGAAATTAATAAGAGACCCCATTCCTCTCTGATTACTCAGATCACCAACCTACATACCCTCCCACAGAGTTCCAGATTTTGCCTTTGGGAAGCAAACTGCAGATTCCATTTTCATCTTTTCCATTTAAAGCTACCTGATAGTTTCAGCACCAGGTCATGAAAGACAGTCTTTATCAACTGAATTATGAACTTGATACCTGCAGAAAATACTGTACTCTTCAGGAGGGCAGGAAGTGTGCTTGGTACCAGCTGTCTTGCAAGGATCCTGTGAATCCCCTGTCTCCTAATGGCAACTCTCCTTGTTTTATCATTCCTGGCAGGACTCTCCCTGGGTGTCAGGAGGTCTTAGAGAGGACCTGTCCACTTGTAGTTTCTGCATTGGCCTTGGCCGTGGAGCAGGGATTTCATGACTGTTTCTGCTTCCTGGAGTTTTTATCTTGGGGAGCTGATCATTTTTTATGGCAATATATTTTGTTCCCTGTGAGGGCAGGAGGGACAGTAATCATGAAAAGCAGCCAGAACAAAAAGGAGATAATTAAGGGGTCAGCTTAATTCCACCTATCATTCTATCAGTAATTAAGCAGCACAGTTAACATGGATTGTGGCAAGTTCCTGGCTTGGGAGTCCTGTCTAGTATGTGGTTTGGGGAGTGAGAAATCATCTAAAATGAGGACCAATAAGAAGACGGAAGCAGGACCCTTTGATTAGAACCAACGATGCACCTCCTACTATTAGTACTTAAAATGCAATAAATCAAGCACAATATTTGCCTTTAGCAGCTAGACTGCTATTTGGGCTAATTAGTGAAGAATCTTTCACAGGAAAACTAGACTTAAGTTTACTGTTTATTTTTGCTAGCAGGTAAATCACCATTGTTTAAAAGGCAGTGTGGCAGAGTGGTTTTAGTGATGGACTCTGGAGCCAGAGTTCATGGATTTGAATCTCAGTTTTGTCATATTATCATTGTGTGATCTTGGACAAGGTATTCAGTCTCTATATACCTCAGTGACCTAATCTCTAAAATAGAGATATAAATAGGATATAGATTCAACGGGTTAATATATGTAACATGCTTAGAAGAGTGTCCAGAACATAGTAAATATTCTCTATTGATTTTCGTATTATGATTGCAATTTTTTTTTCCATTCTGTTTCTGGATGTGTCATATCTCTTTATGTGTGTGTCTGTGCATGCGTATGTACTTCATAAATCAAGAGTCTGTCTGTAGCATAGCCATGACAGAAATAATTTTGTAAATGGAATTAAGTCAGAAATAAGAGGCATCAAATCAGCAACTGCCAACAGTTGTAATTAAGGGCTTCCTTTGCAGAAATTGAAGAAAAGGCAGATTCTCTAACAAGTGGCTTTAAAGTTGTTAGGACCTCCTGCCCCCTGACCATTTATATGTTCCATATCAACCAGCTGCTTTCTTGGTGGGCTGACCATTTTCTGATTATCTTCTGAATATAAATCTAATCATGTCATTGAGCTGGCCTTATGTAAAATTGGGATGGATTGAATTTGTGTTCCAGGTGTCCTTTCTCCCTTTGTCGTTCAGTGCCTCATATCACTTCTTCCGTCTATCCTCCGAGGGGATCCAGGCTGTGCTGTGGCTCTCAGAGCCCTTGCTGGGCCATTTCACTCCAGTCTGCCTTCCTCATATGTCATCTGTCTTCTTCCCATAGTTGTTCCATCCTTTCTTCCTTCATCCATCAGAGCCCCATTCCTATGGCTGCCTCATCGCCTTCTCGAATTTGGGTTATATCCCATAACCTGACCTCTCTTCCAGGTTAGGTGGTGTTGCCTGCTTTTCTTCATAGGTTAGGGTTCTGCATTCTAACATTTTACTAAGCCAGAGGTATAGGCTAACCAAGAAGGTTGTGAGAGGGCTCTCTGGGTGTGGGTTTTCCATCTCTGGCACCAGATGGATTCCTTAGTACAGAGAGAGTGAATTGAGAATTCTTTGAGAATTGAAGAAAGTTGGTTGACATTAGAGCTGGACTGGAAAGGGCCATTCTTAGGGGAGGTTTTGTGCTCACTGCCCATAGCTGCTTAGTTTAGTGGAATCTGCTGTTAGCTATAGAGGGGGATTGTTTCCAGGGAATGAGTTCAGGGAAACAGAGAGGCCCGTGGAAAAACATGCCCCAGAAGGAATTAATTATTAAGACACATGGGGGTTAAACAAGGCAGGGACAAGCCCAAAGGGCAAAGGTCAGATCCTCCTTCTATGCGGTTCCTGGGAAGTCATTTCTGAACTTCCAGGCTGAATTAGAAGTTGAAGGGAGCAATCACAGCAGGCAGCTTGTTGGGTGCTGCTTTGGAAAGGCGGGGGGAGAAGGTCTGGGTTGGGTAAGAAGAGCAGAGAAAGGGGACACCTTCCTTCAAAGCTTTAAAAATGATAGGGAGTTTGAAGTATGCAATTAGATCATATCTAGCCAAACTCTTGCTAATCAGGCAGGTCAGGATACCCCGTCTTTGAGACCAAGCCTGCAGAAAGCCCAACAGTCTTTCCTCATGTTGTATCTAGGGAGTGCCAGCTTGAGGAGAAAGCACAGCTCATGGGTGTGATCGCTTTAATGAGTTCTTCTCCCATCATTGGAATGCTGCAGCCTAATGAACTATGTCATTTGTTTACCTCATCGACCCTCATCAGTTTTGTGATGGAAAGATTGTGAAATGGAAGGCATGTGCTGGAGTGTAACACAGCCAGAGCACTGCGGTTAATGAAAGCTGCTAACACAACCACAGCTTGCATGACCCTTTCTCTCCCACCCTCTAAGTGGACGGGGGCTTCAGTTTTCAATAGAAGAAGGTAAATCAGGGATTAGTAATTCTAACACAGGGGCCAAAGGTGATGCTCAGGACAGTATCAGAACTTTCCCTTTACCTCTTCTTCATCAGCTCGTCTTGAGTCACTGCATCATGCTTTCTGCCAGAGGATGGAAGATCACTTTGGCTTCCCAACCCAACCTACATTCATATTTCTCCTCTTACCTCTACCCATGGTAGACTGTTGAGCAGATGGTGTTGAGAAAACTGGCTCACAATATGGAGAAAAATAAAATGAGAAGGTCCTCTCACAAATAAGGACCTTGGGTAGATTAAAGATTAAATGTTAAAGGTAAAAATATGAAGCCAATAAGAAAAAAATATGTAGGGTAATATTTTAGTGACTTAATGGTAGGAAAATATTTCTTAATAAAGAGACCAATAAAGTACAAATTATAGAGCAAAGCATTGAAGAATATGATTATATAAAATTAAGGATTTCTGAGTTAACAGAAAGATATCACAATGGGAGATACCAGAAGAGTCTGATATCTAAAGATACAAAGATTTCCTAGAAGTCAATAAGAAAAAGATGGGAAATCTAGTAGAAAAATTGGTAAACTATGTGAGCAGGCAAATCACAAAAGGGGAAACCCAAATAATTAATAAATATATGAATATACTCAAACTCTTTGATTCAGAGAAATGCAAATTAAAAGGACTAGATGATACTTTATACCTGGGAGATTGACAAAGATTAAGAAATTGGTAATGTCGAATCTTGGCAGAGATAAACAGGACCCCTTGCACTGTCAGGGGAGTAAGTAGCCTGTTGAGACCATTTGAAGGAGAAATCTGAGAGTTCATAGTTAAATTAAGTATTCACAGATCTTCTGATATTCTAAAGGAAATTTCTATTGCCGCATAATAAGTTACCACAAGCTTAGCAACTTTGGAACAACACCCATTTATAAGATCACAGTTCTGTGAATCAGAAATCTAGCACACTATGGCTGGGTTCTCTGCTCAGGGTAGCACAGGCTGAAATCAAGGTGTCAACCAGGCTGAATTCTCTGGACTCTTTGAGGAGAAAATCTGTTTCTAAGCTCATTTCCTTGCAGCTGGAGGACTGAGGTTACTGTTTCCTTGAGGCAATAAGCCAGGGACACCATCAGATCCTAGAAGATTCCTGGGTTATGTGCTATGTGCCCCCTTCCATCTTCAAGCCAGAAATGACACATCAGATCCTCTCCTGCTTCCAATCACTGACTTCTCTCCCCTGTGACCAGCCAGAGAAAATGCTCTGCTTTTAAAGGGCTCATGTGATTAGGTCATGGCCACCCTGATAATCTCCAAATTTTAAGGTTAACTGATTTGGGACCTTACATATATCAACACAATCCCTTCATGGCAGTTCAGTGTTCCATTGAATCACTGGGAAAAGATGCCTACACTACAGGCTGGGAATCGTGGGAGCCATCTTGGAAGTGGCCTACCACACTAATCTAGGGATCAGATAGTTTTCCTTTCAGCACCTGTGTTCTCCAGGAAAGGGTTTCACATTTATTTGTCCATTAGTATGTTCACTTAAAAATCCTTAGCCTGCAAATCTCTCACTCTCATTTGAAATCTTGACTTGGTCTACGAATAAATATATCATGGTAAAGACCGTGAGGAACCTGATATCATCATGAATATAATGAGCACGGGCAGTTATTGCTCTAGAGGAAGCCAGTCGAGGCTTATGTTGCTGAAGTCAGTGCTCCAGACACCACAAAACACCATGTTCTTGTGGGTGACTTGACTTTGTCAGGCTGCCTCATCTGTTCCCCACAGCCTGCCAAGTATAGCAGGTGCATTTTCCCAGGATGAAGTTGATGTCTTTCACCACTGGCTTTGAAGAATAGCCTTTTGGTTACATTTTCCAGGTCCTCCTAGCCTGGGGCTGTTTTCCTGGACTTCTGGTAGCCCAACCTTCTTCTGTATGATCTCCTGCTAGCATTGTACTTGGCTTGGGAGCAGAAATGCAGCCACCTGGCTGTGCAAAAGAAAGGTACTCCCTGAGACATCAATGTTTCTTTCCAAGTCCACTCTCAAGAGGTGTCAGACTAGTGCTATGTCTGCCCATCTCTCTTTTGACCAAGTAGCCCTTTTGGAAATGCATAGAGTATAAAATATGAGGTAAGGGAAAGACTTCATGAAGCCAGAGTGCCTTCAGAATCCATCTGTTTTTCTCCTTTTATTCAAGGAGTGATTTCAGGAATTTAGTTGTGTTATCCTACTGCTATTAGTTGTTTTGTGGCTTTCTAGACAAATAGATGAGAATAAAAAGGCACACAAAACAAAGAAAAAGACAGCTGCCATTCAGGTTTTAGCCTTTGTGTTTTTAGCTTTTTTCTGTAGGTTTTAAGGATAGTTGTGTATGTATGACATAGTGCTTTTTCAGGCCCCTCACCATGGCTTCAATCAAGGCAGCTCTGCTGTTAATGATTTCTTATACTCATATGTCTGGGTAATTTTTCCTTGAAATCAAGTGTTCTGAGAACCTGGTGCCAGAATCTAGTTTTTATTTGTAACTGTTCTGCTTCATATCTCCTTACAATTCACAAGTTATTTTTTGTAACCTACAAAGTACAAAACCCTAAATAAAAAACAATAGCTAAGTGTTTACATGCCAGGAGTTGTGCAAAATAATGTATGTGGATTATATCAGAGGTGGGAAAAATTTTTTGGAAAGTGCCAGATAGTAAATATTTCAGGCTTTTCAGGTTATGCAGTCTCTATTACAACTACACAACTCTCTTTTTAGGTGTGAAATCAGCCATAGACAATACGTAAATGAATTGCCATGATTCTGTTCCAACAGAACTTTATTTATAAGTGGGCTGGGTTTGATCCATGGGTCATAGTTTGTCAACCCTGGATTATTATTTAATCCTCATAAGAACCCTATAGGTATAAACTATTATTATTATCCCCATTGTACAGATGGAGAAACTAAAGCCTAAAAGGGTCAACTTATTTATCTAAGGTCACTAAGAAGTAGAAAAGCTAGGATTGGCTTTTCCAGTATGACTCCAGAACTCAGCTCTTATTCTGTGACCTATAAATTCTCCTGATTACCACTAAAGAAATAATTCAGTGGAAAAACATTTGGGGTTTCATATTCTAGAATGGTGGATGACTAGAAAATATCATCTTCCTGAGTTACAAGCATAAATTTCCAGCTGTAACTTCTAATCCATTTCTTCAGTATAAATAACACTGACCGTCCCTGACTGCTACTTCCCTGAAAGACTTGCTCCTGGTCGATGGTGGTCAAGGTTGTGGTCTTATCAGTGCTGATTCTGAGATTTTCTGCTCTGGTCCTGCTTTTCAGCCTTAGGAGCCTTGAGCAGGCTCCTAATGGGTTGAGAAAGGGGCCAGGTCTTTATGAGGCAAATGATACACATAATTCCATAGACTTTAATTTGTGTGGATGACTGATAGCTATTTAATAGAAACCAATTATGTGAGTTATTAAGGGTCATTACATTTTAGTATTCATAAACTAAAATTAGTGCTTTAGTGGAGCTTATTATGGACTCTAACTTGATATCTCACTAAGAAGTCCTGTTGCCCTGTAATGCCTGGCAGCATGGCAGAGGTCATACTGCCATGCACACACACGGATGCCTGCAGGTCCGCAGTGTTTGGACAGAAATTTACCATCAGGGTGGTATGTAGCTGTTTGTTCTTGTTTGCTACTATTGTTGATTTTAAAATTATTTAAATTAATTATTTATCAATCCTCAAACAATCAAATTATCAATTATTTTAATAAATCATTAATTATTAAATAATTCAATTGTTAAACAATCAGATTTATTATCAAATAATTAAATTAATTGTTAATTATTAAATAATCAAATTAATTATTAATTATTAAATAATCATTTGATTATAATTTTAATCAATTGTTAATTTAGTTTATTTGTTATATAGTTAACCAAAAAATGTGTAATGGTACACATGTCCATAAAGAATATTTTGACATGTTTTCACACAATTAAACTTAAAACCATACATATATATATTGAGGTTCAAATTGAATTACCATACGCTATTGCTCAAACCTGTGTGTATCAGCTCCCCCAAATTCGCTAGTATTATTATCACTTTTTTTTCCGTTAAATTTTTTTTTTTTAAATGGGTAAGTTAGGTGACTCTTTTTCTCCACTGAGCAGACTGCCAGTAAAAAAAATAATAATAATAATTTCCATGGCTCAGGAAGAAAAATTCTTCTTTTCTCTGCACACTATTGTAGACCTCATCAAGAGGCATAAATTGAATATAAACTTTTCAAAGAGGAGAGGTAGAAAAACCAATTTAATTCTTGACTTTCCTTGGAAATATCCCTAACACTTATCATCAACAAATCATCTAGGACTATAGAGGTGAAAATATCATGTATTTTCATCTTTCTTGTTTTGAAAAGAGTCCTTTTTTTTCCCTTTAATACCTCCTAACTGCAGTTTATACAACTGAGTGAAATGATGTGTTAAGCCCACTCAACTAGGGCAAGGTAGAGATCTGTTCCAGTGTGAAGTTTTCTAAATTCAATTTGCTGAGGTAACCAGGTACAGCCACATCCTGTAGACCAAGCCTGATTCTAGTTTGGAGTCACATTCTTCTGGTTACATACTTGAGGACTTGCATGACAAAAATGCTGCCAGCAAGATATCCCAGGAAGAGTGGAGCAAAAACTCATATGGGAAAGACTGACTTGTCATTTGGTCTTACTTTGTCTCCTGCTTCCAGAGAGTTTTCATTTAATCGATTATTCCCTCTTTCTCAATCTGATGAGCAAAACCCATACATTTTAGAATTACTCATTGGAAATTATCTGATCTTTCTTTGCAAAAACAAAAACAATTCTGATCACATAAAAATTTTAAAGTACTACATTTTGATCAAATAGTTTTATACAACTAGTTAAGAGCCTCATATGCTTTTTTTTTTTTTTTTTTTTTTAACTCCTTTTGGGTTCATGTGGCATCTAAAACACAAATCCTGAGCACACAAACTTTCCTCTTGGCAGGAGCTTCTGTGACATTCAATGCTCTGGCTATCCATGGGCTTACAGTCATCAAAGTGTGCCACTGGCCAACACTCCCATCCAAGGAAATAATATATCCAGCCCAGTTTTCCTTCCTAGAGAGTTTGCACCCCCCAGCACATTCATAGGTATCACCAGACTCCTGGCCACTTACTGGTTTCTTGCAGGTACTCTGTGTCCTTCTATGTGGTCAGGAGGACTTGTCTGGATTTTCAGTAGGTGACTTGACTCTTCACACATGTAAGGGGATTTCCAGCAGGTTTTGTGAGGTCATTTCTGGGGACTTCCTTAATAGTAAGCTCTTTGATCATTTAAAGAGCAGAAAATGTTTTTCAAACTGGATCTTTGGCTAGGCACAGGGAAAACCACTCTAGTTTTCCTGGAAACTCTATAAGGATGTGCTTGCTAGCTACTTGAACACATAACTTCCAAATCTTAGTAGCTAATCACAATAAATTTTGTCATTTACACATAACCCAGTCTGGGTCAGCATCTCCTGTGGATGGCTCCCCTCCAAGAAATGGCACGCCTTCCAGTGGTGACTCGGGAATCCATGCTCCTTCATCATGTGGCTTTGCCATGTTGGAGTCCTTTACTTTCCATTCTGCTGCAAAGCTGTAGAGATTTTAGGGGTGAGGTTGGGAAGTAGTATCCTAGCCAGAACTGTATAACTTTACAGAGCAGGGGATGCTGAAAAATGAAGTTGTCTTGTGTGCCAAGAAAGACAAAATAGGGTTGGTGAACATCAAGGCGGTTTCAGCCACAAACACCATCACGGGGCCTTTCTTTCTTATTTATACTCCTGAAACAACGGCCCACCCTCTACAGCCGTTCAGAGTAGAACGGCTCCTCAGGCAGCCAGCAGGGCCCTCTTCTCCCTGCTTTGCCCCTGCTCTGGATGAAGACCGAGTGATTTAGAGTGGAGGAATCTATTATATTATGCATGATTATATTATGGTTCACTTGTTTCTTATTTTTATATTAACTAAATTGTCACATTGAAGCTTGCAAAAATGTAAACTTGGGGGCAACTTCCTCTTCTAAAATGAACTGACCAAGTGATCTTTTACTATAGAAGGGAGGTTAACTTCCAGGGGCCTTGAGGCCCGTAGCTCTTCATTGGGGTTGCTACAAACCCATGTCACCCCAATCTCTTCCCTTCCTCTGGGGACCCTCTTCAGGCAGCCAGCAGCTTCCTCTTTTCCTACTTTACCCCTGTGCAAGGCAAGTGGCTTCATGGGGATATTACACAGAGGTCTCAGGTTCGAGTTTTGGGTCAGACTCAAGCTGTGTGGTTTTCAGATTAAGTGAAATTAACCACATATTGGAAATTAACCGCATCTGGAATATAGTTCTTAGTGTATCTTGGTGCTTGTTATTATCTATTATTATTGAGAAGGAAGAGGTTCGTTTCAGTGGTCGAGTTGGCTTGTGACCTCAATATGCTTGGGAACCTTTAATCGTTTCAAACTTTCTTTTATTTTTTTCTCCAGATTTATTGAGGTATAATTGACGAATAAAAATTGTATATATTCAAGGTGTGCTACATGGTGATTTGATATATGTATACCTCGTATAATGATTACCACAATCAAATTAATCATCACATTCATCAGTTGTTTCTTTTCATGCCCTTCCCATCTCTTCCAATTCACCCGCATGTTTTGAGAAGATGAGACCCCTCTCTCATTCAGATGATTCCTTCTCAGTCTTCTCATTAAAGGAATCTCAAGATTCTTTCTTCTGAACTGACTCACAAAGACATATAACATTTTATTTGGCTTGCATAATACTGAAAATAAACCAAACCTGACAGGTAAAGTATCAGAAGTTTCCACCTAAAAATGTGATGTTCCTGTTTTTCATAAAACAGAAAATTTCACAGCAACAGGCTTGCATGTCTGCAAGGCCAGAGTCAGTGGGAGCTGAATCTCTCCCTCCTTTGCAGGGCTGAGCCTCAGCCCCCAGCTCACTGTAGCCCCCACCACTTTCTATATTTTCTCTGATACTAAGACCAACATGGGGTAGTCACCATTTATTATTAGATTTGTACTTTCATTTTCTAATTGTTGAGTGATATTGTTTCTCTCATGGATAACTATTTTAAAAAGAGAAAAGCAAAAGCTAAACCCATGGTGTTAAATGTATCATGAAAATAGGAGAAACCATAATTTCTTTCTTTGTTAAAGGGAAGACTTTTCCTATGTCTAAGTGTAAAGCATGTGCCAGTTTTGAAAGAATAAAAGCCAGTCTGCTTCACTCATTTACGTTACCGGCTTGGTTCTGAAGGCAATTGAGTTTGCCACCTGGAGAGAAAAGCTTTTAACTGAATATAATTTAGTGTAGTCAATATTATTGGCAACCTAAAGAAGAGCTTTGTGTTTTTCTTGATTGAATTTAATAAACTGTGCAGTGACATATCTTAATGTTTTTTAAGAGTCATGGTTTCCTTTTATTTATTTAAATTTTTTAGTAACAAGAGTACTCCTTTTAAGTGTCAGCTTCTTGCATGATGGTAGTAATAATCATAGTATTTTTTGATTTGTGGATCAAAGAAACGTATATGTGCCCCAGGAATTGCGGATTCTTTTAAATTTTGCTGCAACCCTCCAGCAGTTTGCAACTGATAAGTTGAAAAACATGAGGTCTAGAAATTCCCTTTTCATTGAGAATTTAGGAACTTTGGGGAGAAAACCATTGAGATGAAAGAGGTCTTATAGAGAATATAGCCCAATTCCCTCATTTTCAGATGAGGAAAACAGCAATCCAGTGAAAAATGAATAAGATCGCATATCCAGAATGAGGACTGCAATCTGCCTCCCAGGGCAGTGTTTGCATTCTGGTTGTCCAAGTAGGCAGTTTTATGTCCTGAGGATGAGGTTTGCCATGCAGAGAGCTTTCAGAAGTAAACTTGCTACTCAGGGTTAGAGACCATATGGAGTATCATGTGGCTTTTCATTTTCTAGGCCTTAAAATGAAAGAAATCAAGGTTTAGGGCATTTCTCCAGCATTCCATGGAAGAGAGAAACAGGAACTCCATAACTGTGGAAGATAGAATATTCCACAGTGATAAATGCAGATTCCAAGAATACAGTGGGGACCAGGTATGAAGGAAAAATATAGTAGTTATTTTTCTTAAACACTATTATAGAGAACGCTTGTAAAAACAAAACATGACTTGAGGACTCCTAAATCTTTATCAAACTAATCAAGCACATTCGGAATTATAAGTTTTACTATCTTAGTCTAGACATGGAGTAGACAGTTTCAGCAAATCTAAAATCCAGCAATTGTAAATGAAGAGCTGAGATTTAGTAATCAGTGACTTTGTTAGCAGAGATACATTATTATATAGGAAACTCTTCAGTGGGGGGACTCAAGAGGTGTAGTTGGGTAATTAGAATCGGCCAAGCAAGTTCAGACCTAGAGAAAGGAAGGAAGCACTTCTACGAATTTCGTGAAAATGTGACTTGGCATAGCTAAGCCTCAGGGATGATTCTTTCCTTTTTTATTTAAAATGTTAATTTAAATGTATCTATTGCCTTTTATATTTCAATTATTTTAAAGTTGACAATGAGTATCGACAGTGGTGGGAACAAGGTTGGAATGGCTTAGGGCTCAAGTGTTCACAGGGCTGTTTGTTAATACGGATCAAAATAACAACACTTTGTATGGACCTATCACATAACAAATCCATTTCTAGGATTTTTTTTCCAATATATCCTTTAAAATTTAACTACCAAGATGTTTAAAGAAGCATTGGTTGTAATAACAAAAAAGGTAAATTGGAAACAAATCAAATGCCTGCCGATAGAGTATCAAACAATTGGAGTATCTTCAAACAATGGAAAATTATGTAGCCATTTTCAGTATTTTGGAAGACTATTTGATAATAAAGAGAGAAATTTAGAATATTGCTAAATGTGAAAAGCAACACATGGTATGGTTTAAATTTTAAAATTACAATGGTTATAGATATAAATGTAGTAGAGCTGTAAGAATGTCATCAGTTCATTACTGGTGTTAGGATCATGTGGCATTATTTTTCTAATCTATATTTTTCAAATTTTCTCTATACCTTAGCAATAAAAAATTACAGTTAAGTAATTTAAAAACCCAACCCCACAATCAAACTGAAATGTCCTCTCTCAGCTGAAACTAGCCTCAGTTCTAAGGGCTACAGAAATGTTTATCATCTCCTCTACCCATTAACTTTTCCGGAGTTGTCTTAAGATCTTATGCAAATGTCACTCATGATCTAATAAACATATTTTTAAATCTCTGTATAAAGTCCTTCTTTAAGAGTCTCAGGATTGGCAACATATAAAGAATTCATAAGCAAAAAATTCATGTGGCTCTTTCAACATAATCCAACATGATAAAAGCTCAAATGTTGTTAGGGTTTTGCTCCATGTTTAATTTAAATCTGCTGCTCTTGGTTTCAAAGATAATGAAATTTCCCATGCAAAGAATGAAACCCTGATATTTTACTTTAAATACTAACAAATAATCCAGTGATTTTACTTTTTTTTTGATATAAAACATAGAATTTTAGAGTTTGAAGGAACATTTAGATTATACAACCCAGTCTGTATTTACAGATGATACAACTGAGGCCCAGAGGAATGAAGTGATTTTTTTCCCCAGGTCACAATTAGTTATGCCAGAGATGGCTAAATAAATATCAGCTACCCAGTATGCCCAGTAACATCTGGAGGGGCCTGCATGTGTAGCCCACTAGAGAAAGTGAACAGAATTACTGCTAGATACATAATCACATACAAAATGGCAGCCAGAGAATGGTGAATATTCCTTTTCCTTTCCCAGCTGGCCAGCTTTTACATGGATACTGAGAGCTGCTTCTCTCTCTGGTCTCCCTCCTTCTCTTTTCTGCTCCTCTGCCCTCCCCATCCAGGCCAAGAATAGGAAATACATCATTGATGACTCCATTATGGGATGCCTTCTTTGGTCCCTAGTATGGGAAGTGTTTGGGTTTCTCGCATTCTTCTGAGTGGACCATCTACCAAACAAGTAAATCCATATCTTGCTAATGTACCTTTTTTTTTTACATGGGAAACTCAGTGCTTTATTCATATTAAAAGACTCTTCTAAATAATCTCTATATACTATTATGAAATGATTTCCATGATATAATGTTAAATTTAAAAAAGCATAGTGGAGAAAAAGTCATATATTTAAAAAATAATAAGGCAATCAGGGATATCTAAACACTGACTGAATATGTGATATCTTAATATTTAGATGTGAAAGTAGTGTTGCAATTGCATTTAAAAACAAAACAAAACACCTGTATTTTTGGAAATGTATACTGAAATATTTATTGATGAAATTACCTGATGACTGGGATTGCCACACAATACAGGGCATGGGTTGGAGGAAGTGGGTGACTGTAGATTACATGAGATTGTCCATGAATTGATAATTGCTGAAAGCGGGTGAGGAGTACATGGAAGTTCACTATACTATTTTATTTTTGTAATGTTTAATATTTCCCATAATAAAAAGTTAAGGAACTCCTATTAGGATGTTTAACTGAAAAAGCAGGAACTCAATTCCTTGAATGTTCAAGGTTTAGAGGAGGAAAGAAGAGGATGAAGGGGATCCCATTCTATGGAATAATAAGTATTTCTCAACTGGCTAAATAATAAATTGCAGATCTGAATGAATTAATGACCAAATCTAGTTCTTTTGATTTTGGTGCATGGCAGTGCCCACTGAAGTTCAAGTTAGTGCCACCTGTAAAGCATGGACTAATTATCACCTGTAAGTGTCCAGTTTGGGGTTTCTTACTTGTTTATTCAGCATTGTACCCCATGCTTTGAACTTGCTGTGTGACCTGCGTTTCTGAAATGGCAGAATTGAATTCTTCCCTTTGTCTGCCAAGCAGCTTTCTGTAGAAGTCTAATATTTTTTAAGATTATAGTTTGAGTTGGCTAATACTGTGCACACTCTGTGATCAGCTCGTATTCTTAGTAGCTGTTGCTTCTCCTTCTTGACTCCTGAACCTTGGAGAGGGAGCACTGGAAAACACACATTTACTGTGAGAAGCAATAGATTTATCTTGTTCAGAACCTTTATGTCCCATCCGAAAGACTTAGGAATTAGAGAAATGTTCTGTTTGGAGAGGTTTCAGTATTGACAGAGACCAACACATAAAGAGCTAGTTACAGGTATCTGAGGCAAATATGTAGAAATAGGCAACTAATTTAAAACCTGATTCAGAATAATCTTACTTGCTCTGCTAAATAAGTTGCTATTCAGTTCCTCATCCTCACCCAAAGTGCTCCCAGACCCCCTGTACTTTCCTTATTTTAGCATTTCTACTGGTTTGTGATTCTTCTTATTCTTATTGGACTCTTCCCACTAGCATATAATTCATTTACATTGCTTATTATAAGCTCAGCACTTACCACAGCACTAAGCATGCAGTGTTTAATAGTCATTTTTTGATTATATAGTTTAGATAAATGTCAATGCGGACAAATAGAATGTTGTAATTCTGAAGATGAGGAAAATAGAATCAGAAGACAGGAAGGGACTTTAGAGGCAGGGTCCGTTGTCAAAGTCACAAGTGGTATGACTAGGCCAGAGCTCAGACCTGGGTGCTCATGGTCTTTCCATCGAATTGTACTACTTATTACCTAAAGGATGGTATATTAGTCTGTTTCTGTTGCTTATAACAAAATACCTGAAACTGGGTACTTTGTAAGAAAACGCAATTTATTGCTTACAGTTTCAGAGGCTGGGAAGTCCAAAGTCCGGGGAACACATCTGGTGAGAGCTTTCTTTGGTGGTGACTTTACAGCAATGCAAGGGTCCCACAGCAGAAATGGTAGAACAGAGAGAGACAGATAGCTCCTTAAGCACCCTCCTTTTTAAGCCCTCAGAACCACGCCCATGACCACCGTTTTTAATCCATTCACCAAGCATGGTCCTCAGAATCTGATCACCTCTTCAAGGGCCCACCTTTCAAGTACCAGAATAGGATTTCCCACCCTCTTAACAGTCACAGTGGGGACCAAGCTATTAATACATAAAACTTGGGGGACACAATTAATCTCAGATGGCAAGTTGGCAATGAGTTTGCAGATTGAGGTAAGGAGGATCCGTGAGGAGGTACAGGCATCTCTTTAGACCCTGTTGATATATGAAGTAGTGGATATGGTCCACAGAAGCTATAAAAAGAGAGAGAAGAAAGAGGGGTCTTCAGTAATATAGTAAGAACCTCAGATGAACCCTTTCTGGATGCTTAGAGGAGAGTGGAATTAGGACTGGTCAAGGAAACATCTGTGATCTGGGAAAAACATATCCTTCCTACCTTTTAGGACCATCCCTTTTTCTCTCCTCCATTAGCCAGTAGCCCAGGATGTCTGTCCTCTCACTGTGCAACATCTTCAACTTTGATACCCTACCTGTTTGTTCCCTATAATCCTCTACAAACTTGTTTTAGCTTCAGTTGCTATAACAAAATACCATACACTGGGTGGCTTACACAACAGTTATTTATTTCTCACAGTACTGAAGGCTGAGAGCCTGAGATCAGGGTGTCAGCATGGTTGGGTTTATGGTAAAGGCCTTTGTCCCAGCTTGCAGATGGCTGGCTGCCTTCTTGCTGTATCCTTGCAGAGCAGAGAGAGGAAACCTGATGTCTCGTTGTCTTCTTATGAGAGTACTAATCCCATTATAGGGCCTTTACTCTCAGGTCCTCATCTAAATCCAGTTTACCTTTCAGAGGCCCCACCTCCTAATACCATCACATCAGGTTTAGGGCTTCAACATATGAATTTAGAGGGGACACAAACATTTGGTCCATAACAACTTCCCTGACCTGTGGGTAGTCTCCCCATAAGTGAAGAGATGCTAGCATCCAAAAGTCATTGATGCTCATGTGTAATGGCAAGTTATCTCTCTTGCACCAACTTCCCCTTTATCATATCACTTTGCTGTTATTTCTCCCATCTTTAAGAACGGTAACAATGACAGCAACATAAAACTCTCTCTTGGCAAGCTTGACACTTTCAATTAGCAACTCTGCTCTGCATCTACAATAAAACTTCTATTTATAATATTTACAACAAAACTCACTGTCTCTAGTTACACTTTTCCCATTCCTTCCTAAATTCTTCCAATCAGGAATTTGTTTCCATCATTTCTGTTTTTGAGGAGTGTCTTGTCAATTCCTCTGACCAAGGTCACAATGGTCTCCATGTTGGTAAAGCCAATAATAAATTCTCAGTTCTGATTTTACTTAACTATCAGCATCACTGACACAGTTATCATTTGTCATCCTTGAAGAACTTTTTCCACTTTGCTTGTTGTATATTTCTCTCTGCATTTTGCTGGTTCTTTCTTTTTCTCCCAGCCTCTTAATGTTGGAGGATCCTAGCACTAAGTCTTTCAGCTTTGCCTGTCCTCTATACTTATGTCCTTTTGGTGATTTCATCCAGTTCATAGCTTTAAAGAAAACCTATATGAATGTTTGGATTGCTTTTTTCTATTTCTGTGAAGAATGTCATTGGTATTTTGATGGGGATTGCATTGAATCTGTAAATTGCTTTGGGTAGAACAGACATCTTCACAATGTTAATTCTTCCCATCCAAGAGCATGGTATGTCTTTCCACCTTTTTGTGTCCTCTTTAATTTCTTTCAGTAGTGTTTTGTAGTTCTCACTGTAGAAATCTTTTATTTCCTTGGTTAAGTTGATACCTAGGTATTTTATTTTTTTGGCGACTATTGTAAATGGGTTTGCTGTCTTGATTTCATTTTTTGCTAGTTCGTTATTGGAGTATAAAAATGCTACTGATTTTTGGGTGTTGATTTTGTATCCTGAAACATTACTGTAATTGTTAATCAGCTGTAAGAGTTTTTTAGTAGAGTCTATAGGTTTTTCTATGTATAAGATCATGTTATCAGCAAACAGTTTGACCTTGTCCTTTCCAATCTTGATGCCCTTTATTTTTTTCTCTTGCCTGATTGCTCTGGCTAGCACTTCCAAGACTATGTTAAATAGGAGTGGTGAGAGTGGGCATCTTTGTCTTGTTCCTGTTCTTAATATTGGCAATTGGTTTGTCATAAATGGCTTTTATTGTATTGAGATAATTTCCTTCTATATTTAAGAGAGTCTTAATCATGAAGGGATGTTGAATTTTGTTGAAATTTGTTGAATTCCTTCTCTGCATCAATTGAGATAATCAGATGGTTTTTGTTCTTGGTTTTTTTGATGTGGTGTATCACATTTATTAACTTGAGTATGTTGAATTGATCTTGATCCCTGGGATGAATCCCACTTATCATGGTGTATTATTTTTTTGATGTGTTGCTGTAATCAACTAAAGACCCCAAATCACCAAAGCAATCCTAAGCAATAAATAAACAAATAAATAAGGCTGGAGGCATAATACTACCTGACTTTGAATTATATTACAAAGTTATTTGAACCAAAACAGCATGGTGCTGGCGTAAAAACACACTTAGATCAATGGAACAGAATAGAAAACCTGGAAATCAATTCAGATACTTACAGCCAACTAATCTTTGACAAAGGCAGCAAGAACATATATTGGGGAAAAGGCAACCTCTTCAATAAATGGTACTGGGAAAATTAGATGTCCATATGCAGAAAAATGAAATTGGGCCTGTACCTTTCACCTTATACCAAAATCAACTCCAAATGTACTAAAGACTTAAATATAAGACCTGAAGCCATAAAATTACTAGAGGAAAATATAGGGGAAATACTCCAGGTAATAGGACTTGGCAAAGAATTTATGAATAAGACCCCAAAAACATAAGCAACAAAAGAAAAAATAGATAAATGGGATTATATCAAACTAAAAAGCTTCTCCACAGCAAAGGAAACAATCAACAAAGCAGAAACACAACCTATGGAATGGGAGAAAATATTTACAAACTATACATCCAACAAGGGATTAATATACAGAATTTACAAAGAACTCAAACAACTATACAGTAAAAAAACAAAGAATCCCATTAAAAACTGGGCAAAGGAGATAAATAGACATTTTTCAAAAGAAGACAAACAAATGGTCAACAGGTACATGACAAAATGCTAAGCATCACTTGTCATCAGAGAAATGCAAATTAAAACCACATGGAGATATCATCTTGCCCCAGTTAGACTGGCCATTATTAAAAATACCAAGCATAATAAATGCTGGTGAGGATGCGGTGAAAGGGGAACTCTTCTATGCTGTTGGTGGGACTGTAAATTAGCACAACCATTATGGAAAACAGTATGGAGGTTTCTCAAACAACTACAGATAGATCTACCATATGATCCAGCACCCCCGCTACTGGGTGTATACCCAAAGAAATGGAAATCATCATGTTGAAGGGATACCTGCACTCCCATGTTCATTGCAGCTCTGTTTACAACAGCCAAAATATGGAACAAACCTAAGTGTACATTGGCAGAAGACTGGATGAAGAAAATGTGGTGTGTGTATACACACACACACACACACACACACACACACACACACACACACACAATGGAATACTACTCAGCTATAAAAAAGAATGAAATTCTGCGATTTGCAACAACTTGGATGAGTCTGGAGAAAATTATGTTAAGTGAAAGAAGCCAAACAAAGAAACAGAAATACCACATGTTCTCACTCATAACTGGATGCTAGGAAGGAAGAGAGGGAGGGAGGGAGGTATAGAGGGAGGGAAGGAAGGAAGAAAGAAAGAAAAGACCACAACAATATGTTAAACTTTCAGAAGGGTAGAACAAACCTAAGGATTCTGGAGATGGGGGGGAGGGAAGGAGGGGGTTTGGGAAATGATTTGTCAGGTAAAGGGCATAAAGAAATATAATGATTTATAAGAATGAATGTGCTAATCATAAAGAAAAAAATTAATAAAAAAGGAAGAAAACCTATACACATATGATTCCCAAATTTATATCTCTGTTCTAAACCTTTGCCTTGAATTTCATTTCAATAAGTGAATCTTTCATTTCTAGGAGTTCTGCTACATTCTTTTTAAAGGTATTAATCTCTTTGTAAATTTCCTCCTTCATATTCTGGATATTTTTTCTTGTTTCCTTGTGTTCTCTAACTGAGTCTTCTTTTATTTCTTCAGGCTTTCTTAAGATCATTGCTCGGAATTCTTTCACAGACATTTCAAGGATTCCCTGTTCTATGGGGTCTGGAATTTGAGCATTACTGTATTCCTTTGGTGGTGTTGTATCTTCTTGTTTGTTTGTAGTTCTAGTATTTTTTCGTTGATGTTTGGTCATCTGGTAGAGGACTTGCTTCTTCTGTTACTCTGGGGTTGGCTGTGAGGATAAAGACTTCCTCCTCTATTTGCAGGTTCTACTGGTGACTCTTCTTATATCAATGTAGTCAAGTGAGTGGCAGGTTGTCTGCAGAGTGGCCCTGGCTGCTGCTGTGGTGGTGAACTGTCCTTGTGGTGACAGAAGGTATGGTGGTATCTATATCACATCACCTTGGCTCCTGTTCTAGCTTTCCATGGCTGTAGACTGAGCCCCTGGTGCTGTGCAGGTCTCAGCTCACCTCGGTGCCTGCTGGGCTGTGTGTGCTTCCCTTCTCCCCCAGGGCCTTAGACTGGACCCCGGTGCCATGTGGGTCTCAGCTCACCTCTGCAGCTGCTGGGCTGTGAGCACTTTTCTCCCCACCCAGGGCCTTAGACTGAGCCCTGGTGCCACACAGGTCTTGGCTCACCTCCACGGCTGCTGGGCTGTGTGCTGTTCCTGCTGGGCCTTAGACTGGGCCCTGATGCTGCAAGGGTCTGGTCTCAGCCTGCCTTGAATTTCAGACTCAGATATTTAACTGCTTAATTGACCTCTCCACTTAATAGATCTAATAGAAAAATTAAATTTAACTTGTCTAAATGGGACAGATGATCCAGTTCAAAAACCACTTGATTTAGAACAAAGCTGATATTACAGTGCACGAAAAGGATGGCCCTTTTAATAATTGGTGCTGGTGAACAGGATACCTATGTGGAAAACAAAGTGAAGCTTAACCCGTATCTCACATCATAACAAAAAGTTTTGGATGAATTTAGATTTTAATATGAGAGGTAAAACTATCCAACTTCTAAAAAATAACTCAGGAGAAAATATTTATAACACTGGGGTAAGGAACAATTCCTTTAACAGAACACTAACAGCACTAAGATAAAGGAAAAGATTGCTAAATTAGACTTCTTTATAATTAAAAACTTGTTCATCAAACTTGTTGCCATTCATTAAAGGAGGGAAAAACAAGCCACAGATTAGAAAAAGATATTTGCAGAACATACATACAACAAAAGATTTCTATCCATTATTTGTAACAATTTCCTACAAATCAATAAGAAAAGACAAAAGCTTTTCTACTTTTCTATTGCTGTGTAACAAAACACCTCAAAACTTAGTGGCTTAAAAGTAATCATTTATTTACCCACAATTTTGCAATTTGGGCAGGGCTTGGGGAACATCATGTCTCTGTTCCACATGGCATCAGAGGAGATGGCTTAATTAGGGCTGGAGGATCCAATTCCAAGAGAGATTACTCACATGACCTGCAAATTGGTGCTGGCTGTCACTTGGGAATTCAGCTTGGGCTGTTAGCCAAACACGTTAATTCTCTTCCATATGGGCCTTTCTACATGACTTCTCGAGCCTCCTCACAGGATGGTGACTAGGTTCCAAGTGAGAGGACAGAGCAGCTGTCAGTCCTCTGCAAGGCTAGGCCCAGAACTTACACTGCAGCACTTCCATTGTGTTCTAGTGACCAAAGTAGTCAACGGCCCAGACCAGATTCAAGGGAGTGGAGAAGTACAGTCCACCTCTCAGTGTGTGTGAGGTGTGGTTATAAAGAATTTGTAGCCATCTTTAATCTACTACAGCAATCTAATTAAAAGTTTAGCAAAAGACTTGAACAAGTACTTTTCAAAAAAGTGATATTCAAATTACCAATAGGCATGAGAATGTGCTCACCAACATTTGTTATCCAAGAAATTCAAGTTGAAATTACAAGATACCATTATACACCAATCAGGGTGGCTAAGATGAAACAAACAAAGCTGACAGTACAAGTGTTAGTGATGCTATAGAGCAATATGAACTCTTAAATATTGCCGGTGGGACTTTAAGTTAGTGCACAGTGTTGGAAATCTGTTTTGAAGATTTCAAAGGTTTGAAGGTCTGAGATTTCAAAGGTTTGAAGATTTCAAAGGTTTCAAGGGTTTGAAGGGTCTGAGCCCTGGCTCTGACAATGTAAATGGAAAGTTAGTATAACTAAAATAATAACGAAAATATTTTGGCTTTAGTTATGATTTGCCTTACTTTACACTACCCTATGCCCCTCGAGGCTGTTCTCAGCACAGCAGCCACATGTCCACTCAAAACACAAGTCACTTTGTGGCCTCCTCCAGTGGCTCTCATCTCACTCAGTGTAAAAGCCAAAGTCCGTAATGCAGCTTATGGGACCCTAGAGGGTGTGACCCCATATCCTCTCTGTTTCTCTTGTATCCTTTCTCCTTCAGCCACTCTAGTCTTCCTGTTCCTTGAACACAGTCTGCACACTCTTCCTATAGGGACTTTTCCTTCCTGTTCCCTCTTCCTGGCCACTTTTTCCGGCAGGCACATGCAAGACTATCACCTCTTTTAAATTTTTTCAGACATCACCTTCTCAATGAGATTTGCTTTGATCGCCCTGATTAAAATCAGCTTTCCCCTGCACTCTCTTGCCGTGCTTTGAATTTCACCTTTGCATTTACTACCTTTTAACAAATTGTATATTTTCCTACATATTATGTTTATTATCTGTCTTTCCATTTATGTAAAGTCTTTGATGGATTTTGAAGCACTTAAAGTTTAGGAAGCTTTAGTTTTGATCTTCCTTGTTGCATACTGCTTTTACAGCCTGTTATTGTTTGATTTAACCCTGTGAGTTGGTACAGTAAGTGATGTTAGCCCCCACCTTTTTGTTGTTGTTGTTGTTTAGCAGATGAGGGAATAAGGCTTAGAGACCACACTAAAACTTGTACTTTGGTGTTCAAGAAGTTGGCTCCAAGACCAGTGTTTTTTCTAACACCACAACTCATCCCCCGTGGCAAACACCTATAACCAAAAGATAGATGAGACATTGGAGAGAACCCAGCAAAATGAGAACCCCGGATGTAACTTGGTTATGAAGTGAGATGGGGGGTGGGGAGGAGTGCACAGACATAAAAATGACAGATCCCAGCTAAGGGCTCACTAGCCCTTTGTCCCAGGGGCTGTTGTGGAGTCAAGTAAGGACAGTCCTGGCTTTATTTCATGACTTGAGGCCAGAAGCAGAGCAGGAGAAAGAAATCCCTCAATTTCAGGGCGAGGTTCCTGGGTTATGATATGATAGCCTTCATTTTGCTGGTGTCCACAGACCTCTCAGGGGTCTCAGATATTCCAGGGGACTCACATGAGAATCAAATCCAGATTCTAGAAATGACTTTTTTTATTTTGTACTCTTTCCCCCAACTTCCCTTCTAAACAGATTTGAGACAGCTTACAATAAAAGTGCATACATAATAGGACCAAGAGCACAAACATAAAAAATAAACAGCATATGTGGTGGTGGGGGTTGTAATGAGCCCTAAAAAGCTTTGCTGGTAAATTCACTGTGATCGGAACACTGGCTTCTGGTCATCCTGGAAGCTGAAGAGAAAATGAAAAGTAGCTGTTATTTCCTGATTAAAATATGCCCCACATTTGGTTATGGGGACGTGGAATTTTTAGGGGGATACAACCTAAGAGGAACCTATTGCACAAATCCTGTTTAAGGGGCATTGAATTTATTAGTGTATTTTTAGTTTTTACAGGCCTATTTCCAAGCTTTTCTTTCTGCTACCAGATGAGTGTTCCGCTTCCCCAACAGAGTTCTCTAGACATTAAAAAGCAGAACTCTAGACATTAAAAAGGGTTTTAGGGAGGAGAGGTTTGCATGGTCGGGTCACATCTGTGCTCCCACTGCTGCCTGTGTTCTACATACTCATAATCAGCACTCTGTCATTTAGCATTTTCCAGTCTATCTCTGTATTCAGTGCTTCGAACCTGATTTTCCCAGTTAAATTTAAACTTCCAGAGGTTTGAAGTATTTTTTGCTCCTTATGCACTCCCTCAATGCCAGGCCCCTCTATGGTTCTCCCTCTGCCCTCTCCCACCCCCCACCCAATCTCCATTAGAGGATTTGCTCTGGCTCTCCGCTCTGCCTGGAACTCTTTCTCCAACATCTTCTACCTCTTTACTAAAATGTCCTCTTCCCAATGCCCTACCCTGAACATCATATTTGACATTGCACCTATATCCCCCACCCATAGCAACATTTTTTTTTTTTACTTATTTATGTCTCTTATTTATGTCTTACCATTTTACTTCTTTATGTCTCCTGCTTATTGCGTGTCTCCTCCTGCCAGAGTATAAGATCCATAAGGCCATATTGCAGGGAGCAAGATTGATCATTTTCAGAATTGATGAGAGACTTAATCCTCAGATTGAAGTCTCAAGTAGGATAAATAAGAGTAAATATAAATCTAAAAGCATCACAACAACATTGTAACACACCAAAGAGAAAAATTTAAAAAGTAACCAAAGAGAAGGAGAGGTTTCTTTTTGGGGAGCAGCTGGCTGGTACGGGGATCTGAACCCATGACATTGGTGTCCCAAGTGAGCTAACCAGCTAGCTCCCAAGAGTTTCTTAAAAACAAATATTAGACTGCTGTAGAATTTCTCATTAGCAATACTGGAGGCCAGAAGAGAATAAAATGTCTTCAGAGCGCTAGGGGGAAGTAACTGTCAACATAGAATTCTGAATCCGCTAAACCCTTGCTACTCAAACTGTGGTCCAAGGCCCAGAAGCACCAGAATCACTGAGGGGTGAATGAGAATTGTGGAATCCGCTCCGGAGCTACTGAATTGTAGCCTGCAGTTTAACAAGACACTCAGGGGTCGCATAGGCTGTTAAAGTTTGAGAATCCCTGGGCTAAACTATCATTCAAAATGAGACCAAAACAAAATCATTTCAAACAAAGAATAAAAGAGCTCTTGGCTGAAAAACTACTTAGATGAGAATATTGAACCCATCGGAAAGAAGTGGGATGTAGAAAGCAAAGAAACTAGCAAACATGAGTAAACCTAAAGAATTAAAGACATAATCCTTGCCTCAGGGAGCTCTTCAAAGTGCAGAGAGGAGGAAACCAACACACAACAGGGAAGAGTCGGAGGCATTTGGTGCACTGGAATCAGGAAAACTAGATTCTAGTCTGGATATTTTATCTTTTTTGTGTGCGTATGTAACTTTAAGGAAGATTTTAACCTCTCTGGGCCTCAATTTCCTCATCAGTGAGAGGAATTTATCTAGACTGGTAGTTTTTAAACTTTTTTGACCCTGACCCACAGCGACAGAAACATTTTACAACTTGACGTAATTTATTTCTATGAAACTAAACATGCTTATCGAAAATATGGTTGCCTTTTCTAAGTGCAAGGCACACTGGTATTTTCTGTCCTATTTCCTTTATAAATTTGCTGGTATGCTATTGACTTGAAAAAGACAACCCTGAAAGCTCTCTAAAGTTCTTTTTCGTTCTAACCACGTGTAATTAATTCTTAATCGTAAATGTTAAATCATATATCTCTAGATAAATGGTTTCTCCAATTTGTCTACACATTAAAATCTCTTTCCTTTTCTTTTCTTTTCTTTTCTTTTTTTTTTAATTACTGATGCCTGTGTCCTACCACAGAGATACTGATTTAATTGGTACGGGGTTTGACTGACATCAGGATTTTTAAAAGCTTGCCAGGGAGTCCAAGGCTTAGGCAAGTTTGAGAACCACTGCAGACAGAGACTCCTGAAGGCACTTCTGCAACTAGAAGTAGCTTTTGGGGTGGCTCCCCACAGTCATTGCAGAAACCCACACTAGTGCATGTAAAGATGCATACTTTTCTAATTTCTTCTGGTTACAAGAAGAGGAGTCCTTCCTCCTATCCGAGGTTCATGTTTGCCTGCCCCTTAGCTTTGGATCCTGTTGTTTCTACTTCCTTGGGAACTTTGCAGAATCAGTTATCACCTTTCTGTCCTGCATCTTCCCCTTGCCCTCTCTATTACTGGCTCCATCTCATGGGCATTTAAACATGCCCTAATCACATGCCCTAATCACCTGAGAAAAACAACCTCCTCCATCTCACTTCTCTTCTCTCATGTAGTTAAACTGCCTGAGTGTTTGGAGAGGTCCATGTGTACCACCCCCATCCCAACTCCAACTCACATTGGCCCACTTCTCTGCCTGCCATGCCTGCCTCTGTTACCAGAACTATTTTTGTCAAGGTCCCCAGTGCCTCCTAGATGCTGGATTCAATGGGCACACTTTGGTGTTTAATTACTTGAACCTGCAGTAGCATTGGACTTTCTCCACTGTGTTCTCCTCTGAGCTCTTCCCTTGATTTTCTAACAGCTCCACCCTCTCTTAATCGCTTCCTAACACTCAGATCATGTCGTCTCTGTCTCTCTTACTGGCTTTTACTCTTTCTCAGAGCTTAGTCCCGTATCTTTTATTTCATTTTTATGCCACCCTCTCTACCTCATCTTCCCTTATTTCTACCTATGTGAAACAATTTGCAAATCTCTATTTTTCTCCCGAATCTTTGTTTTGAGCTCCATGTGCTAACTGATAGTCTCCTTGTGGATGTCTGTTATCTCCCACACCCAAGAGTCATCATATCATGTTGATTCTGCCTTTTACCTTTCTCTGGACTGTCGCTGTCATCCATCCCTATGGCCATCGTCCCTGTGCAGCCACTGCACAATGACTGCACATGCCGATTGCTCCCTGCCTCTGCTCAAAACCCTGCAATCCATTTCCTGTTTGCTGCCTCTGTGATATTTTAAAAAGTATGTCTACTGTTCTCATTCCCCCATTAAATCCCATTAATGGCTTTCCACGCCTTCAGAAGAAAGGCTGAAGTCCTTCACACAGTTTATAAGGCCGCTTTCTTCTGGCTTCTTTGTGTGTCTCCAATCATTTTTCTCCTTTCTCCTTCAGTTTCAACATTACTCAAATTTTGTCTTCTCCAGGGTTCCACATTCCCTTCTGCATTTGTACTTGCTGCTTTTTGTCTCTCTCTGCCTGAAACAGGCATTTTACACACAAAAAAACCCCCAAAGTTCAGAGAAAGGAAGTGACTTATCCATGGACTTCCATCTGTTTGTGTCCTTAATAGGAAACATCCAGAATTCCTAAACACCACGTTGGAAGACAATAGCATGGCTCCAGGAGCAGACAGACTCACTTCAACTTTTAGCTCCATTTCTTACAAGCCATATGATCTTAGTCAAATTATCTAACTCTTCAGTAATCTTTGTTTTCCTCATTTGTAAAATGGGTATAATGGTAGAAGCCACATTACTGGGTACCTGTGAGGACGAACTGAGAAGACAGATGTAAAATTCTTATTATGAGACTGACACACAGTCAGCATTAAACAAAAGTCTAGTATTAGGTTGTTGATTTAATTACTGTTATCATCACCGTCATCAGTTGACTTGATTCTTGATTCTCTGGATTTAAATCTAGTGTGGTCATAAAAATGATGACATAATTAATTCACCCAGAAATATGGATCCACTTGAAGAAGGGACAGGAAATTACCTATGTCACATGAAAGATCATTACATACACACCAGGGCAAGGGCAAATAGAAAATTGTGTGGAATTCAAGGACAGCCATCATGAACATTGGTATTCAGATGGGGTAGGCAAAAAGAAGCATGTAACTACGTGTAACCAGTTTATTCATGTGTAATGTTTATGGTGGAAGGAATACTGGGCACAATTTTGATCAGCTTCTTTTATTAAATAATGAGACTTGGGGCTCAGAGGAATTGAGCTGCTTACCAAGGTCATCTCATTTTAAGTGATATAGCAAAAATTGAGCAGTGGTACTGGGAGCAGAGCCCAGGTTACCAGACTCCAGGAAGCATTCTTTCCACAAGATGGCCCAGTCACAAAGCCCATGCCAGCTCCCACTGTATAGAGGGAAGAACTGAGTCTATGCAGAGATGTGACTTGCCCACGATAGTGCTTCTTTCTATAGGAGTATAATCCAGATAAATAGGATACATTGGAAATCTGTAACATAGAGTATTCATTCTTTTTTAAAGAGTGTAAACTTTTTCTTTTCTCTAGTTACCAACACATTTAGAGGGTCTAGAGTCTAGATTCTAGACTAAGAATGATTTAAAGTTTCTTTTAAAGTGGTTACAAGGTGAAAAGTTCCCCCTGGGTTTTTAATTCAGTAATGTGTATTTGCACATCAAAAGCTCCGACTGAGCCTGAAATGTGTTCTTGGCAGGAATCCTGGAGAAGGGGAGTTTAAGCATCAGCTTTATCACTAGACCTTGCCTGGGGTTCCTTTACTTGGATTTCAGTGAACAGTTTGAAATGAAGTTGCTGATGTATCTACTTTTCCATGTAATGATATTAAAAAATTACAACCACTTTCTGCTATAACTGACCAGCACCGTACCATTCCATAGACCACTATTGACAAACCACTGAGGTAGGTGGCCCTGATGAATGTTCTGAATGTGTTAGCGAACCCAAGTCTGGCTGCCTGCCACGAACAAAAACCCTGCCTTGGCTCATCAAAATCTGTTACCCCAGGACAATCAGTTTCTGGCTAAGGCTTGCCAGAATCTTGTTACTGAACCCAAGCCCAGCTACCTGCCCCCAAACAAACAACCCAAAAGTCAAATCATTGGTGAAAATGGAAGTCAGCTTTTATTCAGGAATATTGGTGGCCTGAGGAGAGATGTTAGGTTGACCCATCTCTTCGGTAAACCTGAAAGAGAATGGCCAGGCTAAAAACATCTCAAAGACTCAGATTTACTGAGGGGTTTTAAAGAGGAGATTGTGAAAAATGAAAAGCAGGAGGGAGAGGCACGTGAGCTGTGGGAGCTCTGTGCAAGGAGCCAGGTGCAAGGTCTCTCCAAGGCTCTGTCTGGTTTCTGTTCTCGTCCTTTATGTCATCTTAGGGTTCTGCAAGATTTTGATTTGCTTCAGGGTGGAATCAGCACAGGTTTATTGATGTCTTCCTTGGTTTCTCAGGGTCTGGATGGTACGTGTGTCATTGCAAGTCTGCAGTTCCAGGATGACTGAAAAACAAATATACATTTATATAAATAATGTCATTCTGCCCCATAACCAAGATTTAAAATATCAAATAACCATGGGAAAAGAGGAAATTCAGGGAAATGCTTGCTAAGAAAAAAACTGTGTCCTTTATTTTTCTAAAGCCCATGCAGTTTTAGGTGCCAACATGGCTTCAGTCCTGCTCACTCCAATAAATGCATTTCTAAGTTCTTCAGTGACTTCTATACTGGGGGTGAGAGGAAACTAACACTTATTGAAAATGCACAGTTCTTTTTACTATTTTTGTGATCTTCTGCATCACTGCATAAATACTGTCTGGCTAGGCTATGGCCTGTGATCCTGCTCACAGCACCAATTGTCTAGCTCTTAATCCTGTTCACGATGCCAATTGTAAAGCTAGGTGACCACACCAGTTGTTGGGCTCTTTTACCTGCCGGTAATCCTGCACCGACTGGGCTGATTGTTGACCTAGGGCTGGGTCTGGAGCTCCCAGACCCCTCAAGCCCATTCACAGACTGGGTCACAAACCCTTCACACACCAGGCTGGGTCACCAGACCCCTTCACGCAGGTCTATGAGCTAGGTAACTGGCCAAAAGGTCCTTGGAGCCATAGGTTGGAAAACATGGCTGCCCGGGGTAGACACCCGAGGCCAATGCCTGCTCGCCTGCTTCACTGAAACTCTTCTCTCTCTCTCTCTCTCTTGTCTTTCTCTCTCTCCCTGAAGAACACAAGAATAGCAACAAAACTAAAAAGATACATTGGCGTACATGTGCACTAACTCCACACACACACACACACACACACACACACACACACACACACACACACACACACACACACAATTTGCTTGCAGTGGATGTGCTAAACCACTCCCAACAGGACCCAAGGTGAGGGCCCTGACCAAACTATTCTATTTTTCCAACAAATACTCACAACACTCCTTGAAGGGACGTATTACCTCTACTACAAATGAGTAAGCTGAAGTTCACAATAGATTTGTTGCCAGTAGATGGAAGAACTAGGATTTATATGACCCTAAAGCATAATTTTTAAAAGTATTTATTCATCTTATTTGAAATTATTAAAAAGTATCTAATTTTTGACATTTGAACTATTTACCACTTAGAATACAACAGATTCTAATTAAGCATAATTACATTTAATTTTATTTTTAAGTGTTCTATAATTTATGTTTTTTCCAAAGTCATTTTTTTCCATATTAGAAAAGTCTTTTTTTTTTCTATTACAGCATATGTACAAGGGGTCTACAAAAAGTTTATGGAAAGAATTGCATCATCTTTTAATTATGTTTTTCCATAAATTTTTTAAAGTGCCCTCATCATAACCTCTTTTTTCTGTCAGACAAACATTTGAGACACATTCATTAGCAAGGCAGACACAAAGCAGGACATAGATCTGTTCTGTAAGCTTGATGAAACCCTCTCTCTCTTCTTAGGTGCTCTGACCCTACTCTGTGTGAAACTGCTCATTCCAGGCAGACATAGCCACATCACAAGGCAGGATGCCATGCAACAGTGATCCTCCTAATCCAATCAATTGTTGGATGTGGATCTGGTTGAGGATTACGCTTCAGGTGCCAATTACAGGTTTCTAGCTTTGCTGGATTCTTATACTTGGCCCATGTGATGGAACATGTTGCTCAACTGTCTTAGCAGTTTATGCATCCTGAACATCTTTCATTTCTTCAGTGAGGTCATATTTCCAATATTCATTATGCTCATTAACAATACCCTACTTTCACCGATACATTTTTTTAATCCATTATATAATTAGCAAGCCATGGGTTGTTGATGTTGACCCAGATAGTAAAAGAATTTGTGCAAGCCATTCCTGGAGTGTGGCTCTTTTTGTTATAATGCCAGCTGACCACCCCTCCTGGACTGTGCATGAAGCTTGGCCAGTCTTAGAATTTAAACTTAAACTAACTGGTGCATACATATCACACTGATTAGACTGAAATGTTTTACAGTAGATTACAGTCTTCATAACACCTACATTCATGAGTACATTGGCACTCGTCAGACGTTTGTGTGTTTGGATGGCAAAGTGCCTGTAATGATGGGAACTTTATCTTGCTGGGATGATTGCCATGGGCTTACAAATATTTTTCTATTCTGTTAGCTCATGTCTTTATTAATATGACTTATTGGAGTACAATGCTCTGTCCACTTTCCTCCTTACTCTTAGGCTGGTAATTATCCACAGAAATAAAGGGAGTGGGGACAGTGAGCAGGTCAGGTAAGTGTAATTGGAAATTTCCAAGTGATTATGATGTTACCCCTTGCCCACCCCAATGCCTTAGGCCAGTTCCTCTTTTTGGCCCATAATGTCCACATTTTCACTTATGAGTTGCATTGCAAATATTTTATCAAAATGGTTTCTAGAGTGCTGTCAATTTCCCAGGACCACTCAGGCTGAGGAGGAAAGTGATGTGCTATGTGTCAGTCAGTTTGTGCTGGGGGATACACCATCCCAGATCTCAGTGGCTTAAGGCAGCCATCCTGTATTCTTGCTCACACATCTGCAGGTCAGTTGGGAGTGGGCCGGGCTTGGCTCCTCATGCAGAGTGCAGCTCATGTCTGTTCCACGTATGTTGCTTCTGAGGTCAGGCTGGCAGGAAGCTCTTCCACAGCATGGGCAGAGGCGTGGAAGGGGAATGCCGCTGTGCAGGTGTAGACCAATTGCACCAGGTCTGCTAACATCTCTTTCACCAAAAGAAGTCACATGAACAAGCCCAAAATCAAGAGGCAGGGAACTGTGCTCTCCACATGGAGATGGGAGGAGAGAGAGGGAATACGTTTGAGCAACCTAACCTACCACAGGTTATAAAGGAAAATAAGGAATACTTTGGAGTGGTTTTTTGTCTGTAAAGACTTTTACTCACCCAACATACGTTATTCCATTCAGTCTTTATAATAGCCCTGTGAGGTACATACTGTATTTATCTCCATTTTTAATGAGAAAATTAAGGCTTAGAGAGGTTAAAGACAGTGGATAAAGGATGTCCAGGCATTAGGTGATATACAGCTATGCTCTTGTCTTCTTGCCCTGAGTTGTCTCATTCCCCACCTGGCCTCCTTTGCATCGTAGAGCTCTTGGCACTCTGGGCTGCCACTGGAGAACATGAAAGTGGCTATTTCTCAGTGTTATATGTTGATATTGTCCCAAGGAAGAGTACCCACTAGAGTACTCAGGCCAGTGTGTCCCAAACTTCAACGCACATGGGAGTGAATTTGCATGATCACCTTTGGCCTTTTCCCTGATTCTAGCACTTTCCACATTAGGCAGCATGCAGCATGTACTTCACTGTCTCTCTCGATGGAAGCTTCTCGTTCACAGCATTGACATCCTGTCACTGGTAATGTTTCCCATGTGGCCAGTTGTTTGTCCCCACTGTTCTTCTCTTGGGGTTTTTGGAAGTTTTTTCAGTGGATTTTTTGTTTGGTTTCTTAGTTTGTCTGTCTATTTTTGTGGGGGAATTGGGAGAGATTTAAAAGCGATTCCATCACTGCCTCCATCTTCCCAGAATCTATACCCCTTGTCACTTATAAGGCCTTTTCTGGCTCTGTAGAGTGTCCACCACTTCCTTTGGGCCTCCCTGTACCCTGGATATCCTTAACTCATAACACTGCGACACTTGCTGATTATGGGTAAGTCTCCTTCTGAGGGCAGGGCTTGCTTTTTAAATGTCTCTGGGTCTCCGGTACCTAGTTCAGTGTCTGGCATTTAGAGTTCCTCAGTAAATATTTCTTAAATGAAGGAATAGACAGAATTTAGCCCCACATAGATCCCACACTTGGAAGAGCAAACTTGCTACCCTGTGCACACTGCCTAGTAACAACAAAATGTATCACTTCTCCCATAGAGGACAAGTTGTGGAGCATTTTCTCTGACTGGCCATTGCTAACACCTGTAGCTTGAAAGGATGTTCAGGGGATTTCCTTGAGGGTCAGAGTAAGGGTCCTAATATGTGGACTCCTAAAAAGGGAAGGCAAGATTGTTTTCTATTAGCTACCCCCAGATGTTAACTCCAGATGCCATCTGGGCAGAGGAAGTTGCCTGAAACCTTAAACCTTAAGCAGAGCACTCAGGGAGGACACTTAAAAGGAGAAATGGAAAGATGCAGAGAGGAAGGAGCAGGTGGCCCCCCCGAGCAGCAGCTTGCATGTTGCTGTTACCATGGCATCAGTGGCAGTGCTTCCTGTGGAGCAGTAGCATCTTTGGTGATGAGCAGCACTGCCACAGTGACACTGTGGGTGGCATCCTTTTGTTGGATAAATGCTATCTGCCTATGGTTAGGAACCACTTTGGTACTTGGCCCAGCTTAGCTTTGCTAGGAGATAGTGGTTTGGGTTTGGGTTCAACAGAGAAACTTTCAACTCAGCCCCTTTCAGAGAAAGGTCTTTGATTTGTCTGGGAGAACATCTCTTACTTCCTTTTACTTCTTACTCCTTTCCTTTTGTATTAACAAAAATACCATATATGGGTGGCTTATAACAACAGAAGTTTATTTCTCACAGTTCTGGAGGCTGGGAAGTCCCAGATCGAGGTGCCAGCAGGTTCAGAGGCTGGGGAAGGCCCACTTCCCAGTTCATAGCTAGTGTCTTCTTGCTGTAGCCTCTGATGGTGGAAAGGGAGAGGCAGCTCTCTGAGGTTTCTGTTTTAAGGGCATTAATTCCATTCATGAGGGCTCCATTCCCATGAACTAATCACCTCCCAAAGACTCCGCCTCCTAAAACCAGCACCTTGGTGATTAGGTTTTCAACATATGAATTTGGCGGGGGGGGGGGGGGGGGGGACACAAACATTCAGACCATAGCAATTGCCCACTGAGAGCTCCACTCCACAGTGACAAAATATCTCAGTGATTTGGCACTGGGATTAGAAAGTGGAAATCACAGCTATGGGAAGCACCTCAGCAATCACCCTTGGCTTTTGTCTTCACACTGGCATTTTTGTGCCACTTGCTATCTGATGTCACAATGAGTATCCAATCCTCAATGACAGGCATTGTCTCTTACTCACCTTTGTGCCTTCAGCACCATTTCTGGTATGTAGTAGATGCTTAGTAAATATGTCTAGAATGAGTGAGTTTGTTATGAAGCTCTTATTTTTCCAAGAAGGAAACCATAGAGAAAAGTAAAGAGTACTTAATGACAGACAGAATCTGTATGGGCAACATTCAGAATGAGGAACCTGGTCACAAGTTGAAGGCATTTTCTAATGTATCATGTTGCATCACATCACAGCATGTCACACAACATCACACCATGACATATCCCAGCACATTGTGTCATGTCACACCATGAAGTGACACTCTCTAGTTGTTTATCTAAGGCTGACCTACCCAGTTAAAATGTAAGAAAACCAGCTCTCTGAAACTAAAAACCCTGATTTGTAGCATTTGCCAATTTCCTCATATAAATATTTCCCCCTGGACTGATTTCAAGCTACCTGCCTGTATTAGTTCACCATGGCTGATATAACAAACACCACAAACTTGGTGGTTTAAGACAACAAAAATTTATTCTCTCAGTTCTAGGGGCCGGAAGTCAAATCCAGTTTCGGTGGGCTGAAGTCAAGGTGTTAGCAAGACTGCACTCCGACTGGAGGCTCTAGGGTAGAATATGTGCCTTGCCTTTTCCAGCTTCAGGTGGTGCCTGGCATTGCTTAGCTCGTGGCTACATCATTCTGTGGTTACTGTGCCTTCTTCTCTTCTGTGTGTGTGTCAAATTTCCTTCATCCCTCTCACAATCATATATGTGATTGCATTTAGGACCTGCCTGGATAATCTCCCCATCTCAAGATCTTTAACTAATCACATCTGCAAAGTCTTTTTATTTGCCATATAAGTTAACATTCACAGGTTCCAGGGATCAGGACATGGGTATATCGTGGAGGGCCATTATTCAAGCCACCACACCTCTGTTTAACAAGCAGCTTACAAAATTCCCAAATATTTAGCAAATGATTCCCACAAGCAGGTACAAAGTGGGTACAAAGTGGTACGCTACTAAATGTCAGCTTCCTAAACAAAAAGATTGAGGCTACTTTTTATTTTGTATCTTCTACAATCCTTAGTCTGGTGCAAACTAGTATGAACTTAAAAAGTACTTTCGCATTAATTATAAAAAAACCCTGTGACAACCCAAAAGCTAATTAATGTAATACCTTCAGATTGTTAGAACTGTATAGAGACAAATAGTCAAAGGCTCAGGGAAATGGTGAAAATTCAGGCTGTGGGAAAATCCAGTGGATTGTGCCAAGGTTTGCATAGTATTGAGCTCTTTGGAAAACACTCGTATCTGCAATGACTCATTTTCTGGATGTTGCCATCTGCTCAACTTTTCCAGTCCTGATTTTTATTTTTCACGTGCTTTGTCTCATTGCCTCACCAGCCTAAGGCCTTTGGGGCAGGGATATGTGTCATGCTTCCTTGTTACCCTTGACCTTCTCCCTTCTCCAATCCTGCAACACTAGTACAGTCCCTTGAACTTAATGCCTCCACAGTTATTTTGTTATTTATTGACTGACAGGCATTCACCAAATTGAAGTGTGTGTACATGTATGTCTGCTGAATGAGTGAAAACTAAAGCAGACCTTGTATTTCTCTAAAGTTATTAAAACCAATATCATATTAGTACTTCCTTTGGTTTAAGCACCCAGTTGGCACAGCCTATGTTTCCTGGGCTCTCAGAGGAGACCACAGTTTTGCTCCTAGCAGTACATTCTAGAATGTTGGTCATTCATCCCTCTAACCCAGAACACATTCTGGCATTTTGCTTTCTGTTGCTCCTTCATTTAATGTCTCAGTTCCCCTTTATCTAGATTGAGGAAGATGGTACATGTCCCAAGTAGAAGTGGCACACTTTGTGGGCCTGATGTAGCATTCTGAGACTGTTCGCTCAGTTGGATTCAACACAGTTAGCTCAGGTACAGTCCCCTTTACCAACCTCCACGATCCCGCTTTCAGATGTCCACTCAATTGGTTTGACCAGAAAAGAAGGAGACAGAAAATATATTAATTAAGCTCATACTATATGTCAACATGGGACCAGATGGTCTACAACATAGTTTAGTAATTAGTGCCTTCAATAGCCCAGCCAATGGGGTATTATCCCCATTTTATGGATGTTGAGATTCATGGATAGCCAAAGAAGAGGGTCAGTTAGCATTTAAATAAAAAAAGAATGAAGGCTGCCTGATGAGTGGATAGAAAAATCCTGCACTTCAGACAGTGGCAGAGACTGAAGGAAGGGAAGCTGTGCCCAGCAACTCTTGCACCATGGGAGGGAGAGTGTGATGGGACTGGAGGTATGAGTGGCCTCTGGGACAGGGTGAGGTGGAATGAACCCAGAGAGGTCTGATGGCAAGTGTATGTGCGGTCCCATGGGATAGTAGAGGAGGATTGGGATTTTGTTTGCTGGGGCAGTAAACCTTTTGTGTTTGCACTTGATTAGTGAACCAACCAAGATGGCAAGATTGAGGGACATGGTTAATGAACTGGACATTGACATTCACCTGCTCCGTGGAGTGTTCTGGAGCATGCCTGCCCACACTGACAGCTCCCTTCTCTAAGCTCACAGCACTTGCTGCCTCATCTCTCGTGCACTGCCTTGAGATGTTGCTTGTGTTTTTGCCCTGTAGGCCCGTGTTCATGGGGGAAAGAGTCTTCTCCACAATTAGATGGTGACTCCAGATAACCAAAAGCTGTGTCTTCTCTTTCTTCATGTCTCCCGTTGAAGCTCATGCAGGAAAAGAGCAGGGGGTTGTAAAGATACCAGAGTGCCTTCTAGGAGAATGCTATCTGGTATAGATTGAACTGGGTCTCCTCCAGCTTTATAGGTGGACCCCTAACCCCAGTGTGACTGTATTTGGAGACAGAGCTTTCAAAAGATAATTAAGGTTAAATGAGATTGTAAGGGTGAGATCCTAATCCAATAGGACTGGTGCCCTTATAAGAAGAGGAAGAGACACGAACAGCATGTGCACACAGAGGAAAGGCCATGTGAGGACACAGGGAGAAGGTGGCCATCTGCAAGTCAACGAGAGAGGCCTCCAGAGAAACCAAATCTGCCAACACCTTGATCTTGGGCTTCTGACCTCCAGAACTGTGAAAAATAAATTTATGTTGTTTAAGCCACCCAATCTGTGGTATTTTGTTATGGCAGCCCTAGCAGACTAATACACTACCTTGGAATTTTTTTTTAAAAAATGTGCATGAAACTGAGAGTGTAAGTAGGCATTTAGTAGATGCTCTTTGAATGTACTTGTTATATTCAGAAATGTCCTTTATATTTAGAGACTAGAAGGATAGTCAGTTCCTTGAATCCATCATTGAGAACCCTGGTGAAAGAACCTTTTCAGATGTTTTATCTGCCAAGAGGTAGAAGGATGGACTAAATTGCTATGATCATCTTTCATATTAGTAGTTCGTTACAGACATTAGAAAATGGCAATTTAGAATGTATATATATTTTTGTAGATAGTATATATTTGTGTAGTATATTTGTGGACTTGGGCTATGCTTTATGTTTAATACTCTTTCAAGTTCCATAATAGCTTGAGAAATATTAAGAGTAATATTTTTATTAACAAGAAGACAACACACCAGCATTTACTGTGTTAGAATCTTACAAACAAAATTCCATTAATTCTTATAACAACCCTGTAAGTAAGGTTTTGTCATTCCCATTTTATAAATAATGCAGCCATAGTCCAAAGTGATTAGGAATGTGCTGAATTTCTCTTGTGAGGAGCCCCTCCCCTGCATCATCAGTAACTTCTGGCAATATAAGCCAGCTCACTTTGGCTTCTGTGCCCAGCCATGATCACCTAGGGGTCAATCTTGCTGTGTGCCTCTGGATCTCAGAGTCTATCTTTTGTGAGACCTTATTCAGATTGGTCGTAAGAGAGTTTCATTTTAGAGAAAGGATTTATCTGAGTGTTTGCAGTTACATACTCTGTTCAAAACTCTTTTAATCTCACTGTTTACTAATCTCCTCTACTTCCTGTAACCCCCACTAGGAGATACCATTTAAATAGAATACAATATGAATGGCATTTCCTTAAGTTTTACAGGGCAGAAGCCTCTTCAATGGGCTTGGCCAGCAAGATTACAGACCTTTGACCAGTCAGTCATAGGATATAAAAGTGAAGTCTAAGTTCTTGCTAGCAACTGACATGAGGCTGTGGGAGACTAGGCATCTAAATTCATGGATATGATATATGCTAAAGATTTGATGGTTCACACTCTTGTTATCAGGATGTTACCTTCTCATGCCTAGATTTAGAAATCCCTTTCTAGAAGTTTTCACAGATTCTTTTCCATTCTGCTTCTCTAAATTCTTTGCTTTTCAGTTTGGACATGATTTGATACAATAGGAAATGGAAGAAAGAGGTCAGGCTGCCTTGAAGTAATCTTCACAAAGTTCTTCCTCCAGACTTCCATTCCCAGAGGGAGTTAAATCCACAGCTCTGATTTTATATCACGTAATTTTAACCTTTTGAACCAAATGACGATGAGGCTGGTTTTAGGTGGGCTTTTGAAGTTGCTCTTGGCACCATAGCTTTTTCATGGAACTGGAATAGCAAGCAGCACTCCTGATATTAGCAATTACAAAATTAGAACTGACATGACTTACTGATGTACAATAAAAAGGATTCCGATTTGTAGCGGGCAAAGTTTGGCTCATTGGGATGTCTCTTCATACTTGAACAAATGTTCTGAAATAATAATCAATCTTTAGGTTCTTCCATCAGTATTCTTCTGTATTCTTCAAGACTGCCTTTGGTTTCTGAAGACTTTGGGGAAGGTCCATTTCATGTCATCTCTTTGTGCTTCAGCCTTTTAGCTTAAGGCTCTGTTCCCTGTTAAAATATGCTCTTCCTTGGTGGGGGCACAAAACTCTTCAAGCTGTTATCAGCTTACAGCCATGGTTCTCCATTATCTCCTTTCTCTGAGCCAGTTTTCAGCCATGGTTGTGTGTTAGAATCACTCGGGGAGTTTGAGAAACAACTAATGCCTCTGTCCCACCACCAGGAATTCTAATTCAATTGGTTGAGATGCAGCCTGGACACTGGGATGTTTGAAATTTCACCAGGTGGTTCTAATATGCCCCTGGGATTGAGAATCAATGCCTTAGAGGAGGGAGCTGATGGGGGTCTTGATAGGGTTGGGGGAGAAGCATAGGACATTGTGTACCTTGAGGGTAGTGATCATAGGCTGGGAAGAAGAGAGAGGAAGGGCCAGAGAAGAAGAGAAAGGAAACAGAAAAGAAAGCTGAATGAAGGAAAGACAGGCTTCTCAGCTCTCAGTTTTGCTTCCATTGGTCTGGGAGAAAACTTCTTTACTGTAACCTACTCAGTTAAATGAGTTCCTGGTGCCAGGAGATGAAGGGTGAGAAATGGAATGAGACCCAGGGATTAAGCTTAGATTCACTTGCATCTTTCAGCCCATGGGTCCTATGGTACTTTAGAGCCGGAAATCTAGGGAAAATTCTTTCCAGCTTTCCTCTGCTATGCATTTAGAGTTTTCAAATCAAAACCAGACTTTTCTGTACATGTAAAAAGTCTGTTGTTGTGACCAATTGCTTGAAATAAACTTTTCAAGTGTCTTTTTAAAAAACACTTATAACTTTGCAATTCATATTTTTAAAAAAGATGTAAATAATGGTGTTCCTGGGAGGAAAAGGAAGTTGTTAGAGAACTGTCCTTTGAAAAGTATTTCAAGCTGCCGAAGGAGTTATTTCTTCTGGGTGACAGCTCAAGACATGATTCATAGTGCTAGCAATTGCACCATCTCTGTGCACTTTCCGCAACTTCTGGAGTCTGATATGTCCCCTGCCGGCCCCTTGCAGATGCTGAGGAAAATACTCAGGTGTGTGCCTCAGAGTCCTGCCGACCTGGAGGCTGCTGAAAACATTCACATCTGTTAAAGCATCTGCTGCTGGTCCTGCTACAATGTGCCACCCACAGTGGTGGGTCCAAGGAAACTGGCATGTAGGGTGGGCACACGCCTCCCAATCTGCACGTCTGTCTCCAGCACCAGGGGACAGCACATATTTGATTTCTGCATTTAATTGAGTGGCTGAGCTACACAGAGAGAAGTCAGTAGAATAGGATGAGAATGAGCTCATGTACCAGGCTGGGTCCAAAGAAACCAGAATCTTCCCAGGCCTGCAGCTGACTCTCTCCTCTCCAGGTCAGCATAGTCCCACTGGCTTCAGTGCCCTCAGCTCTCCATTTTTAAAAAAATAATGAGAACCCTCGAAGAGGCAGCCATGTCTCTTCACTCCCAGGAGTTCTTCCTCACTTTTCTGAAAACACTCATCTGTCCTTTCTTGAAATTTTCTGAGTCTGTGACACTCATTCTGACACTTGTTTGTATGCTGCATTCTGTTCTCGTGTTTCATGTGTAAGTCATGTCTCCTTGAGGAAAGATATGCTCAGAGGGAGAGAAGATGCATTGCACATTGAGCTAGAGAACCACTGAGCTTGGCCAAAGGCTCATCTGGTCGGCCCATCCCCCTAATTATTAGTATTGATTTTACTCAAGACAATCAAGGCTGATTACCTATTAGCCTCCACCTTTCTTTCCACAATAATCTTCCACTCTTTCCAATAGCCCTTTCTGCTCCAGTCAGACCTGGATATCTGTTCTTCCCTGCCGTGCCTTTCGGTTTTCAATCTAATTGATCTTCTTGTCTCATATTCCCTTTCCCCAGTGTCTTTTAAAATTCTATTCCTCCCTGAAGCATCCTTCAGATTTCACCTTCCTGACAGGACTGTGTTGTCAAATTTGTCCCGTAATAACATAATTGAAAATAATAATGTAGTGTTTGATGACAATTGGTCTTCATCAGTTTTTACATATGTCTTCAAGTCTCTCCACTGGTCTAAGAAGTCAGAATTTTCTCTACTATTACTATATTATTTTAGAGACCAGGATCGTGCAATAAATAATTACTGATGGCATTGTCTTGCTAATAATACCAGACTTTGAGATGCATTTAGAAAAGGCCCCAGTCTGACAAACAGGATATTATCTAGGAGCCTCACAGTAAAGATACAATCATAAATTGAGTGGTGGATATCAAATTGATTATGTGGATATAATATTAAACTTTATGTGGAAATGTATTAAATGGATTTAAAAGTTTGGGCTAAATAACCCCATCCAATCTCTCATTTTTGAAAATCCCAAATTCGATTTTTAAAATGTGATTAGATAGCATTCCATTTATATCAATACATAGTCCATCCAAATTTTAAGAAACCTAACTCCCTAAAACATCTGCTCTTGGAAACTCATCAAATTTTAAACTATTCAGAAGATTATTCTTAAGAAATGAAAAAAACTGAAGTTTGTTTTATGCAACTTTAATTCCTAATTAAAAGAAATAGTAATATTTGATATTTTGCTTTAAAATTTTGACAGATCCTCATTTTATGGGGGTCCAGCTTTGACCCATGATTTTAAATGTGGAGCCCTGTACATATAAAGCATATCTATCCTTGGTCCCAAATAGTCATATCTCATTTTTCCATTTGGGGACAGAAATCTATAGCAAGGAGTGAAATAAGATTAATTCTTCATTTGAGACACACTGGAGATATATTCAGCAACCACCCAGGAAGAAGACAGAGATTCATTAATTCAGCCAAGCGCACCTACTAAGTGGCAGGCAGCACTCCAGAGACAGTGGTGAGCCAACTTAAGAATTCAAACCCTCTTAGAGCTTCCTGATTGGAGAGACTAGCTAGAGAAAAAAAGGATCAATCGATCAAATATCTACTTTGTTTGATAGTGATCAGTGCCAAGAACAACACAGCAGGGAGGAGGGGAAGAGTTAGGGGCATGGTGCAGTAGGTAGGGTGGCAGGGAAGGCCTCAGAGGAAGGATGACATTTGAGCACAGACCTACAGAGATGAGGGAGGAAGTCACACAGTATCTGAGGAAAGGGTTCTCCTGACCGAGGGAACAGTATTTGCAAAGGCCCTGAGGTAGACGTGTGCCTGGAGGGAAGGCGCAGCAAAGAGTCCAGTGTAGCAGCAGAGGTAGTAGCCACAGGGGTGTTGGTAGAGATCACCTAGGGCCTTGTGGCCATTGGCAGGACTTTGTCTTGACTCTGGTGGAGCTGGGGAGCTCTGAGGGGTCAGACTGAGGAGAGCAATGACATGGTCTGGCTTATATTTCACCAAGTGTGATGAGAATAGTAATGGGCAAGGCAGAAGGGGGAGACCACTTAGGAGGCCACAGGGATGGAGTTAGTGGACCCTCTGAACCTAGGAAGGTGTTAGCATCTGAGTTTTGAGGCCAGAGAGTGGATGCAGTGTTATTGATTAAGCCCACAACAGGCAACGCGTGAGGTCCTCTTCATAATGTTTTTTAATTCTTGTACAAATCCAGAAAGAGAGAAAGAGGTTTTTCCCCTTTTACACACAGGCTCTAAGAGATTAAGGAATTGCCCAAGTTCACACGTAGCTGCAACTGCAGTGTCTGGTGGCAGTAAGCAAAGCAGAGAGGGGCTGATGGGGCACTGACACACGTGTGCACAGAGATGTCTGAATTCCTGCATCACCAGCAAGCCCAGCTCCCGCATGTTCCTGATGGGACCTTCAGTGCTCTCCTGACCTCCCTGAGGAATATGTCTGGGGGCAGCTGCCCTTGGATCCCAGCTGCCTTAGCCCTGGGTGGGGATTCCTCAGAAGAGCCTGGAGAAGGGAGGCCCTTCACAACTACTGCAGCTTCTGTTCTTCATTTACAACCTGCCTTGCAGAGAGAAACAGTACTTTGTGAAGGCTTGCAGGCAAAGTGCGCAAGGACATGAGTATATATTTTGGAGAAGATAAAGGAATCCCAACATGTCACCTCTGCCCTCAAGAAATGTATAGTTATCGGAGAAGATGGGACAGCAGAAATAACCCAGTGGAGAAACAGGATCCAGGCCTTAGCCTGGGTCCCTCGTAAAGGAGAGCCTGGGGCCAAGGCTCATGTGCCACTTTGTCATTGAGGAGGGCAACATAGGGAGCAGGAGTGAGGAAAGGAGGAGTGAGTCAGGGAAGGAGGGAGAGCCAGTGAGAAGGTGCATGGCCAAGAGGGCAACCCCTTGGTATCAAGCGTAACTGATGGCTTGGGACATTCTACAGGACCAGGGGTGGTTTATGCAACCAAACAATGGCAGGAGGAAGTGGATATGGGACTGCTCTAGAAGGAAACAGACTTCAGAAAAAAAAAAAAAAAAAAAAAGCAAATGCCATGTGTGGAGTTTGTCTACATCTTATTTGAACAGATGAACTGTAAAGAGACTTTCTTGAGAAAATTGGAAAATTTGTTTGTCAGATAATACCCAGAAATTATTCTTTAACCTTGGTAGGTGTGATAATAGCATTGCAGTTATGTTTGAGATTAACTTAATTGAGTTATGTTTAAGAGATTCATAGTTTAGCATTGGGGTGAAATAACGTGATGTATGGGATTTTCTTAAAAATACTACGGCAACCAACATTGGCACAATCTCAGCCAAGGATAAGGCATGAGGGGCAGGATGGAGCTGTTCAATGAGAAGGAAGAGGCCACAGCCCAGCAGTGGACCGGAGAGCACCGTGGGGGAATGTAGTTTCCCTGTGTCGGTCCATTTGTCAGGAACAACAAGTGCTTCCAAGATAAAGGAAAGCAAACCATCGTCACTCTGAAGTGCGGAGGGCAGGCTGTCAAGGGCACCGTCTCCGTGTTGCTATTGAAACATTGCTGTTGCTAACATTCATCATTTTTTTCAAACCTGCTAGAACTGCAGCTGATGTATTCTCCTCAGCCACCGGCAATTTCCCTCCTCCCTGAACAGGGTTATTAGTGTCTGCTCCTGCCAGAGACGCCAATGAGGGAAGCCCCAGAACCTTCCCTTGGCTTTCCTCTGATGGAATCAAGAAAGGATCTTGAGAGTGTGCTGCTTACTAAGCAGCAAGTCATAGGCAATGAGGCGGGTACATTTCTAGCCCCTTCTTGGTTATGGCTTGCTCTCAGTCGGCCCTCGGCAGGGGGAAGGGTGGGTGGATATGTGGGCAGCGCCTGCTGGAGCTGGTTGACGGATGTGTCATGTCCCTATTTCAGGGACACCCACAGTGGGACAGCAGCTGGTTTCCTGGGGCTCCGTGGCCCTGGGCTCTGAGACGGCAGCTGTCAAGCTGTCCTTTTGTTGAGTCAAATGTGAACTTTCTATCCCGTCGGGAATTCACACAATATCCACAACCTAGTAAACCTCATGTGTTCCCACGGATACTGATCGTTACTCACAAAGGAAAAGTCTGCTTTGATGTACAGGATCCGTGTGATCTTGGGTGTGTTTGTGGATCAGATTTCTGTGCCTTGCATCATATTTTGGGCCAGCTGGGACTTCATTCTTTAAGGGAGAGAGTTTTGTAGACTCCTGGGAAGAGGAACCCCTGCCACACACAGTGGAAAAAATGCTGCCCAAGCAGTTGGATTTGGAGGAAAGTCAGTTTCTGCATCTGAACAGAAGAGGGTGGGACACCTGCCCTGCCTCTCTTACCAAGTTACTGGGAGAACAAAGGAGAAGGTGTGTGCACGTGCTTTAGAAACTGTGAAGGGGTCCGCAAGTGCCAAGTGGGGTTTTTGTGTCGTAGGTTTGCTTATGGGAGAGCTACGTCCTCCTTTTAAATAGCCTCTCTCTTTCTCTCTCCCTCTCTCTCTCTCTCTCAGGCTGTAACCCAAGGATCCTTTTACAACTGCAGACATTCAGAATCGCTGCCTGGTGCACCTACTTCCTGCTGTTCTTCTAGTTATGCCTTATTTCTTCCCTAACCAACTCACCTGGATTCCCTGGAAAATGAAATTCCACAGAACAATCAAAAAGAGAAACACTACATTTGCTTATTTTGTGCACCTCTACCTGATATATTTAATAGTCCTACTTTTTTCCCCTCTTCTCCTACACCCCCTTCCCTCCTTTCCCTGCTCCTATTCTTCTCTCCTCTTCCTTCTCATCCCTTCCTTCTTTTCTCCCCTTTTGGTATATTTTCATACCATTCTAGTGAGTCATCATCAAATTTAATTAAATTTCTCACCTTGGATATGAGCTTATTTATTGAATAGACCTTTCTCAAAGTTGCTGGTTTTAATTAGAGGAGGTACATTATTCTAAGGTCTGTTAAGTGACAGGAATCACTACTGGCTGTTTAGAGGCACCATCTGAAGACAGGTGTTCCAGAACAGATTGCAGCGTGGGGGTGGTCAAGGCAGAGGCAAGGGTGCCCATCTGCTCTGGAGCTAATTGGCATCCTTAGGAGATCATCTCGATTGAAGGTTACTGAATTGCCTTTTCCTTCCTGTTTGAGTGAGACTGTGAGCTTCTTGGTGGCAGGGTGTATGTTATGTTTGTCTTCAGTTGCCTGGCACCTGGAATACTCCCTCACACATGGCATATGCTCAGTCACTGTTTGTTTAATTCGTGTGGAAGAATCAACAGGAACCGGTCAATTTTCTATCCTGCTTCCCTGTGCCTCTTTAAAATGTTGAAAAGAATTACTCCTTTTTCTATATGAGACATGTTCTATAGCCCCATATGGTGATATATTAATGATTCTTAGAAGTGGTCATTCCTGAGAGTCCCCCAGGAACAGGGACATCAAGGAGGTGGGGGTGGGGAGAGAAAGGCAGTTGCTGTAGAAACCAGGAACACGCCTTCCTAAGAATGGACTGCAATGGACAGGAAGCCCATTGACCCGATGCCATTCAATTCCTGCAGTGTGTGTGCCCGTACATGGCTTTCACCAGGAGCCATGCTTCCAATTACTAGTGTCACTGCCAAACCAACCTTATATATGTGGTAACTAAAGTGTTTGTAGTTGCTTTCTTCTCTCAAGAAACATGTTCTCATTATGACTCAACCTTCATGGGATGCTAAAGCATTTTGTCCACAAATGCTGAACAATGGTAGAAATTTCAAACAATTTGCTAGGCAGGTTTAGGAATCCTGTTGATGTTCACAGAATGGGCAGTGGACTTTGAGTGAACAGTCACCTTAATTTTGTTGAAATCCTCATTTTCTCTCCCCTACAAACCTGTCTTGCTTCTAACAATAGGAAAGTTTAGTTTCTATCTCAGCAACCTGATGTTTGAGGTGGGGTGGGGGTAAACTTGACAATCAGTAAAATAAAGCAATAGAAGATGACTACAAATGCTATGTTTTATGTTTCCTACATTCTTCCAAGAATGTAAAAAATCCCACTGAGTAATGAATGACAAAATGCTTCAAAAGAAAAGATGACTTTTTGAAAAGGGGAGTATGGTCTTATAATCACTGAATTGGAAAGGTAATGTACTTTTCAGACATAGAAGACTATACCTTGGCATAAATTTTGTAGATTATTTCATGGCTAATATGTATAATGACTATTATTACATCATAATCAATAGAATGGTTGGCCTTTTGGTATTGATCTTAGAGGGTTCTCTTTTGATGGACCAGACTCCCCATCAATAGTAGGGGTATTGGGAACCTTACTTGTTGGTTTAATTTATTAGGATTGGGAAGGTACTTACTATCCTGTGTCTGGCACTGGAAGTAGACCAGGGAGATGTGAATAAAAAGTTGGTCTTCCCAGAATAATATTTATCCCACTTAGCACTGCCACTTGCTGAAGCTTCCTAGCATTGCAGAATAGGGGCAGTGTTTCTTAAACCTCTCTGATCACAAAGATTACTCCACTTTACTTATTGAAAACGTAGACTCTTGGCACCCAAACTGATCAAGGGAACAGATTCTCAGGGGTGATATGTGTAGGAGGCAATGCATACCAGAGTCATCTGGGGGAGCATTTGCAAACTCTATACAGCCTCCCCATAATAGATGATGATATTCTTTGAATTCCAGTATCATATTCTAAGGAGAAGCAAGTATGTGTGTTAAAAAAAAGAAAATTCTTAGATGATCCTAATATGCTGCCTCCTGTCTTCCTCCCTGCCTCTTCCCCAACAATTCCCCTATGCTACACTCCTGTTGGAGAACCATTAACCCAGAAGAAAGGACATTCCTTTTTTTAGGAAATATTTCTTAACAGCTTTATTGAAATATCATTTAGGTATCATAAAATTAATGCACTGTAAGTGTACAGTTTGATGATTTTTAGTAAACTTTATACAGTTGTGGAATCATCACCACAATACTTTTTTGGAATATTTCTTACCGCCTAGGAAAGTCCACTCGTGCCTGTTTGCAGTCATTTCCCATTTCCATCCCATTCCCAAGCAAGCATTGTTGTCTCTCTGTCTCTCAATATTTGCATTTTAAATAAATTTCATATAATGAAACCACACAAGATGTAGTTTTGTGTCTGGCTTCTTTCACTTAGTACGATATTTTGAGGTTCATCATGTTATTGCATTTGTCAGTAGTTTGTCCCTTTTTATTGCTGAGCAGTATTCCATTTATTTACCCTCAATTTTATCAGTTTTTGCTTCATGTTTTTTGTTGCTTTGTTATTAGACACATATACGTTTATAATTGTTATATATTCCTCATATATTGACCCCTTTATCATTATTAAATATCTCAACTTGTCTCTAGTAATATTTCTTGCCACTAAATATATTTTGTTATTGAAGTAGTCAGCTTACTCCCATAGGTTATTGTTTGCATGATATATTATTTTTTTCAGTCCTCTTGCTTTCCATCTTTTGATGTCTTTGGATCTAAAGTGAGTTTCTTGTACACAGATTTTGGTTGGGTCTTGCTTTTTTAACAATATGAGAATCTCTGTTCTTGGTCTGCAATGTTTATTCTATTCACACTGAATGTAATTATAAATATGGCTGGATTTACCTCTATTTGTTTTCTTTATGTCTCCCATCTTTTTTATTCCTCTGTTTCTCCTTTATTGCCTTATTTTGTGTTAATTTTTTTTTTTTGTCTTTTTCATGACCAGCACTCAGCCAGTGAGTGCACCGGCCATTCCTATATAGGACCCGTACCCGCAGTGGGAGCGTTGCCACGCTCCCAGCACCGCACTCTCCCGAGTGCGCTACGGGCTCGGCTGTGTTAAATAATTTTTAATGTACCATTTTATTTCCTGTGTTGATTTTTAAAAACTGTATTATTATTTTCTATGCATTTGTTCAGTAATATATAATAACTTTGCTTTAATGTAGTTCCATTTCCTCCTCCACCTCTGTGCTATTATTTCTTACGTATTACACTATATATGTTGTAAATTCACTAGTACAGGTTTAGAATTATTGCTTTACACAAACTTATCCTTTTAAAATAAATTAAGAGAAGAAAATAGAAAACATATCTTTTACATTTACCATTTCAAATCTTCATTTCTTGCTGTGGATTCAAGCAGAGACAATCCAAGATGAGGTTAAGCTATAGAGATAGGAAGCCATATTTCAGCTGAGCTTTAATGAATGAATGAGAGTTTACAGACTGATAAGGAAGAATGTAAATGCAATTAGGATAATCTTATTGGGTGGCATTTCAATTCTAGTCTCTGACTCCCAGTGTCTCAGTAGATTTCATTCTCTGATATGTGACTGCTGCAGCTATATTATTTGCTTGTTTGTTTTCACTGGCAGTTGGCAGTTAACCCCCTTCTTCTACTTTGAAGCTTACTTCAGATTGGCCTGGCTAATGTGAGAGTCATTCTATTCAGTGTGGGCCTTGGTCTAGTCACATGACCATCCCCTGGGAGCTGGTTAGAAATGCATCCTCGTAGGTCCCACCAAGACATTCTTAATCAGAATAAATATTTAGCAAGCTCCCTAGAGATTCTCATATACTTTTTAAAGGTAAGAAGCACAAAGTTAGGTGACCTATTGGTGTTTCTTTCAGTTCAATAATTTTATAACCCAATAAAGTTTATGTATAGTCACACACATCTACATATGTATATATGAGGGTTCTTCAAAAAGTTCATGGAAAGATTTGTATTACCTTTTAATTCTATTTTCCATGAACTTTTTGAAGTACTCTTGTGTAAATATATGAATTGAGACTAAATGTCTCATAAGAACTCATGTTTGTGGCTACAGCTGTGTTGTTCACTTAATCACAGAAAATACTTGCTATTCTGAATGCATTGTTTCAGCCACCATTGCATATCTACCACCATAGTATTCTTGGTGAAAGTAAGGAAAGACAGAAGAGGAAAGAAAATGCATTTGTCATTTTTTACCTGGAAGTTTCTGCCATCCAACCATTGAGATTCCCTGACGATAGTATTCCTGCTGTGTGACCTCCAGTAGCTGCTGAAATATTGCTGACAGTGAGAAAGGGAAAGACCAATTTCACATTTATTAGACTGATCACAGAAGGGACCTATTAAAGAAGTCAGCTAGGAAGCAAAGGGTGCCTGACCTAATGGGATGAAGTTGACTGTTCACTTCTTGAAGAAATATGATTTAGAAAGCAATTTAAGTGTATTAGCCTGAGAAAGTTCCAGAATCAGTCTTACATATTGTAAATGGAATCAGCTTTTGTAAATGGAATTGTTTTCTTGATCTCTTTTTTGTATAGTTCTTTATTAGTGTATAGAAATCCTACTGATTTTTGTATGTTGGTTTTACTCTTGCAACTTTACTGAATTCATTTATCAGTTCTAACATTTTTGGTGGAGTCTTTAGGATTTTCTATACAGAAGATCATGTCATCTGCACACAGAGAAAATTTTACTTCTTCCTTTCCAATTTGGGTGCCTCATATTTTTTTCTTGCCTAATTTCTATGGCTATGACTTCCAGTACTATATTGAATAGAAGTGGTGAGAGTGAGCAACCTTGTCTTATTCCTGATTTTTAGAGGAAAAGCTTTAAGCTTTTCACCATTGAGTATGTTAGCTGTGGGCTTGTAATATATGGTTGCTATCATGTTGAGACACATTCTTTCTATACCTAATTTGTTGAGAATTTTTATCATGAAAGGATGTTGACTTTTTTCAAATGCTTTTTCTGCATCTATTGAGATGATCATATTTTTTGGTGTCCTTCATTCTGTTAATGTAATATATCACATTTGTTAATTTCAATATGTAGAATCATTCTTGCACCCAAGGGATAAATCCCACATGATTATGTTGCATGTCCTTTTAATGTGCTGTTGAATTTGGTTTGCTAATTTTTTGTGGAGAATTTTTTGCATCTGTAGTTATCAGGAATATTGGTCTGTAAATTTCTTTTCCTGTAGTATCCTTGTCTGGCTTTGGTAATAGGGTAATACTGGCCACATAAAATAAGTTTGGAAGTGTTCCCTTCTCTTCGATTTTTTGGAAGAATTTGAGAAGAATTATTGTTAATTCTTTAAATGTTTCTAAGAATTCAGCAGTGAAGCCAGAAAGTCCTGAGCTTTTCCTTTTAAAGAGATTTTTGATTACTGATTCAGTCTCTTTACTCACTTTTGGTTTGTTCAGATTTTCTGTTTTTTCATGATTCAGTCTTGGTAGGTTGCATGTTTCTAGGAATTTATCCATTTCTTCTAGGTTATCTAATTTGTTGGCATATAATTGTTTATAGTAGTTTCTTATGACCCTTTGTTTTTCTGTGGTATCAGTTGTAATGTTTCATTTTCTGTTTCTGATTTTATTTTTCTGAGTCTTCTCTTTTTTACTTGATCTAAAGATTTGTCAATTTTGTTTACCTTTCCAAAAACCAACTCTTAGTTTCACTGATCTTTTCTAATGTCTTTCTAGTCTCCATTTCATTTATTTCTGCTCTCATCTTTATTATTTTCTGCCTTCTTCTAGCTTTGGACTTAGTTGTTGTTGTTGTTGTTTTTCTTATTGCTTGCAGTGTACAATTAGGTTTTTTATTTGAGATTTTTTTCTTGATGTAGGTATTTATCACTGTAAACATCCTTCTTAGAACCACTTTTGCTGCATCCCATAAGTTTTAGTATGTTGTGCTCCCATTTTCATTTGTCTCAAGATATTTTCTGATCCCCCCTTTGATTTCTTTGACTTGTTAGTTGTTCAGAAGTGTGTTGTTTAATTTCCACATATTTGTGAATTTTCCAATTTTTCTCCTGTTGTTGACTTCCAGTTTTATACCATTGTGGTCATAAAAAGATAGTTCATATAATTTTAATCCTCTTAAATTTATAAGGACTTGTTTTGTGTCCTAACATGTGTTCTGTCCTGAAGAGTGTTCCACTTGTACTTGAAAGAATGTGTATTCTGCTGCTGTTGGATGGAATGTTCCTATGTAATGGTTAGGTCTACTGGGTCTATAGTGTTGTTCAATTCCAGTGTTTCCTTATTTATTTTTTGCATGGATGATTTATTCATATTAAAAGTGGAGCATGAAATCTACCATTATTTTGTTGCTGTCGATTTCTTCCTTCAATTCTATTAATATTTGCTTTATATATTTGGGTGTTTCTATGTTGGGTGCATATATATTTATAATTGTTACATACTCTTGATGAGTTGACTCCTTTATCATTATATAATGACTTTCTTTGTCTCTTGTGAGAGTTTCTGACTTAAAGTCAAAACTGTCTTCACATAACAGAAGGGGTAACAAGCCCCTTTGGGCTTATAGGTGCATTAATCCCATTCATGAGGGTAGAGCCCTCATGACCTAATCATATCCCCAAAGGCCCCACCTTCGAATACCATCACTTGGTGATTAGGTTTCAGTATATAAATTTTGCGGGGGACATAAACATTCAAATCATAGCACACAATGTGGAGGGTTTCTCTTTCTCTGTACTGTGCTGCCAGACTTGGGGGAAGGGTGACACAGGTAATGTGAAACTGTCCTTCTACCCTCTTCGATGTGTCTTTTCTTATTTTTGTGCTTCACTCAGATGCTGTAATGTCTCACCTTGACTCTTTAGCTCTTGTCAAGGTTGATAGATGCATGGATAGTTGTCCAAATTGATGTTTTTGTGAAGGGACGAATACTGAAATCCTATTCTGCCACTTTGTTCACGTTACCCTCCTGGCATCTTTGATTAGAAGTAACCTGGCATACTTTTGGACACTGGTGATATATAAATTAAAAATTATCTGTTCCTATAAGTAGATATGCTCTGTCTATAAAGGCTGTAAGCAAAATAGTGATGATTATGAAGTTCAACAACCTCCCTCTCTCTGTTCTGTGCTTTTTAAAAATTTTCTCTCTCCATGGGCCCTCTAACCACATCAGAAATGCTATTCTCTCATATTCTTACATTTGATGCTGTATCCTTCCACAACCCCAAAGTATAAACGATTTAATTGGTACTCTTCAAGAGGGATTTATATTTTTACAGGCCTCAAAGCCCTGAAATAAATGTGTGAGGCTCTATTTATGGGGATGTCAGCTTGTGCCAAGCAGGATTTCTCTGGGGATTGGGATATTTTTGGTGCTTCTCTTCCAGTGGCTTCCAAACGCTGTCACACTGACTTTCTGCATCAAAGTCACCTGATGAGCTTTTTTGTAAAAAAAAAAAAAAAAAAAAAAAAAAAAGTCAAGATTCCCAGGCCCTATCACCCAGAGGTTCTGATTCAGTAAGATTGAGATACAGCCTGAGAATCTGTATTTGTACAGCATTCCTCCTTTCCCTCCCCCTGGGTGATTTACACTGTTCAAGTATCATTTTCAAAAAGTTGAAAACATGATTCTTTTACAAATATACATCTAGTAAGAACACAAAAAAGTTTAATTAACTCTTTAAAGAGTGAATCAGCAGGAGAATAAACTGGTCAAAGCAGGACATGAGTAGTAATTAATGAAAGAAAGAATGCTAGCATAAGAATGCCAAGACAAACACAAAATGGGCTAATGTTGTACAAAGCCATAAAAATTAACCTTCAGGGTTATCTTTTCTACTGGACAATAACCATTTGCATTTCTACTGGGCAAAAATAATTTTCAACTTTTCAATCTTCTACAAGTTAATTCTAACTTCACAGAGTCTGGACTCTCTTCAAATGTAAATAGTAACTCAAATAAGAGTACATTCTTCTATTAGACAACCTTTCAGTGGTTCTGTTAAACAGTTTTCTAGAATGAATCCAAAAGGACATGCTTTCATCCCTTTACAGTATTTCAAAATTGTTGATGATTTTTTCATAACACTATGTACAACCATGCTTAAAAAAAACTGGTAATTCACATACCTATAGGTAAACCCAAAACATGTTATTTGGTACCAGGTTAGCTTAGATGTCAATTCCTCTAGGATCCTTTCCTGGAACCTCTAGGTTCCCTTCTTAGGTGCTCTTATGAATTCTAAACTTTCCTTGTCAGGGTTTCTATTATGATATTTTAATTGTTTGTTTAATTTTCTGTGTTCTCCACTAAAGAACCCTGTGAGGGCAGGGATGTCTAGTCTGTTTACTGCTGTACTCTCAGTGCTATGAACAAGAAGCTAGCACACAAGAAGCACGTAATAAATGCTTAGTGATTGGATGGACGAAAGCGGTGATCTCAGACCATGTTAATATGAAGTGAAACAAATTCAGCAGGCTGCTTTTCTTGGGCAATGCTTGATGGTCTGCTGCTTATTGTTCATGTTTCTTTCAATGAAGAGCCAACTCAGCTTCTTTTTCACTTTAACATTAAGAATTGAAGGTTATATGTACTCATTCAAAAATATCAATCTTTATCATCCTCAAAAAGCTACTTTTTCAGTAGCTTGGTATGTATGGAAAAATAGATATATATGATCTTTCTTCTTTCCAGTTTTATGCACATACTTAGGTTCATGCTACTACTGGGAGTCAGGGTAATTCTGAGTCCAATTACTAATAATTCACAGAGAAAAATAGACCCGGTTTATCATCCTTTCGGAGCTATGACAAGCCATGAAGGAGGCTCTGTAGAGGACACACATTCATGCATGGAGCCCATGCTAGGCCATAAACTGTTAGGCAGCAGGTTTTTATTTTACAACAAACCTAGTTCACCCATTACCAGCCAGTTCTCACTTTTAAAATCCCTATGTGAGAAGAATGAAAACAGAAGGGCGTGTGGTTCTTAAAGCTGTGAAAACTTCTCTACCTGCTGTCTACCAAGCCCCAACCAAAACATTAAGAACATAGCCTTTCTTAGTGTCGAGTAGACTGATTATTGAGGAGTATCCAAAGCGTTACTGTGCTGAGCCCAAATTCAAGAAGGGACAAGTCCTGGATCCTGAAATACCATTGAATGAAAAGACAAGCAGCAAATGCTGTTCTTAGAACAAGCAAGAATAGGAACAGAAGATTCAATCGAGAACAGCTCACGTGTTCAGAATTCCTGGCTACTACCTTGCACCTTCCACAGCTAGGCTTTTTGCAGTCTTTTCAGCTGTCTAAAAAATTCTATTCCTGGATGAACTTAAAGAAAATTATGTTCAGTGAAATAAGCCAGGCACAGAAAGAGAAATCCCGCATGTTCCCATTTATACGTGGGAGCTAATAAAAATAAATAAACAAATAAATAGAAAAAAAAAAAAAGACACAACAATCACATCATTCCTTGAACTTGTTAACAGAAGAGAACAGATATGATGTTGACGGGGGTGGGAAAGGGGGAGAAGAAGGGGAGAAAGGGAGGAATTGGTAAAGGTCCAGAAAAATCAACTACATGGCATAATAATAAAAATAAATAAATGAAAACAAAATAAAATAAAATAAAATAGGGATCATAAAAATAAATACGTAAATAAATAAATAATGCTATTCACAAACTTTAAAGTACTACTCATTCTCCAAGGTCCAGATCACAAACACCTCCTTTGTGACACTTCCCAGATAGAATTGATTTCATTCTCTTTAGTACATCTACCATGTGTGATCTGTTCCTTCTCACTGCCCACTTTGTGTTAGAGATATTCATGCCTGTGTCCAGAAAGCAGAATCCCAACCTTATTCACATATACATCACGTGTGCTGGTGCTTATCTTAATGCGCTTCAAATAGTAGGTGCTTAATAGGAATCCAGTGAAAACTTATGCAGGATTAGCTCAGTTCATAGGAGTGGTGCAGACCTGTCTTTAACATAGAACTCATTACGCTAAGAGTTTGTGAAGCACAGTCTGGTGCTTTTTTATTAGACACTGTTATCATTTTATGGACAGTGGATATTGTGGTAAAATACACCTTATATAAAATTTACCATCTTAACTGTTTTTATGCGTACAATTCAGTGACCTAAGTGCATTCACACTGTTGTGCTACCATGACCCCCATCCAGCCACAGAACTCTATCTTGCAAAACGGAAGCTCTGCACCTATTAAACAAAACTCTATTTTTTCTGGATGGATATTTTTTTTTTAGGTAAAATGTTTAATAGCAAATCTAATGATTTTAGGAAATTTAGACTATTCAAGGAAACGAAAAGGAAGAAAAACATCTTTTAGGGTGGGAACATTAACGTCTTGGTGAATGCCTTTCCACTTGGTCACTGAAGCTTGGACCTCATTTTTCCCTGATTTATCAAGATCTGCTCCCAGGACTGGGACCTACTCATTCACACAGATTGAAAAATTTACTATGATACTTCTTCCAAAGTCATTGTGATTATTTTTCAGGAGTCAGATTCCTTTTTTACCTTAAGTCAAAATCTAATTATGGATTTTAAACATCATTTATTCAACATTCATCACTAAACTGACATTTCTTGAGCACGTATCATGTGTTGGGCAGTATTCTAAGCAGCACAGATATAGTGTTGAACAAAATAGATTAAAAACTCCTTCCATGATGGAACCAACATTGTAGTGCATTGAGTGACATTGGTCAAGATTAAACCTATAAATATGAGAGTACTTCAAAAAGTTCATGGAAATATTTGTATTATCTTTCAATTTTATTTTTCACAAACTTTTTGAAGCAACCTCATAAATGCCTATATATAATATGTAATAAGTGCTCTGAAGAAAAATAAAGAAAGCAAGGATAGGGGGTGCCAGGGTGAAAACTGTTCATATTTTGGGGTACATGGTTAGGGAAGGACTTTCTAGAAGGTGATATCAGAAACGTACACATATGTATCTGGGAGTAGGGGGATAAGGGCAGAAGGCAGGGACCTGGAAATAACATTATTTCAACCATCCCCTCCTGGCCATAAAGCAAGGCTAACTCTCTGCTTAGACCCATGGATTTATTCGAATTTATATTTCAGATAGGTTTAAGAAGTATTTTTAAAAACATCTTATATTGCTACACACCCTCCCCTACCCCAGTAAAGCTGTGCACATATAACCAATGAAAGCTGGACTTATTGAATTGGTGATATGTCATTGTAGAAGCTGAATCACAGGCAGTTAAAGATTCTTCCCTGGCCCCCAAACAATGTGCAAGTTACAAGTTGAAGTAATGAGAAAAGATGGAGCACGTCCCTACAATTTTCCAGTATGCTCCAGGAAAGTTGAAACTTGATCTGAATGGGACCTCTTGCTCCCCACAGACTTCAAGTTTTCCTACACTCAGTTCAAAATTGGAAACACCAGGACCCAGCACATAAGGCCATTTCCTCTTGAATACCCTTGAGGTCAAACAGACTGTTCTGGGAAGGTCTCTTTGAAAGCTTTAGAATAAAGATATATTGAAAACCCATGAGCTCAGGCTGTCCGTTGATGAGACTTTGTCACATGGAGTGTCACATTATAAAAGAGAAAACACCCATTTTCCCCAAGCATGAGGTTAGTTGAAAGAAAACTATTAGTAGAGCATAATAGTGATTTGCAGCAAAACAAGTTTTTGTGATTATTGAACTGAAAATAATACAGGGAAATACACATATACCACTTGCAGATTTATGTATGTAGTTTTACTTGCCTTTCACTATATTCATGACAGAAAAGTCAGGGCAGGTATTATAATTTCCATTGTTCAGTTGCAAAACCTGAGACCCAAGAGATTTGGCAATTTGTGTAAGGTCTCATGCCAAGGTACAATTCTGCTTCCCCTGATTGCTTCACCAGTTTCCCTCTTAGTCATTCCTTTTCACCCCTTACATTCCACCTAAGTATCTTAAATCAACTAAATATCTTGATGCTTTCTGTTTCTAATTTTCTTCCCAGTATAAAAAGAGCTGTATTTCAACCTTAACAAAATTGGCATTTTCTTCTGAGTAGTTATTGTGCTGATTTTGGCAAAACTCTTGATGTTGAGATGAGCTCGAAACATCACTATAATTGATTTAAGGTGAATAAAATGGCCTTATGTATTGATAAGGGTTAGGGCTAAAGCTAGGGCTCACACAGACCCTTCAAACCCATTGTACAGACTGGGTCACAGACGCCTTACATGCCAGGCTGGGTCACCAGACCCCTCATGTGCCTGGCTGGGTCACTAGACCCTCACATACATGTCCACGAGCTAGGTAATTGGGAAAGATCCCAGGAGCCATTGGCAGAAAACATGAACTTGATCCTCACCTTACTCAGCAGCAACAGCAGTGGTGGCCTTCTGTAGGGTACCGGGGACCCTGGGAGCAACAGCTTGCAGCAACAGCCTCCGGCAGCAGTAGTGGCCTCCCCACGACTCCCTGGGGCATCCCAGGGGTGGGGGCCCTATGGATCAGAGCCATTCATCCTTTATACTCAAGTCTGATAACCCAGGACACCTAGGTGTGAGTCAGACAACCAAAGAACACATGGGCACACATGCACAATTACATTTGACAATAACCAGGGAACACCTGGGCATATGTGCATGTTTATATCAAATGCTCAGCAAGATTCTGAACATCAGAGGGGCCCTAACTATTTTCCTATATTTTCCGTACCCATTATTTTAAATTCTTTCAAACACTTTCGTCTGGACCAAGTAGCTAAAATTTCCAGTAAGCAAGGTCAGCCCTTTTCATCAATCCCAGGGCTGGAGACTAGCTTTGGTCTACGTGTAGTCTTTTATTAAGAACTGGTACCTCAATTCTGGTTGGTACTGTTTCTCCTTTTGCACTTGATGTATGTAACCATATTGTATTTATTTCCTATTGCTGCTTTAACAAATTATCATAAGCTATGTGGTTTCATACAACCCAAACTCATTATCTCACAGTTCTAAAAGTCTGTAGTTCGAAATGGGTCTCAGTGAGCCAAAATCAAAGTTTGGTGGGGACGCATTCCTTCTGAAGACTCCTGGGGATAATTTGTGTCCTGGCCTTTTCCATCTTCTAGAGTTCACTTGCATTCCATGGCTTATGGCCCCATTTCTCCATCTTCAAAGCCAATGATATTGGACCAAGTCTTTCTTATACTGCCATCTCTCTGGTATTCTGCTCTGCCTCCCTCTTCCACAATAATGATCCTTTTTATTACACCAAGTCCATCTGGACAACCCCGGCTAATCTCCCATCTCAAGGTCAACTGATTGACAAACTTAATTCCATCCACAATCATAGTTCCCTTTTTCCCTGTATTCTAACATATTTATAGGTTCCGGGCATTATGGCATGGACATCTTGTGGGAGGGGTGATTCTGTCTACCACACATACGTTGTCCTATTTTCTAGTTGTCTGCTTTTAACAATGTGCGTTTTAGTATATAACAATTTGGATAGTTTCTTATCATGCCACTAAATATTTATGAACATGATGATAAGTGGAATCTTATTTTCCCATAAGGAACATTTGAACCAAATAAATTATAGCTAAAACCCACAGTAAGCTATAAAAGAAAAGGCATGGACCTTAAAAATTTTTTAAATTGTTTGTAATAATAAAATTGAAATGTGAGTCCTATAAAATGAGCATGAATTCTGTACAATAATTACATATTGTATTTTCACTTACCTAGATTTATAAAGCATGTAAAATACAATTCTGATGCATCATTTAAATATGGTTGAAAATCAATATCCTGGCAAATCAAACATCCATAAAATGGTAAGAATTTTTCTTTCCTTATGGTTCAGAAGGGCTTTTGACAGTGATTTTGATAACCCAAAGCCTCTCCAAGCTTAATGGTGTTATTCCCTGTAGCTAGCAGCTATTCCAAATCATTCTCTGGTTTTACAGATTTGCTTTTCACAAATTATCGACATGTCTGGTCTCCCTCTTTTTTCATGAAATATGCAAGTGAGTGACTGAAAAAAGGAAATGGAGTTGCAATGGAAGGCCCAGAGCAACGTTAATGTAAGATAGAACCCACTTTGACCATGTGGAGACCACCCGAATGTCTTCCTCCACATGAACCTCTTGTTTGCTTTAAACAATTTTTAAACAGAATAGGTGCCAGATCTAACCGTGCTGGTTTATCTATTGATTATGATCATCTTTCACCGTGTACTGTTGCCTATCAGTGAGTTTTTCATGTGATTTCCTACTTCCTACTTATAGATTTGAAAGAAGTACGTTTTTCTCTTCCTTTCTTGCCATTTTTCCTTTTCCAGTTCCACCTTTTCCTCTCTTGCCTTTCCCATGTTTTCTGTTAGTTTCTTTTTTCCCTTCTCTTATTTTCCAGTGCAGTTTCCTTTCTCTCTTCCGTCTTCCTTCCCCCCCATCATGTTCTCTAAACCCTACTCCCACCTCTTCCCTGCTATCAGCCATTCACCCGGGGACCTCTAATTAACAATGTAATTGGACAAATTGATGACTGGATATTGGGAACAGGATGTATTTTAAAAGCACTTCAATTAAAATTATGCTTTCTAAATAGACAAATATTCCTAAAACATACAATCTATCTCTGTATATTCCTTAGTAACCTTAATTTTTTTTCCTAGCTAAAATATGTTACTACTCAAACCATTGAATTTATGGAAATGTAATAAAACATTTTAATACATTCTATTTGGTTATAAAAATAACTCATGCCAATATAGAGATTTGAAAAATACAGAAAGACACAAAGAGAAAAATAAAAAGCATTTATAATCTAATCACACAAAGTAAAGCACTAGCAAATGTTTTGAAAATAACTATTTTTATTATAAAACAAATACATATCTATCCACTGTGGTAAATTCAGAATTTTCGGTGAAAGTATAAAAAGAGAATATAATCACTATTCAATCATTCAGGAATGACTATGATTAACATTAAAATATATATTTCTTTCCTGTGTTTTCTATATATTTCTACAAAGTTGGAATCATGTTGAACATACAATTTTGTATTCTTTCATTTAATCTCCTACAATGAACATTTTTTCATGTCATTAAAAAACCTATTTTTTATTTGCTGTATAACTTCTCACAATGTGGATGTTATGCAATTTGTTTCCCAGTCCATTGTTGTTGGTCAATTAGATTGTTCCAGTATAATAATACACTGATGGATATCTTTGTGCACAGACTGATTTCCTTATTTTAGATCAGTTCTTTCAGAAATAATCTTACAAGGGAGTTTTGCAGTCAACAGTATGTATTTCTGAGGCTCATGATGCACGTTGTCCTGAAAGGGAGATGTGGTTCTCACTTCCCCAGAGAGGCCAGATTGACAGAGTGATTGCACAATTGTGCTGTGGAAGAATTTTAAAATTCCATTCCCAGATTTTCATTGCGATCAACCTTCCATCAATTTTAATACTAACAAAAAAAAGAAAGAATAAGTTGATTCTACTGTTTTTAAAAAGTGCATTTTTAAAATCTGAAACTAGTTTTAGATTTACAGAAAAGCTACAAAGACAGTAGAAAGCTCTTGTATACCTGGCACCCAGTTTCCTCTATTGTTAACATTTTATGATATTAAGGTATATTTATCAGAACTAAGGAACCAACATTGGCACATTAGTATTAACTAAATTATATACTTTATTTAGGGTTCACTGGTTTTTTCCTAATGTCAGTTTTCTGTTCTAGGATCCTATTCAGGATACCATATTACATTTAGTCATCATGTCTCCTTAGCCTCCACTGGAGTGTAACAATTTTCCAGACTTCTCTAATTTTTTTTTTTTTGTTTGTTTGTTTGTTTTTTCATTTTTTTAATTGAAGTATAGTTGATTTTTGTGGGATACAAAGTTGACTATCAATAGTTGTATACAATATGTGATGATCAAATCAGGATAGTTGGCTTATTAATCATTACAATACATATGTACTCTACCACTGGGATTTGTTCTTGCTCATGTATTCATGGTGGTGATTATTGTTTTTTGGACTCCAGCTGCAGGAATTTCCTTGAGGATTTCTTGCAGGACTGGTCATGTGGTGCTAAATTCCCACATTTTTTGTTCATCTTGGAAATACACTATTTCTTCTTCATATCTGAAGGATAGTCTTGCTGGGTATAGTATTCTTGCCTGGCAGTTTTTTCTTTTAATACTTTAAATATATTTTTTCATTCTCATCAGGCCTACAGGGTTTCTGCTAAGAAGTCTGCTGTTAATCTGATGGGGACTCCCTTATAGGTGACTTGACACTTCTCTCTTGCTGTTTTTAGGATTCTCTCTTTGTCTTTGACTTGCACCAGTTGACCATAATGTGTCTTGGAGAGGACCTTTTTTAAAATTTTATTTTATCCTTACACAATGTAAACATTTTGGGGGGCCCTTTACCAATTTCTACCTAACCCTTCCTCTCCCTCCCCCTGTCCCACCTCTGGTGGGAGAGGACCTTTTTGGACGGAATCTGTTTGGGGATCTTTGAGCCTCTTAGATCTGGAAGCCCATATCTCTACCAATACCTGGGAAGTGTTCGGCTATTATTTTGCTGAATAGGTTTTCAATGACTTTTCCTTTTTCCTTCCCTTCTGGAACATCCATGATTCAGATGTTTGTGTGCTTGAGATTGTCTGATAGCTCTTAAAGATTTTCTCTGTTTTTTTAAACTCTTTTTTCTTTCTTCCTTTCTTTCTTTTTTTTTTATTGTCTGCTTGGGTTATTCAAAAACACTGTATCCAAGATAAACTCTTTCTTTTGTTTGCTCTAGCCTGCTGCTTAAGCTGTCAAATGTAGTTTTTATTTCATTGAATGAGTTCAGTTCCAGGAGTTTCTGCTACCTCTATGGCTTTTATCTCTCTGAAAATTTTATCCTTCATGGCTTAGATTGTTTTTGTCATTTCACTGTCTTCTTGTATCTCACTGAGTTTCCTTAAGATTGTTACTTGGAATTCTTTTTCAGACATTTCAATGGTTTCTTGTTGTTTGGAGGCTGGAATTTGAGAATTATTGTATACCTTTTAGAGTGTCATATTTTCTTGTTTTTGTTTTGTTTTATTTTGTTTTTTATTTCTAGTATCCCTATGTTGATGTCTGGTCATCTGGTAGAGCAGCTACTTCTTCAATTACTTTGGAGTGGCTTTTGAGGAGAGAGAATCCCTCCTGTAGATTTGTTTTATGTTGCCTGTTGGATGTTTTTGTTTTGGTTCCAGGTAGACTCTATAGTCTCAGTAGTTCCAGGTAGACTCAGTTGTTCTGGGTAGAGTCAGTAGTCTGGAAGGTGCCAATGAGTATAACTGGCTGAGGGCAGCTGTGGCTGTGTGGCATGGGGTTCTGGGGGCTATGGATGAGCCACCTGGCCACAGCCTCTGGAGCCCTTCCCTTCATGGCTTCTGCCACCAGAGCCCTGTGCCACCAGGCCACAGCTGCCAGAGCCTGGCCAAAGCTGTCAGAGCCCCAGACTTTCCTTGTTTTTGATGATCTTGACAATTTGAGGAGTACTGGTCAGCTATTTTGTAGAATGTCCCTAAATGTGGATTGTATGTTTTTCTCATGGTTATGGGATTTGGAGAAGAACACAACAGAAGTAAAGTACCATTCTCATCTTGCTATATCAAGATGCTATCAATGTGACTTATCACTATGGTGCTAACCTTGGTCACCTGATTGAGGTAGTGTCTGTTATGCTTCTCCATTGTGAAGTTACTCTCCCCCCCCCTTCAATACTCTACTCTATGGAACCAAGTCACTAAACAAAGCCTACAGAAAAGGCAGGGTTGGTGTGGTGAGGGAGAGTTAAGTTGCATCTCCTGAAGGGAAGAGCATTTGCATAAACTAATTGGAATTCTGAACAGGAGAACACGTCTGTACTTCAATCTTTTGAAATTGTGTCACATAGATACAACCACTGACAAATATTTTTTAAATAATTGTTTCTTTCGTTTATGAGAAAAATATACATCAAATGTAGCAAACTTAGAAATTATAAGAAAAAGTATGAAAGAAACAATAGCTGTTATCTAGATGTTTTGCAGTAGTAAGAAACTCTTGATTTTAACTTTGTGCATTGCTTAACAATTCTACTCATTAGTAATTTGGAAGGTTGTGAATTAAGTGTAAAACAGATTAGTATTTGTATCAGGTTAACTCATCTCCAAGAATGTTGCCCTCATCAAAGTTAAGGTCACTCAAAAATGGTGGGTACTTTTCAGCTGTCATCCAGGGTGCTTCAAAAAGTTCTGTAGAACCCACGACATACTTTCCAGAATTGAGTAAATTATTGTGCTACTTAAATTTTGACAAGAATGATATGTTGTTTTAGTGTATAATTAGTCTATTACTAAAGATTTTTAATGTTGTGTGTGTCATTTATCATCTCTCTTTTATAAATTATTTTGGGCAAAAGCATTTTTAAATGGTGAATTAAAACAGATTTAAACATGTTTCTGAGTTTAAGAAGGGATGAACTTAATGTTATAATCTCTTTGATGTTGGTGGAGAGGTTTAATTCATTGTCTATTGAAATCTGTTAAAAGTATGTCTAATTAATCTAATTAATTATGTTCAACATTCCTGAAACCACCAAAAAGTTTTCAGAGATGACACATGGAACAACATGTTTCCTCTCCTTTCCAACAATTGTAGAGAATAAGTGTGTGGAGCCACCTTAGTACATGAGACTTTGACAAAATTCTAGAGGATGGAAAGTGGAACAAATAATAACTAGTGTTTCATGGCCACGTTAGCCACAGCTCAGAATTTGCACACTGGTGGGATATGGACAAGAAGAAAGATTATTAGACCCAGGAGCCCCACAGGGACTTGAGACTTGGAGATGCTGGATATGATGGAGGCAAGGAGGATGGGGGAAAGGAGGGTGGAGGCGTGGAGCTGAAAACAGAACGGCTCTTTGCTTTTTCTGCCTGAGGCAGAATTATGATAGCCATGTGTCTGTCCCCTAAGCAATAAACCAGAGTTTTCATCTCTGCCTGAATTAAATGCCCTTCCTACCCTCAAAAAGACCATTATGTTCTTGTGTTTGGGAAATCCTCTGGCGACAAAGATCAGGTACCCACCACTTCCCTGCTTGAAGTCACAAGCCTCACATACATAAACAGAGTGCCTAACCAGCTTTCCAGTACCCATTCACATACATAAATGTCGGGTCAGCCGCCAGCCGACCCGATCAGCCCTAGCCTCGTTATCAGTCTTGCCCTAGGTGTCCTTTTTGGTGGGCAAGTGGATGGCCTGGATTCTTCTTTCCCTCCGGTCCCCGTTGGAAGGAGATGGGGGAAGAGAGCCGTGAAGAGAGGTAAGCACAGCCGCCGGCCCCAACCAGCTCATTAAAGAACACTCAGATGCCACGGGGGTTCTGTGAGCAGTTGCCTTTATTATCACACAAGCACTTGCTTTTAAAGGCAAATGGGGAAGGGAGGTTTTTACATCCTCCAATCAGCTTAAAGGCTACAAGAGCATGCATCCTGTCTCAATGCCTAGCTATTGCAATCACACAGTGGTCACGAGCGCGGAAGTGCGTATTTGGCCAATAAGGGCTAAGGCAAGGTTCCTGCAGACACTCCCACCCTACTTCCTCCCTGCGCTGCCTTAGGCTGCCACGTTAATACGCCCTTGTGGGCCCATAATGGCGCCACCTGTAATGTCACTTAAGGTGGCGTTAGTTTTTAAGGCCCGACACATAAACAGAGTGCCTAATCAGCTTTCTGGCACCCATTCAAAAATATGAGAGGACAAGCAAAGATACCAAGGCATTTTAGGAAGACATCCAACATGAAAGAAGCAGATCAACTTCTTTAGCTTACACATATGAGAAACATCATGCAATATATGTCTTTCTGTGTCTGGCTTATTGTACTTAATATAAGGCTCATCCATGTTGCTGCAAATGAAAAGATTTCATTGTTCTTTATGGCTGAATAATATTTCACTGTGTGTATGTACCACATTTTCTTTATGCATTCATCTGGGGAATCTTGGCTATTGTGAATAATGCTGCAGTAAACATGGGAGTGCAGATATCTCTTTGGCATACTGATTTTGTTTCTTTTGGATATGTATTCAACAGTGGGATTGCTGGATAATATGGTATTTTAATTTTTAGTTTTTTGAAACACCCCATAAATAGGTACAAATTGTTATGTAACAATAAAATAAAGGGTTCAAAAATAACTTGGAAATGTATTACTGGCATTTCTTTGATTTAGGGAAAAAAATGCCAAACAATTAAATATATTGATCAATGTCCATCCTTATAATCAAATGTTAAGATGATCACAAAAATAAAAATTTTAAATAAGCAAAGTAATGGAAATAAACAAGAAAAATTAAATTTGGAGAAATTAGATAATGCAGGAAGCAGAAAGGAATGTGGCAAACAAATAAGCAAGCCTCAAAATCTTTAATTAGTGTCCCTAGAAATATTTTAAAGTATATTGTATTCATAAAACAGAAAGAATACTGCAAAAAAGAACAACTAGAGTCTCAGGAAGAGCTCTCTGGAAAAAAAACTGATGAAATTTTAAAAGAAACCAATAGAATGTTGTAAGTTGCAGCCAAGGGAATCTCCAAAGAACAAGAGAACTAAGAGTTGAAAAATATGAGAGAAAAAATAAAGAAAATGGAAGAGCAATTCAGGAGACCCAACATCCAGGAGTATTTTTTATAACTGAAGGACTGAAGATACAAGTATCCAGAGTGAGAAGGTCCAATGAATGAAAGAACATTAAAGACATAATCATGACTTTTCCAAATAACAAGGGTTATGAAAAGATCCTAAACCTTTTGGGAGGGAAAGTGAGACCATTGGAAAAGGATTAAGAATCAGAAAAATATCAGACTTTTCAATTTTAAAAATGGATGCTGAAACAAGCAAGCATAAAGGTGTAAGAGCCAGAAATCAGTGGATCCAACCTAGAGGAGTTGTCAAGGGAAGTCCCTGGATGATAACCAGAGGACGTGCCTGGAGCTACCAGTTCATTTTGGAGCAGAGAGATGGACAGCCACAGGGATGTCTCCAAGAAAGAAGGGGAACTCTGTACAGTAGTACCTGATATGTTGGGGACTTTAGAAGAACAGATTATAATAACAAGGAAGATAATGCAATAAGAAAAGAAAATAAGTAGGAATTTCAAAAAAATACTAAAACCTATACTAGAAAGGAAATAATGAAAATCTGTATGGCGTAGAGACCAATCTTTTAGACTAGACCAGTTACTAGCAAGTAAGTTGTATCAGTATGTACTGGCTGAATATGTTTCCTGCCTTTACATTGTTTTCATAATGTAAATACAGCCCTCTGTATTGGTTTGACTGATGTAATGATATTAAGAGAATGGGGAATGGTTGCATAAGGGAGCTAAATTCTCACCTATTATAATTGTCACAGCACTTCAGATAATGTCTAAAACTGATAAAGTAATGGCAGCATGTTATTTCGAAATATGAAGATAACTTCTAGAAGAATAAGGTAAAAATGTCAAAAGTCATTACTCCTGGGCTTTGAGAGAGTTAGAACAAAAGATCATTGTTTTTCATAACTGGATTTTAAGAAATATTTTACTTTTTAAACCATGTGCTTTAAATGCATGATTTTTTAAAATGTATTGAAGCAATTAATTGTATATATCTGTGGAGTACACAGCATTGAATATCCATAACAGTGTCAAATATGTGATGCTCAAATCAGGATAATTAATACATTCAGCGTTACTCATTTTGGTCCTTTACCAATATCTCACTAACTGCTGTTCCCCCATCCTCTTTTCCACCTCTGGTCATCTCAGTTCTGGTCTCTCTTTTTGAAAGTTCAGCAAATTATTTTGATTGTTGTATCTTTTTTCTTTCTTTTAAAAATGTATTTATTTATTCTTCTTAGCTCCCACTTAAGAGTGAGGACATGCAGTATTTCTCTTTCTGTAAATGCATTATTTCACTTAATATAATTTTCTCCAGGCCCACCTATGTTGCTGGGAATGACAGAATTTCATTCCTTTTTCATGGTAGAGTAGTATTCCATTGTGCGTATATACCACATTTTCCTTATCCAGTCATCCAGTGATGGACATTTAGGTTGGTTCCAACTCTTGGCTATTGTAAATAGAGCTGTGGTAAACTTAAGAGTGCAGGTATACCTTTGACATGATGATTTTCATTCCTTTGGGTATATATCCAGCAGGGGGATTGCTGGATTATATGGAAGTGCCATCTGTAGCTGTTTAAGGAACCTCCATACTGTTTTCCATAATGGCTGCATTAACTTTCAGTCTTACCGACAGTGTAGGAGGGTTTCCCATTCTCTACATCCTCTCCAGCATTTGTTATTCTCTGTCTGTTTGATAATGGCCAGTCTTTTTAATTCTTTTTAAAAGATTATTTATTTATTAATTTTATTCTTCTTTTACATTCTCAGATGTTGTTGTGCAGCATTTGGGGGGATGGGGAAAGGGAAACGGGGAGGGAAATAGGGTGGGTGAAGGAGGAAGAAGTGGGGATGTGGTTGAGGCCCGTGGCACCCCCATCATTCCTCCAGGGGAGACCAGGGGGCTTCCATAGGTAGCTTGGTCATTACTGGGCTGATTGTGGGTATCGGGGGATGGGCAAGGCCGAGGCCCTCAGCCCCCCACCGCCCCAGCTCAGGAGCTCAGGGTGCTTCCTGTGGCAGCTCAGTGGTTGTTGCTGGGCTGGTTGTGGGTGTTGGGGGAGCAAGACCAAGGCCCTCAGCCACACACTGCCCTGGCTCAGAAGACTGGGGAGCTTCCTGTGGCAACTCAGTAACCATTGCTGGGCTGGTTGTGGGTTTTGGGGAATGGCCACTCTTAATGGTGTGAGTTGATATCTCAAGTGTCGTTTTGGTTTGCATTTCTCTGATGATTAGTCATGTTGAGCATATTTTCATGTGTCTGTTGTCCATTTGTATATCTTCTTTCGAGAAATGCCTATTCAGCTGCTTTGCCCGTTTTTTAATTAGGTTACTTTTTTCTATTGTTAACTTGTTTGAGTTCCTTTTACATTCTGGATATTAATCCCTTGTCAGATGCATAGTTTGCAAATATTTTCTCCCATTCTGTATGTTAATTTTTTCTTTCACTGTTAATTTTTTCTTTTGCTGCATAGAAGCTTTTTTGTTTGACACAAGCCCATATGTTTATTTTTTTCTTTTGTTGCTGTGCTTTTGGGGTCTTATTCATAAAGCCTTTGAACAGTGTTACTTCCTTCAGTGTTTCCCCTGTTTTCTTTTAGGAATTTTATAGTTTCAGGTCTTATATTTTAGTTTTTAATCTATTTTGAGTTGATTTTGGTATATGGTGAGAGGTGTGGATCCAGTTTCATTCTTCTACATACAGATGTCCTATTTTCCCAGCACCATTTATTTAAGAAACCATCTTTTCTCAAAGAGGTAGTCTTTTCCCAAAGTCTGTTCATGTTGCCTTTGTCAAAGATCACTTAGCTGTAAATATGTGGGTTTATTTCTCGGTTCTCTATTGTGTTCTATTGGTCTGAGTATCGATTTTTATGCCAGTAACATGCTGTTTTGGTTACTGTAGCTTTGTAGTATAATTTTAAGTCAGGAATTGTTATGCCTCCAGCTTTATTTTTATTTTCCTCAGGATTGCTTTGACTATTTGGGGGTCTTTTGTTGTTCTATACGAATGTTAGGATTGCTTTTTCTATTTCTGTGAAGAATGTCATTGGTATTTTGATGAGGATTACATTAAGTCTGTAGATTGCTTTGGATAGCATGGGCATTTTCACAATGTTAATTCTTCCAATCTGAGAGCATGGCATGTCTTTCCATCTCTTTGCGTCCTCTTTGATTACTTTTGAGCAGTGATTTGTAGTTCTCCTTGTAGAGGTCTTTCACCTCCTTGGTTAAGTTGATTTGTAAATTTTTTTTTTTTTGGTGACTATTGTAAATTGGCTTGCTTTCTTGCTTTCTTTTTCTTCTATTTCATTATTGGAGCATTAAATCACTACTGATTTTTGCATGTTGTTTTTGTATTCTGCAACTGTACTGAAATTGTTTATCAGCTCCAACACTTTTTTTTGTAGAGTCTTTAGGTTTTTCTACATATAGGATCATGTCATCTGCAAACAGGGACAGTTTGACTTCATCTTTTCCAATCTGGATGCCCTCTATTTCTTTCCTTTGCTTGATTGATCTGGCTAGTGCTTCTCATACTATGTTAAATAGAAGTGGTAAGAGTGGGCATCCTTGTTTTGTTCATGTTCTCTCATTTGCATTTGTGTTCGACAAGTAGGTCTTGTTCTTTCTTGTGTATTCATAGTAGTGATTATCGGTTTTTGGATTCCAGATGCAGAACTCCCTTGAGGATTTCTTATGAGGCTGGTTGTGTGGTGGTAAACTCTGACAGTTTTTGTTCACCTGGGAAATACACTATTTTTCTCTCATTTCTGAAGGATAGCCTTGCTGAGTATAGTATTCTTGGCTGACAGTATTTTTTTTCTTTTTGTATTTTGTATATATCATCTGGTTTTCTTCTGGCCTTTAGAGGTTCTGTTGAGAAGTCTGCTTAGTCTAATGTGGACTCCCTTATAGGTGACTTGATGCTTTTCTCTTGCTGTTTTCAATATTTTCTCTTTGTCTTTGAGCTTTTCCACTTTGGTTATAATGTGTCTTGGAGAGGACCTTTCTGGACTGAGTCTGTTTGGGGGTATTTGATCCTCCTGGATCTGAAGGTCCATGTTTCTTCCTATACATGGTTAGTTTTCTGTTATTATTTTGTTAAATAGGTTTTCAATGCATTTTCCTTTCTCATCCCCTTCCAGAACACCCATGATTCTGCTGTTTGTACATTTAAGGTTATCTGCTAGCTCTCTTAGATTTTCTTCATTTTTATTGATTCTTTCTTCTTTCTTTTCTTTTCTTTCTTTTTCTTTTATTTTTTTTCTTGGGTTATTTTGAAAAGACCATCTTTAAGGACAGAAATCTTTCTTCTGCTTGTTTTAACCTGTTGCTTAAGCTCTCTATTGTGTTTTTTTTTTATTTTGTAGAATGAATCCTTCAGTTCCAGGAGTTCTGCTACATATTTTTTTTTTAGATGTTAATCTCTTTATAAATTTCCTCTTTCATATTCTGGATACTTTTTCTTATTTCATTGTGTTGTCTAACTGAGTCTTCTCATATCTTATTGAGTTTCCTTAGGATTGTTGCTCAGAATTCCTTTTCAGTCATTACAAAGGTTTTCTGCTCCATGTGGTCTGGTACTTGAGAATTACTATATTTCTTTGGCATATTTTCTTGGGTATTTTGTATTTCTACTATCTCTGCATCAATGTCTGGTACTCTTGTAGAGCAGTTGCTTCTTCTATTACTCTGGAGTGGGCTTTGAAGGTAGACTTCCTCCTGTAGTACTGTTTTATATCAACCATTGATTAGGATGCTTTAGTATTGGTTCTGCATAGACGAAGTGGTGTAGTCTCTGTGTGGGTACTTCAGCCATAGTTAGTGTTGGAGTTGCATGTGAGTGCCTCTGTGGCCTAGGCACTGGGGCACTTAGTGATTCCTTGGTGAGGATAGTGACAATGTGTTGGTTTGTCAATGATGTGGGCAAGCTCTCTAGTTCTTGAGAGAAGTGCCTGGGTGCCCTGTTGCTCTTTGGCTAGGGTGGTTGTTCCTGGGTGGGCTCATTGGCACCCGGGCTAGCATCTCATGACCCTGATGGGTGCACTGGAGTATACTGGAGCTCATCAGTTAGAATGGTGACCCTGGATGGGGTTTCTCTTTCCTCTTTCCTACAGGCAGAGGCTGCTTTCCCCTCATTGGGGGATGGGTTTGTGGAATTGGGAATTTTCTTTCTTACTCTGTTTATCTATCCTGGGTTTCTGCACTCTCAGGAAGTTCTACATTTGTCTCTCCTCAGATCAAGGCAGTTGCATGGGCTGCACATGTAACTCCCACCCCCAGGTATGCTACTGTGTGTGGCAGTATAGTTCTCCCTGTGGGTTTAGCCACTGGGTTGTGGGTCTGTGCTTACTCCCCTCATTCCCCAGGCTCTGCTGGTGCCTCTTCTTGTATAAGTGCAATCAAATTTTTGCCAGGCTTCCTGCACAGTGGCTGTGGCTTCTGCTGTGTGAGTGAGCCACACTTGAGGCACCAGTGGCTGTGGTAGACCAACTGCATGGAAGTGGTGTCTTCAGTGGGGCAGGGGATGCCAGTGGCTCCTGCTGAGGTCCCTGGGCCCACTCTGAAATATTTTTAAAAATAATTTATTGTGTAACATCCAAATGCAATGTCTTAAACTTGATTTGATTCTGAATTGGAAACAAAGAAAGAAGCAAGCTAAATAAGATGTTTCAGGGACAATCTGAGAAATTCGAACATGGAATAAAAATTAGGTGATTTTCACTATGGAATGATTACTGATTGTCTTAGGTGAGGTAGTAGAACTGTGGTTATACAATGGTACTTCAAAAAGTTGATAGAAAAGTAAAATTAAAAGATAATATGGATCTTTCCATGAACTTTTGGAAGTACCCTCATACAGGAGAATGTCATGCTCCTTTGGGATGTATGCTGAAGTTTTCCAGGCTGAATTGCTATGATGTCTGCAAGTTACCTTCAACTGATGTAGATATCAAAGGTAGCAAAATATTCCTTGAATCTAAGTGGGAGCATATGGATGTCTACTGTACTATTCTTTGAATTTTTTGTCCTTTTGAAAATTTTCAAAATAAAGCATTAGGAAAAGAAAAACATTAGTTATATGCACTCTTTAAATTAACCTTTCCCCCGGAATTTAACATCTAGGAACTGCCTGCAGAGCTTGCAGAGAGATTGGAACTGTTTGCAGTGGGCTGGTTTGGTGGTTGTCTGTTCATATGCAAAAAAGCCATGTCATCAATTGCTTATAGGCCATCTCCACTTGGATGCTGAAAGAATGGTAAGAATGGCAGAGAAGCTGATCTCCAAAGAAGATGTCTGACCATTCAAAGCCTTGTTTAAGAAAAAAAATATATTAAACTTCAGGGGGGGATTCCAGTCAAGATGGTGGAGTAGACAGTCCCCAACATCACTCAATACCACAAATCAATCAATTTACAACTTTTAAAAAGTAATGACAGCCAAGCTGGGGCTGCTGGAGCTCAGGGGAAGAAGAGAGACCTATGGAGTTTGTGAAGGTGGGAGAAACCCCGATGAGAGAAAGAAAGGCTCACTCCCACCATTTTGAGCCCACTTCAGGGCTAGAGCTGGTGAGGGCACAGAGCAAGAGCTGGCAAAAGCCACAGCTGTGCCCTTCCTATGAAGTTGCTTGGAGGTGGCAGGGGAAAAGAGGGCCCAGGCCTGTAAGACTACTAACAGGGTTCCTGTGGACCCACATAGGAATGAGGAGCCAGAGACATCTGAAAAAAGGAGCCACTCAGAGGCTGGTGAGTCATCCCAAGGAACCGGTGCATGGCCCATCCCATGGGAAATATTTGGAGTATGGGTGGTGGGGGAGATGGGCCCACTGGGTGAACATTGAGGCACAGTATGGACAGCTGATCTGCCCCCTAATCAGTGCAGGACCACTCAGTGGAGACTGGTCAGGAATGCAGAATTACAGGGGGTGAAGTTTGCTGAAAAGACTCAGGCCCAGACCAGAGTTTCCACACAACCAAGGTCTGGTACCAGACCTCACAAGACCTGGAAGTACATACAAGGTCAACAATTAAAACCGGAGCTGCACAAAAATCCTTCCCCAGGGAATCAGCAGCAAAGCAGCAATTTAGCTCAACCACAGGGCTCAAGTGCTGGTTCCCACAGGAAATCCCCCCATTTTAGAAGTAAGCAAAGGACAAAAAATTAGTTCCAGTGCAGAGTTTAAGTGGTGGGAACAGTAAATAATCCAACACAGAACTAAAAGAAAAAACAAAATACCCATAGACCAGAGACAAAGTTTGATATTAACTAGTAAAGGTCTGGCACCACCAAAGAACTCCTATAAAGCCCAGAAGGACTGGAAGTCCCCTGGGCTCCTAAGCCAGTGAGTGCAGAGGGCTGTGGGCCTCAGCCATGCCCCCCAGTGACCACACCCAGCCTAGCAACAACCACCAGATCACTGTTGAAAGAAAGCTGGGGATCATATTTTCACATGAGTTTTGGGGGAACAACACATCAAAACTCCATCATTTTTCCCCAGTCCCCCAAAATTCATGCCACTTTCACATACAAAATATAATCATTCTATCCCAATAGTCCCAAGTCTTAGCTTGTTCTAGCGCCAACTTAAAAGTCCAAAGTCCAAAGTCTCACCTGAGACCAAAGGCAATACTCCGTCCAGCTGCGAACCTGTGAAAATCAAAAACAAATTTATCTGCTTCCAAGATACAATGGTGGAACAGACACATTCCCATTCCAAAAGGGAGGAATAGGCCAGAAGAAAGGAGAAACAGGCCCCAAACAAGTCCAAAACCCAGCAGGACAGACGTTAAATCTTAAAGCTCCAAAATAATCTTTGACTCACAGGTCCTGCATCCTGGGCACAATGGGGTATCTGGGCCCCCAAAGCCTTTGGCAGCCCCACCCCCACAACTCTGCCAGGCATATCCCACTGGGCTACACTGGTACCCATAGCTTTTCCAGGCCAGCATTGCACATTGCCAGTGGTCCTACAGTTCTGGGGTCCTGGCAGCAGCCCCACTGCCTTGGCTACAGTAGACATTTCCCCAGTGGGGCTTCTCTGTGGGGGCCCTGCCCCACTTTTCTCCTCCACATTGCTCTAGTAGATGGCCTCTGTGGCAGCTGTGCCCTTGTGGCAGGTCTCTGCCTGGCCCCCCCAGGATTTTCCATACATCCTCTGAGATCTGGGTGGAGACTGTCATGCCTCCATTGTTCTCAACAGATTTAACACAACGTGGACCCCACCAAGGTTTCTGGTGGTGCTCTCCAGAGCTGCTGCACGAACTACACTTGGGGCCACTTGAGGCAGCCAGAGCAGCTGGGATGCACGGAGCAGGTTCTTGAGGGCAGCAGCACTCCAGGTCTGTCCTCAGGAACAATTCAGTCCTCCTAGGGCTCTGGGCTTGTGTTGGGAGGTGCACCATTCCAGACTTCTGAAATGCCTTCAGGGCCTTTCTCCTGTTGTCCTGGCTATTTAGCAGCTAGCTGCCTCATAGCCATGTTAATGTCTTTAGCAACCAGTCTGTCTGCTGCACCCTTTCATTTTTCTCCCGAAAGGGATTTCTCATTCTGTACCACATGGCTAGACTGCAAATTTTTTAAATCTTTAGGTTCTGCTTCCCTTTTAATTATAAATTCCATCTTTATATCATATCTTTGCCACCATAACTCAGAATAGGCTGTTACAAGTAGCCATGCAGCTGTCTGAATGCTTTGCTGCTTGTAAATTTCTTCCACCAAATATTCTTGTTCACAATTCTTAAGTCCTATCTTCCACAAAGACCTCAGGCATGGACACAGTGCAGCCAGGTTCCTTGCTATGGTGTAGCAAGGGTGATCTTTTGTCTACTTCCTGATAAGTTCCTCATTTCTATCTGAGACCTCATCATCAGCATGGCCTTTGCTGTCCACTATTCTATCAGCATTCTGGTCACAATCATTTAACAAATCTTTAAACTGTTCCAAACTTTCTCTCATCTTTTGGTCTTCTTCTGAGTCCTCCAAACTCCTCCAACCCTTGCCCATTACCCAGTTCCAAAACCACCTCCACATTTTCAGGTATCTTTATAGCAACACCCCACTCTTGGTACCAATTTTCTGTATTAGCCCATTTTTGTGTTGTTGTAAGAGAATACCTGAGACTGGGTGATTTATAAAGAATAGAGGTTTATTTGGCTTAAAATTCTGGGACAGCTGCATCTGGCATGGGCCTCAGGCTGCTTCTACTCATGGCAGAAAATGGCAGGAAGCTGATGGGTACAAGAAGATCACATGGTGAGAAGAAGCAAGAGAGAGAGAGAGAGAGGAGGTGCTAGGGTCTTTTAAACAACCAGCTCTTGCAGGAGCTAATAGAGTGAAAACTCATTCATTACTCCTGCCCCCAGGGTGTTAATCTATTCATGAGGGATCTGCCCCATAACCGGAATTGCTCCCAACATTGCCAAGTTGGGGATCATATTTTCACATGAGTTTTGGGGGACAGCACATCCAAATTTTATTAACTGGAAAGACCATTTTGTAAGGCAGTGTCATTTATAAGGCCCTCATCCTTGCTCCCAAGGACAGTGTTCAAGAGAAGCTCTGATGAGTTTTTGGTTGCTTCAGTGTCTCTTAGCTGATATTCCTTGATTTTGTTAGCTTATCCAGGAATATATGATTTGAGATCTACTGAAAATTCAAGTTTTAATTTTGGAGAATAGGTTCGGTAGGGTTTTTCAGCATCTGTGTCAGGCTAGCTTCTTTCAGATTGCCTGTTACTTCTGGATGTGAAATGATTTCATATCTATTTCACATCTCAGTACTGTGACATTTAATCATTTTTTAAAATTATTTACGTTTTTTTGTTGTTTATAAGTTAGTAAATGTATCCATGTGCTAATTTTTATTTGTTTTTTAATTTTAACATTAACTTATACATATTTGTAGGGTACAGTGTGTTGTTTACATGCATGCATATACTGCACAATGATTCACTTAGGGTAGAAAGCATAATTTGTACCCATTAGTTCACCACTTCTCCTCCCCACTTTCCCTTACTGGATTGTTTTTAGGCTTTTATTTTTGGCAACTTTTAATTGCCCTGATCTACCAAGATGTTACAAACATTCTCTGCAAACCTCAAATTCAGAGGAATGTTCTTCACAAACTTCAATCAACAATTGTCATAGTTGAAATTTCTTTCAATTGAGGTGAACTAAGTGTTTAATTGGGGCCATTATTAGTATTTCCTCACATACATCCTTAGTGTTAGCCAGCTGCAGGGTGGGAAGATAAGAATAATTAAGAACCACCTGATGGAAGCGTGCATTGTTTTTCAAAGTGTGATGTATGGATTATCCTTATCAGAAGGCTCCGGATGCTCACTAAAATTCAGATTCCTGGATATCACACTTGATTTACTGAATGTTTGGGCAAAGCTCCTGGGCATATGCATCTTTAATAAGCTCACCATATGCTTCTTTTGCACATTAAAATTTAGAGAAACCCTGGATTAGTGGGTCATTTGATATTTCAATCTCTTTGGCGGTTGCATTTTTAATTTCTAAAAATCCACTTTATTGACTGAATGGCTGTCTTTCTATCATTTATTTACCCTTTCTTCCATAAGAACAATAGTTAGTGAATATTGTGATAACAGCTCTTGGGTATAATAATTGAATAAATGCACTCAGTCCCAAGTGCTATTCAAGTGATTACAAAGATATTTAAGAGGCCATTTTCCTATTCTTATGTGGGTGGAAGATTTTCTTCTGGAACCCTAACCTGAGTACTTTCAGAAATAAACAACTCCATGGTGTAATCATGCTGCAAGATGAGTAAATGATAGCTTTAGTAACAAGGGAAAGTCCAGATGCCATTACTGTGAGGAAACCCATAGAAAAAGGAACATTTGCTGAAGGCCAGGCACTGTTTGGGGTCATTTTAATGTATTTCCTCATTTGGTTGTTACCATAACTTCTCAGCAAAAAAACATACTGTCATCACAGTTTTACAGATGAGGAAACTGAGGTTCAGAGAGACCAAATTATTTGTGCAAAGCTGCACTGCTTGTTAGTGCTGTTGTTGAGTGTTGAATGCAGGACTGTCCCCAAAATCTGGCTTTTTCCACTAGCAGAAAACAAGTTGTGCTATTGATTCTGTTCCCGGTAGGAAAAAGGGCAGGCCAGGATTTGGCATCCATGGTTGACATAGAGACTAGGAAATTAAGTCCATTGAAGATTTCAGTCTTAATTCATTTGAAGAAATTCCAGTTTGGGAATTGTGCTTGATTCTTCCTGAGGGATGCCCTGAAAACCAACTTCCCAGGCTGAGAAGACGCCTGTGATGTGTAGGAGATTTGATCAGAAGCTTCAGTCATGGCTTCCAGCTCCAAGATTCTATCAAAAAGGAAGAAAGAGAAATCTATTAATTCTGTCTTCACTCAGATTTTTCTAGATAGCTCAGTGTATGCCCAGTCACCACTGATTCCCCTCTGGTGTGGTGTCGGCTAACCCTGCTTTGTGTAAACTAAGGAAAGACTCTTCTATAGATGATGAAAAAGAATTCTCACCTGTTTCTGCTTGCTAATGAGACCCACAAACGTACTAATAATATTGTAGTGTATATGTCAAGAAAGCTAGAACAGAAGATCTTGAATGTTATCACCACAAAGGAATGATAAGTGTTAAGGTGGAAGATGTGCTGACTACCTAATTTGATCAGTATACAATGTATACATGCATTGATTCATCACACTGCACCTTAATAACATGCACAATTATTATGCATCAATTATAAACAAAATTTTTAAATGTTGCCAAAAATCTTCAAGTCAGGAGAAAGTTACTTATGTGGCCATGAGGAGAGAAAGAGGTAGAATTGATTCTGCTGCAGATCTTGGGTACAGGCTATGTGGGCCTTTCTGTTGTCTCCCCTTTATGCCACCAGTATCTGAATCTGGACTGTGATTTGGCTGTGTCTGAGTGTGTCTCATACTTGAGGCCCCACTTCCTAGCTCTGTCAGTTCAGGACCTGCCAAGTCCCCTGACAGCTGTCCACTGGCAGATCCTTCTTCTCTTCACCCTTCTGCTGTCAGATCCTCCCTACCGTATCCATTAGCTCATACCTCGTCCTTCCTCCTGTTCAGAGTCTTAAAGACACTGACATATGGCAGCTTTAGTTTTACATTTGTGGGAGCCCCTCACGCCCTTGCACAAATACTCATTCCCTCTCTCCAGTCTTCAGGCACACCCACCTCCATTCTTTCTTTGAGAACGACTCACTCAGTTGCCAGCCTGCCATCGCGTTACTTCATCCTCCTGCTGAAGGGGCACTTCTTTTGTCCATCAGGCCCAGAGGCCCATGGCCAAGCGTGGGCTCCTTTCCCCAGCTCAGAAATGCTCCTGAGCACACCCCTCCCTGGCATTCCTCCATCTGGCTGAGTGGGCCGCACTTTCTGCCCATTGCTGCAAAGGGCAAATTCCACCAGTGTGGCAGTGGTAGCTTTTAAAAATGTGACTCTGAATTTCTACAGAAACCCTTAACTTCTGGCCCAGGCATCTGGGGGAATACCCTTTAGACTATCATGATAGCTAATAGCTAATACTTATCAGGCACTTACTATGTCCTGGCACTCATTCAAGCACTTTATACTAACTTGTTTAATCCACATGACAACCTTTAATAAGTTAGCTAATTAGTTACTGTTACTATTCATATTTATCAGAAGAGGAAACCGAGGCCCGGAGAAGTTTAGTTACTAGCAGCTGAGAGATGAACCGAGCAGTTAGACTCCCGAGTACTTGCTTTCAAGCACCAGTTTCTACTGTGTTTGTTCGCTAGGGGTGATGCCATGAAGAAATGAGATACTGTGCATCTGTTGAGTACCTACCATATGCTGAGGTCTCTGTTATGCATTTTACGTACTGTATCTCTGTTAGTCACAGTCCTGCAAGTTAAGATAGTTAAAAACACTGAGCCTCAGTGTGTTAAGTAACTTAACCAAGATCACACAGCTCATGCTGTTTCTATTAAACCCCATCATAACTTTTTGATCTTATGTTCTTTTGGAACCCCTTTTGTCCATTTTCCAATTAAGGGATTTTTTTTCCTACTTCTGTCAGCCAATGCGTTGGTTGTGCTCTTGGGTATAGTAGCGTTGTGTTGGGCTCCTCCAAAGAGTGTCTGAGAGGTGTGAGAACACGTAGGTTGATATTCTAGGGCTCTCAGGGGGACAGTTTGCTCTAGAAGTGGAGCCTAGCTGCCAATTCCATGTGATCACAACTGGGTCCCAGGCTCCTGCTGAGACATCTGCACCCCATCTGTTTTGGCCTCAGGATAGTGGCAGCCTCTCACACAGACCTTGTCCTGCTCAATTTATTCCCAGTGATTCAGTTTAATTTTAGTGAATGTTGCATTTTTTGTATCTATTGATTCTTTGAAGTCTGTATGTGGTGCATTGGTGTTCCCAAGCAGGCTCCTGATTTACTTGTTCATGGAAAACAAACTATTATAGTGAAATAAGTCACATTTTTGCAGTTTGTTTTCTTTTAAATGTTCAAATTTGCCCTTGCTCACACAGCATTATATGATGAATATGGTTATGGATCTCTCTCCTTCCCTAGGCAGCCAGTCTCTAGAACTAAGCAGTCCAATATGGTAGCCACTAACTACCTACCTGTGGCTGTTTGACTTTAAGATGACAATTAAATGAAATTAAAAATTCAGTTCTTTTGTGGCATTAACCACATCTCAAGTACTCAGTAGTCATGTGGGGCTCATGGCTACAGAGGTGGACTGTACAGAAAGAGAACATCTTCATCATCACAGGGAGTTCGATTGGGAAGGATTATTGTAGGACAGAGGGGCCAGACCTTCTTATTGCTGTATCCCTAACACCTGCCTGGTACGTAGTAACTGCCAGGTGGATGCACCAGAGTCCATACATCCTCAAACTACATGAGTTACTAGGGCTGCCAAGATTCATATGCAAAACCTTCATGAATTGATGATATTACCAGTCACTTTCCTCTTTGGCTCAATGGAGCAAGTCAGGGAGCTCTTGGCATCACAGCAGAGGGTGGGATTACTGGGAGAATCTTCCCAGTGATTCCACTCCCACCTCTCTTTCTTCTGAGGCTTCTATAATCCCTTGACTTCTACTTTCTACTGACTTAGGTCCTGGCTGTGTATTCATTGAGAAAAAGTTGTCTGCCTCTTGCAAACCAGCAACAAGAAAGTTAAAAATTCTGGAGCCTCTCATGGCTTTAGGACTGTGCTCAGTATTTAGAGACTGTAGATATTGAGTCTTGTCTTCGTTCTCTAAAAGCAGCCTCCTCTGAACCACAGCACTGGAATCCATAGTGCCTGCAGAAGTGCTTCCCTGGTGGGTGCTGTGGGGAAGGGCTCTGTGACACAGGACTCCAGGTCTGGGCTCTAGACCAAGTACTGCCAGAGCCTGTAGCCTGGTCATTTAGGCTGTGTGAACACTAAATCCTTTTCAAAATGAAAATCCTAGGGCTTTGCTGTCACTTTTCCTACTGTCTAGTGAATATCAATCAACTTTGTCTTCCTGGTGGGATTGTAAACCTTGAAGGTAGGAATCAGTACCCTTCTTAGAGCTTTTGCACAGGGCTGGCCCTATAATAGATACAAATTGATAGTCCATAAGGGTGATTTTGGGGGGGCTATTTTATCCCCTTTCCTATCTATATAATGAGGAACAGATGGTACCTTTTTTAGTGCTCCACATACTATAATTGGGTATTTTGGGTACCTCTTTATTGCAAACTATTTTTTTCTGTTCTTGATTTCAGAATATGCTGATCATATTGTCCTCGTCACTGTGGGAATAAACAAATTGATCTGGTAACTTCTGAGATTTTCAAGTGAGAAAGAATTTCCTTCCAGGGCAAGATGATGCATTTTGGAAGTAGTGTTTTATTGCACAACTCCAGGGGGCGCCATTCACATGTCTTTTACAATATTGTTGGTTTTTACCCTTCAGGCTGCTAGGTTTTACCTGTGATATTCCTGAAGGCACAACAGCATAGGTCAGGTGACTCTGCAAGTTCTCTAGGCTCTGTGACTCTAGAACATGCCATTCACAAATTCCTTGCAAGATGCTGCCAGTTTCCCACTGGACCCCAGATCACTGTCACATACATCAAAATGTCTAATACTTTGATGCAAGTTGTGGGGAGAGATAGGAGAGGTGTGGGCAACTATTCTCAATCTAAGACTGTTCTGAAGAGTCCTTCCCCACCCTTCCTTTGCAGAGAGCAGTAGAGACTCCTTGTGAACCCCACTCATACCAAGGCTTCTCAGTCTCGCTGGAGACTCCACGTGAACCCACTCATACCAAGGTTGTCTCATCCCCAGCATCTGGGCTTGCCGCACTCCTATGAAGCAATATAAAGAGTCCAATTTAAATTTTATTTGGGAGATCCACCCACCTTAACAAAATCTTTTCCTTTAGCCAGTCCCTAACATTTGAACTAGTAGACTTTTTTTTTCCCTTTTGTGTCAAATAATGCTTCCTGTAAAGAATTAAGGAAAGGCTTAGACATAATCTATTGGTGTTAGAAACCAGGGTAATGGTTACCCTTAGGGGATGTTATTGACTAGGAAGGGGGACCAGGGAAACTCTCAGCTGCTGGTAATGTTCCATTTCTCCATCTGGTGTTCCCTTTATGAAAGATTAATGGAGATTTACAGCTGTGATTTGTACATCTCTCTGTATGTTTATAATGCTTCAGAATAAAGTTTATGTAAAACCATTTTAAGAAGATAGCCTTGGGAAGCATTCACGGACATTTATAACTTAGTTAAAACAAGTAGGTGAGTTTATTAGTTTGCTGAGACTACTGGATACTGGGAGGGATAAGAGTAGGTGAGGGAGGAGGTAAAAGGGCAGGTTTGTCTTCTTTGAGCTTCAGCCTGGAGCTCATTCTGCCCAGGTTCTTCTGAATACAGAGTACAGGCCTTCAGTGCATCAGATACTTTTTGCTCAATTCCGTTCCCATTCTCCTTTAAAGGTGCGGGAGAAGTGAGCAGGTTGCCAAGAAGACTGGAATGGAGAGTGCTTCCTTTGGTTCAGGTCCAGAACTGGTAACAGACGAAGTGATTCTCTTGGGCACTTAGCTTTGGAGAAAGCATGGAGCCAGCCTTTTTTTTGGAAAGTAAACCATAGATGATTTCTTCCAGCATGACTTGGCTTCAGTTACACAAGAAGAAACCAATAAACTGGGGCCACCTGGGTGCCAGATGTACAAAGCTCTGTGTTTATGTGTCGGGAGAGAGCAGAGGTGCAGAGCTCAGCTAGGAACCCCCCCTCACTCTCCCCACAACAAGCCCATGTCTCTCCGTCCCCTCTCCTGCCGGTCCCTTCTCCATGACACACACAGGGACCTGGGGCTGGCAGCCCTGCTTGCAGGTAAGCAAGTCTCCTGCATCCCCTCTAGCTGGCCAGCTCTCTTAGTCTCCATCCAGCTTCTGAGACATATTGAGACTGAATAGGTGATTTGCAGGAGCACACTGGCAAGTCTCACCTTGTGGAGGAACACAAATGAAGTAAGCCTTTAGGAAAATGCTGGCTTGGCTTTCAGGCATTCTCATTCAGGTTGCCCGTAAAGTAGTTATGATGTTCTGAGTGGAATTCCCATCTGTTTCTTCTGCACCCCTTGTGTCCAAAATTTGAGGCTGAAGAAATACCAATAAATCCTTATTCTCAGTGGTGGGTTTTTTGTTGTCCTTGTTTTGGGATTTTTTCCTTCAAAGACATCAATGTTGGGTTGAGAGCGGTACACAAAGGGCCCTGGTCCAGCCATCTCTGAGGAGTCCTGCTCTTCAGCTTTGCTTCTGTGGAGCAAATGAGCTTCATCACCAATAGGTCCACCACAGTCTCTTCCAGCACCTGGTCTCCAACTCAGAGCTGAAATGGAACCAAATCTCGGCACTGCACAGAGTCTGTTTCTAGCTACTTTATTGCAATTATTTGATACCTCTCTCTGGGCCGGGTCAGTTCTTCAAGTGCCAGATGTGTTTCTCAAAGAAAGATACTGAGAAAAAATATCACGTCTCCTAAGAAATGTCAACATAAAAGCAAAATATGTCAGATGTAACCACTATTGGAATTGGTGTTAAAATATTTCCCTTCTGCATTTGGAAAGCGGTTTGCCTGGCACTTTTACAAACTTCTCACTTGATTCTCCTAACAGGCCTATGAGGAAGTGGGCATCGCCCCCATTTTATAGATGAAGACGTTGTGGCTCAAAAAGGTTGTGTGATCTATTTAAGGTCACACAGCTATTCTTCTGACTTCCAGTAAAGTGTTCTTTTTTTCTGTTGTCCTTGTTATTAAAGATATTTTAAGGTCAGTAACCTCCAAATAGGAAGCCAATTCTTAGTTTTATGTTAAGATCTGGTTCTATTTCTGGTGACAATGAAGTCAACGTTTTGGAAAGACACCCTGTCCAGAGCTGTCCGATAGACAATAGGCAGCTTCTCTGATGGAGGCCCCCTTGCCTCCTGACTGGGCGTGCCGCTCAGCTAGTCTTCAGACTCATCTGCAGAGCAGAGCAGCCTCAGAGGAACGATGAGGGGAGCTTGAACTTCGGAGGACTTTTGCAGTTTCCCTTAGTTTCCAATGTTTCCAGGTTTATTTTTGCAGATTTAACATTCACTGAACTGCCTTACTGACTGCAGAGACCCTAATACAGCAAAATGATATAAAATCAGAGATCTGGAAAGAGCCTAATGAGAGGTAAGAAGATGAGATAGGCCCATTTCTAAGAGCTTTGCATATTTTAACTCATTTACTCTTCATAGCAACCCTTGATTATCCCATTTTTCAGTTGAGAAATCTGAAACTGAGTAAGGTCATTTGCCCAAGGTCACACAGCTAATAAGTGGGGAAGTTAGTTTAGTTTGAACCCAGTTTAATTCCAGAGTCTGAGCTCCTGATCACTTCAATGCGATGCCCCAAACATGTCATCTAGTATAAGCCCTTTGTTTCAAAGATATAGAAATGAGATCCTGAGAGTTAAATCCACTCGAGGAGGTCATTGGCAAAGGAGTTTACTAAGCACCTCAAATGGCACTAAGGAATTTTCCTAAGAGGACAAGAGAGTTGTAAGTTATACCACCTCTAACCCTGACCTCTAAGAGCAGCTCCTCATTGACCAGCATTCTCCTGCTCATCACTGATTCCATGTCTGTGAAATGAGAATGCCTCCTTTTCCCTGAATTTGACAGTGGGCCTTCCACTGTAGACCCCAGAATCAGTCTCAGATCAAGGACTGTAGCATAATGTTATTTGTTTTCTTGAGAGAAGAATGACATCAAACATGTCTAGTCAAACAGTTGTGTGAACCTATGGCCAGGGTAACCACTTACAGGTAAATGTTCCAAAAGTTGTCAGTGAAATGCAGGATGTAGGTACCATCTTCATGATAGGGAAACCAGGGAGCACTGGCTCTTAATTTGAGATCCATAGATATCTAGCATCAAGTTTTAGGAGGGAACAATGAACCTGAAAATCATAGGCTACATTTTGGATACATGTGTATATGTGCACTTTTTTCATCAGAGTCACAAAGAAATCTATGACCCCAAAACATTTAATACCATGACTATAAAGATATTTCATTAAGTTATTTATGTGTAGCCATTCTGTGAGTCAAATGGCAGACTATGAAAGCAACTGGTCTTAGGAGTTTCAGAGATCATCATGATCCATATAATTTTTTATTTTATTAATTTTTTTGCATAGATAGAGTTGATTCAAATAAAGCTTTTTATTGAATATATTTACAGACTGGATTTTTCCATCTACCACATGGAGATTTTTTCATTGAGCCTGTGAAAAAGCATCCACTGGCAGAGGGAGCTTACCACCCACACATCGTTTACAGGAGACAGAGGCAGAGCGTTCCGGAGACAAAGGAACCAACCTGCGGATTAATGGGTATTGTGCCTTAAGCGTTCTCATGGGTTGAGGGGTTTGTTTTGTTCTTTTTAGCTGTTTTGTTAAGTCATGCCCGCTTCTTATTTAAGTCTGTTATCTCCTCTCTGTTCTGTTGCCAGAAAGTATGCACCCTTGTATAAAGTATTTTACTTCTCTATACTTGTCTCTTTCTATTCTTAATGGGAAGGGAAAAAACCATCTCCTATATTCTTGCCACACTAGTTGTTGATACTGATGACATTTAAATGATGAGTTGGTTTGGAAAAAAAAAAAAAAACTCTACTGAATTTTGTAAAGGAAAATAGTTTGAATTAGAGACATAACAATTTTCAGTATTAGCAGTATTATATAATACGTTACTATGGAATATTACTAGACAGCTTGTCACATCTGCATATGGAAGGCACATTTAAATGTTTGATGATGCTGATAATAATGTGTGAAGAGAAACTGAAAACAAAATATCAATGCATTGTCACATGATGAATACAGAGAAGCTTCTTTTGGCTGCTTGTGTTCACTGAGCGATGCTTTTTTTTGGGAGTGGTCCAAACTCCTCCTCTTGGACTTGTCCTGAAGAGTTTTGGGTAGTTTTCAGAGGTGACCCAAGTTATTTCCTTGCAACAATCACATTCTCTTTAATTTGTAGGAGATAATAAACTCTGCATAAAGGGCCACTGGAAATTGAGATATTTCCTAAAACTGTGTAGTTTTTCCTTTCTTCAAAGAAACTAACAATGCCAGAGGGACAGTTAACGAAATGAATACGTAATATTATTTATATGTCTTAAGAATTTGGAAAACATGGACCTCAAAGGGAAAATAAATAGATGACGAAAGATTTAAGGAAGGCGGACTCTGGTGGAAGGGACACAGAGAACTTGAGCTTTGTCAATAAGAGATTGAAAGGACAAGGGAACAAGTAACTTCTCTATGGACTTTGTGCTACGTGTAACTTTCCTGGGAGTTTTTCTTCTCTAATCTTAGCAGAGTCTGTAAACGATAAGAAACTTTTGAGTTTTATAAAGTTTTCTGTGCACAAAAGCAGACAGCTGCTTTAATTCCTTAGCTTTCAGTAAGCTAATGTAACTTTGTCCTAAATTAGATAACTTGCTGTCTAAATTTTCTAGCAAGTATCAAGAGAGGGGAAGAAATACGTTATCTGGCTGATTTGATTAATGAAGGAACAAATACAGATTAGTTAGTCACAATCTGAATTTTTAGTACTCTGTCACTGATCCTATCACTTGAATAATTGCCCGATTCCTGCTACCCTTTGGATGATGGAGAGCACTTTTTGTGCCTGATTCAATACCTTTTGGATCACTAGGTCGACAGTGTGGCAGAGAGCGTCACTAGGGCAGTGAGTGAAATTGGCTGGGTGATTGTTTCCGTAGGCTTCGCTGCTCTGTGAAATGAGATAGGCTATTCCTCATCCACCCACCTCGAACACTTCTCTCTCTCATAACTCCCCTGTTGAGGTAGAGGTAACTAAAAATTAATTGAGAATAACATATATTTGGTCATGAAGGCAGAAGGGATAAATAGGAAAAGAGTGGGGTTTGGTCCTTATTAGGTCACACACAACACCACCGATATAACGCTTGTCATCCTTTCATACTGTGCTCCCAGGCCAGCCTTAAGACTTCCCACCTTCTCTGACCAATCCCACTTTAGAGCAATCTTTGCATTGTGAATTTACCCACACCCGTCTTCTAAAAGATACTCTCTCATCTTTGCTTAGAAACTCAGACTGTCAGAATTGAACAGTTCTGTTGGAAGGACCTTTGACAGTGCCTAATGAAGCCGCCTTTCACCAAAGAGGACTTCATGATTAAAGAAGGGAGTGAATTTTCAAAAGCATCAAGCTAGTTAGTGTCCGAATATAGCCAAGCTCACAAGACAAAGTTCTATTATAACTCCAGCTTTATACTGCCTCTTGTTTCTTCTTTAAGTCTTTCTTGAATAGAAATCTTGTTTTGTCAACCATTCTCAAGAACCCCTTTAAAATAGGGACTCCCTTCCCAAACAGTGTGTAACACAGTGTTGGGCACAATGTAGGAATTCAGTAAATCGTTGAAATGAAACTGACAAAGAGTATTTCACAGTTAAGAACATGAAACTAGAGTACACTAGCTTCTAGTCTGTTACATTGATAGAAAGAAGGAAGAAACATGGCTTTTCTAGACATTGAGGAAGTATCAGTTGTTTGTGACCATCTCTCTTCCCAAGCAAATTTCAAAACCTCATTTTATCAACAATGATCTGCTCATTTCTCTGAGGCTTTTTGGCGAGAACATGGTCACACTGGGACTTGAGGGGCTGTTGGATGAAAGTGTCTGGGAGAACTTCGGTTCCAGAACGCTGAGGAAGGAGAATTAACACTAGTCATATGTATCAGATGACAATAGCTACAAGGTCATCTATGGCAGAAAGGGGCCTAGGCAGGTAAAGTCAGAGTCTGGGACTTCGTGCATCAGGATTCTAGACTAGAAACACGGGGCCTGGTTCCTGGCATGCATGCTTGTGTTCAAAATTTATTCATCCATTCAACAAGTAGCTATTGGGTATCTGCTTTGTGCCAGGTGCTTTTCTAGGTTGTGTGGGTACAATTGAGAATAGGATATACTTCTTTGTCTGAAGAGTTGACAGCTTGGAAATATGACACGAGTAAGTAGGGATCTGGTCTTGGCTTTAACTTTACAATATATGGTAAGGCCATGAGGAGATATGGAGTCTTAATGTATTTATTAGGCTTTCTGTTACTCCACATTATGTTTGTGCCAGGACATGGAGCTATCATTTACTCATCTTCTCTGCTGCAGAGTCTCTATTATGTGAACTCCTGTGAGTGGATCTGAACTGCTTTCAGGTTTGGGCTATTTTACTTTATGTTACAAAAACCGTTCTTGTATGTTTCCTAGTACATAGGTTCATGGGGCTTTTATTCCACCCAGTAGGGGAATGAAATCAATAACTCGTAGGATATATACATCTATGACTTTACCAGATAATGCAAAATTACCTTCCAAAATTGATGTTCAAGAGCAGTGATCGAGAGTTCCCATCGTTCCATATTCTGCCTAATACTTGGTATTCTCACTTTTAAATTGTGTCAGTCAGATGGATGGGAAGTAGTATTTCATTATGCTTAGTGTCAAAGTTACACATGTCCTGTTGTAAATTAGGGCCCCAAATCTATGGCTTGTGGCTATAGATTCTTGATGATTAGTTTTCTCCCCTGTACCTAGAGTTCAGGCCCAAGACTGCCAATTTTAGGTTTGCTTACTTGTTGGTTCATTTGTTTTCTGGTTTACTTTTTCACTTAGTCTCTAATTGGACTTTTCACCTATGTGGGTCCTAAATTTGTCTCTTCCCTGGAGCAAAAGTAGGGAGCAGCAGATGCCCCAGATCAGCTGCTAGTGCCATGCATCAGTCAGGGTCCAACCAGAGAAGAAAAACCACAGACTTACTATAAGGAATTGGCTTTTGTGATATGGGAGCTGGCTAGTCCAAAACCCATGGGAAGGTTATTGGAAAGGTCAGGCTGGTACTCTCGGGCACAGGCTGAGGCAGCTGTCCACATGCAGAACATCTTTTGGAAAGCCTCAGCTTTGCTTGTAAGGCCTTTCTACTAATTGAATCAGGCCTACCAGATCAAGAATAATCTTCTTTATTTAAAGTCAACTGATTATGGACATTATCACATCTGCAAAACACCTTCACAGCAACACCCAGATTAGTGTTTGATTGAAAAACTGGGAACCACAGCTTAGCCAGGTTGACACAGAAAATGGTCATACTGCATCTTTTTCTTTTCTCTCTGAACTTCTGCTTAATTGTTTTAATTTTTATTTTTTCTACTTTTGGCCTTTGACAATTTCTCCTTTTTTACTGCTTTAGCATTAGTAGGGACTTAATACTGGGAGAATTTTTCTGAATATCTAGTCCACCATATTGCAAGAAATCAAAGTGTCAGAGTTCTGGTCAAGATGGCAGAATAGACAGTCCCCAGCATCACTCTCTCCCACAAATCAACCAATTTACAACTATAAAAATGTAACAACAGCCAAGCGGGGGCTGCTGGAGCTCAGGGAAAGAGGAGGAGAGACCTGCAGAGTTCATGAAGGGGGAGAACCCATGATGAGAGAAAGAAAAAACTGCTCTGAGCGTTTTGGGCTGTGGCCACTTTAACCCTGGAGCTGCTGAGTGCATGGAGCAGGAGTTGGCAGGAGCCGCAGCTTGCCCTTCAGATGGAGTTGCTTGGAGGTGGCAGGAGAGAAGAGGGTCTTGGTGGCTCCCAGACCAGCAAGACCACTAACAGGGCTCCTGTGGACCCACACAGGACTGAGGAGCCAGAACAGCTGAAAAAGGGGAACCATTCCGAGGCCAGTGAGTCCATTGCAAGGGACCAGCGCAGGGCCCATCCCATGGAAAGTGTTTGGAGCACAGGCAGTGGGGAAGACAGGCCCACCAGGAGAATGCTGGGACACAGCAAAGACAGCCAATCTGCCCCCGAATCGGCACAGGACCACTCAGAGGAGACTGGTTGGGAATGCAGAATTGCATGGGGTGCAGCTCGATGAAAAGAATCAGGCCCAGATCAGAGTTTCTATACAACACAGGTGCACCAGGTCTCTTGAGAGCTAAAAGTACCTATAAGGTCAACTATTAAACCCTGAGTTGCGCAAAAAAGCCTTCCTTAGGGAAACAGCAGCAAAGCAGCAAACATACAACTCAAGTACTAGTTCCCTCAAGAAGTTCTCCCATTTTAGAAGTAAGCAAAGGACAACAAATTAGTTCTGGCCCAGGCACTCCACCAGTGCCTTGGGGCCACCAGGGGACCTGAGGTATGGATCTGGGGACCGGACCCCCACCCACAACCACACACACCAGCCAGCACCTCAGTGCAAGCCTGGGAACCTGAGGCTTGAAGCCGGGGACCAGACCCCCCCTGCCCATACCCAGGCACACCACCAGCACCTCAGGGTCCCACCCAGGGGCCTGGGGCATGGATCTGGGGACTGAAACCTCCACCCACCACCATGCACTGCCAGCACCTCGGTGCCAGCCTAGGAACCTAAGGCTTGAAGCCAGGGTCTGGACCCCACTCCCATATCCAGGCACACTGCCAGTGCCTTGGTGCCTACACAGGGGCCCAGGATATGGAGCCGGGGACTGGACACCCCCATCCACACCCAGGCATACCACCAGCACCAAAGAGCATGCCAAAAATATCACATCTGTGTCGGGGGCCCACCACAGCCACCACAGTAAACACGGCTGCCGTGAAAGTGGCTAGATGTCACAACCACCATGTAGATGGCCCTCCAGCCACTGGAGTGCATTGACACAAGGAGAGTCACCAGCAGAGACCAAAGAAAAGAAGAGGATGTCTCTCTCCACAAAGCCCATTCCAGAGTGACAGAAGAAGCATCTGCTCTGTGATAATATTGGGGGAACTGAACACACCTGTCAGCGTTGGACAGATCATCTAGGCAACAAATCAACAGAGTAACCATTACTTTTTCTGAAGGAGAGAAGAAACCTAGGGTTATCAGTGTCGGTGGGGGGAGGGACAGGGGGATAGGGAGAGATTGGACAAGGGGCATTAAGAATAAGTACGATTTGTAACAATATACATACTAGTAATATTGATTTGATCAACATTTGCCAACAATGAATCCACAAAATATGTATAATCAATTATGATTCAATAAAAAAATAAAATAAAAAAGAAATCAAAGTCTTGAGTGGATTTCTTACCTAAGTCATTTGGAAATTTTTCAGTTGCTTTTTAAACTAACATACATAGATGTTATTAAATACTAATAAATGCCAAATAGTGTAGTAACATTAATAGTAGCTCATTGGAATTAATTACCATATCAGATCACTAATCTGACAAATCAGAACAAAGTTATAAGCTTTGGGGGTGCTTATAAACTTTGTTCTGATTTTGTGAAAGTCCAGTTAGTTGAAGATTCTAAATAACTAACAGACTTCATAGGGAGTCTAAAATTTACTTAAATGGCACTATTAGTTTTCCTTGACTAACATCAAAATTTCTTGACACAACCCACTTGAGCCTTGTCTTGAATTTCTTGATTAGTTGATTACCTTATGATTAGAGGCCGCCCAGCAGTTCGTGCTTTGCTTAGCTATGAAATAGTTAACACTTTGTTTTCTGTACTTGTTTTTTATTTTTTTATTTTAGTATGGGGGCATTTATTTTTTATTATCTGCTTTAATAACTGGTAGGAGGATTGGTAAAGTGCCTCAAGCTTTTACTAATAAGAGGATGAGAAGACTGTTGGGAAGAATTTGGGGAAATATTTCGTGCATGAATGTATCAGAAGAAACCCATTGGTTTTGTTTTCTTAATAAAATCCAACAACAAGACTACAGGAACTGAGAGAGCCACAGGCCTCTGCACAGTTGCTCCTTAGCTCTGAGATGCTCAATCATCCAGTCACAAGCCTTTTTTCATGAAGTGACTGCACGGTGACCACCCCCTTGTTTGCATTTCTTAGTACTGGACAATCTGTTGCCTTCTTCCTTCATTGCTTCAGGTGCATAGGTTCCCACGCCCTGATCAGGAAGCAGCTTCCATAGGAAACATCTGCTTGTCTTATCTCCTCCAGGATGCCCCATGGTGAGCACATGCTGTCAGAGTGGCCGGGACTGCACCCAAGTGTGGGTAAAACTCGGAAGGGCAGAGAGCACTGAGGAAGGCATTCAGGGCTGAGAGGGGCATTTGGATCAATGTGAGCAGAGAATCAGTTTCATCTGACAGATGGTTCTCTGGTAGGACAGAAAGTACTGACCCTGACGAAATGTTACTTGAAATGTTAGCATTTTAAGCACTATGGCACTTCCCACAACTCTATAGGGAAAAGTGTAAGTGGCTCCTAGCTTTGCCATGGTCGTTCCTGTGCCGCCATCTGCCTTGGGTGGAGGGTGGTGGAGGCCTATCCCATTCAGACCAATCTCTGGCTTCACCCTGCTGCCTGCAGAGACCTGAGATGGCATCTGACCTTTCTTCCCCACTTCAGTGTGCTCATCCTTGGGGACATTAGTGCCCCCGACAGGAAAGTGTGATTCACCCTAAAACTCAAACAAATGACTCAATCTCTAGCTTCAAAGCTCTGTGTGGCAAATAAATCTTTGGTGTGGTTTTCATATTTAATCCATGTCCTCAGTCAACCCTCATTATTACAAGTCCTGTCATTTCTGCTGCCTAAATAGTTTGCTAAATTGTCCATCTTTGTCCAGTGCCATTACTGAACTTCAGCCTCTGTCACCTCTCACTCAGATTACTGCAGCAGCCTCCTAACTAGTCTCCCTGCCCTTGATCTCTGACATCAGAAGTCAGAGAAATATTTCTAGACCATAAATCAGATCCTCTCTCTCTCACACCTAAAGCCTGCCCGTGTACCTGTCATCCTTGGGAGCAAGACCCAGGTTGTTAATAAGTTTTAGTATCTCCTTCTCTGGGTGGCCTCTGCTTGTTTCTCCAATTGCATCTCTTGGCACTCCAAATATAGCTCGTGCTGTCCTGAACTCATTTTTATTCCTTAAAGAAGCCTGGTTTGTCCCCGCCTCTAGCCCTTGCACTCAGGTTCATTCTGGCTGAAGCCTATTCTCCCCAAATGCTTTCGGAGTTACTTCTGTAATCCCTTAGGACTCCACATGGCTTCCTTTAGAAAAGCCACTCAAGTGCACTCATCTGCATGGGATGCCTTCCTGTGACTCCTGACACCAGCCACTTCGCATCTTAGCAGAGGCTTTGCCACACATCTGTCTGTGTCCTTCTCCAGACAATAAGCCCAGCAAGATCAGGAGTCCTGTCTGCTTATTCCCATGTATGTCCCCAAGATCTGGCAGAGTTCCTGGCCAGGGCAGTAACTAAAAAATGTGGAACTTATCAGTGTTAAACTTACTGATTGTCTATGATGTATTTGGTAGTTTATTGGATTCTTATATTTTATCTATATGGATCCAGTTTAACCCTGTGAATACTCACACTTCCCTAAAGAAATTTAGTGTATGCTCTGAACCGTCTGCTTATGAGCAGTCGCAGATACCTGCCTCACTATTGAAGAGGAACGTGCAGCAGAGACAAAGACGTGCCAAGGTTGGTACCTGTGGCCTAACATTGTGTGGTTGTAGCTAAAATAAGGACTACTTAAAATTCTTATTTTGGAAAAAAGCAGAGAATATATGTATATATGTATGTATGGATGGATGGATGGATGGAGGGATGGATGGATGGATGGGTGGATGGGTAGATAGATAGGGAGACAGACATATAGAAAGAAAAAGGAAGTGAGTGACTTTATTATTACAAGCTGCTACACTGTGCCAGGCACTAAGAATACAGAGGTGAACAGAATATTGAACCAGGCAGGGATGAAGAGATGGAGGCCTGAGAGAGTTATTAGGCACAGAAGAGCAGGTGTCTTCTCTAGGTAGATGCAAACTTTGAACATGAGCGTGGAAGACAAGGCCCTGAGGGTCCAGGCAGTTAGCCACAGCAACACCAACTGAGTGCTGGTCTCGGAACCCAGAGCACACACGGTTGTCAGCTTCCTGTAAGCAGTGGGAGAACAAAGCAGATTTGTGGCATCCTTCCAGTCTCATTTCAAATGCTGCCTGCTCTGTGAGGTCCCCTTCCCCAACAGTGGACTGCCTAGGAGGGCTGATATGCCCTTTCTTGACCTCACTGTGTATTTTGATGTGACCTTTGATTACCTTCTCTCTCATCTCCTCCCCACTCTCCCTCTCCTTCTCTGTCTCCTTGGTGTTCCTTGAAATGGGCTAATCACAGGACCTTTGCACTGGCTGTTCCCTCTGCCTGGAGTTCTCCTCCCCCAGATTTCTTCATGGTTCACTCTCTCACACTGTTTAGGTTCCTTCTCAAAATCATCCAATCAGAGAAGCCTTCCCTGACCACCATCTGAGATTTCTTTACCTCTGTCCTTTGTAAACCCTTTATCCTACTTTATTTTTTTCACAGTACTTGTCATCATCTGATGTTATTTTATCTACTTACTTGTTTATTGGTTTACTGTCTGTCTTCCTCCAACTGGAAGTAAGCTCCATGCAGGCAAACACTTCCTCGCTCTTGATCTCTGCTGTAGCCCCAGTGCCTAGGACAGAGCCTGCCATACTAATAACCACCTGGTAAATGTTGAATGAGTGAGTAAATAAATGAATGAATCATAGCTTCATTAATTATTATCCTGTTAAACTTGTATTTATTTCCACCAATAGGCTCATCTTTGTATTTTAAATATCAAGCCTAGTGTCTGGTGCATGCTAATTATTTGATAAATGTTTGTTGATTGATTACACCTATAAATGATGTGTGTTTGTAGTGGGATGCTGCAGGTGGGAGTAGAATCCAGTCTTACCTGGGCTGGGGTTCTAAGTATTTCAAGAGCACTCTGAGTCACTGAGGCAAGGTAAATGTGTTCTTATGGCAGCAATTAATATTACCGATGTGTTTGTCCCACAGCTTGATTAATTCCGATGTTTGGGAAAACAAACACTCCCAACCGCAAACAGTCTCATTTCTGTGCAGCAGCTTGAAGTCTCATAAATAGCTATAAAATTGCTTTTTTTTTTAAATGAGGAAGGAAGTTTACTTGTTAGATTTGAAATCAAATATTTGAGGAAATTATCTATGCACTTTATGCTCTAAATACTCCCCTCCAAAGGCAGAGAAATGGATCTCTAGGGTAATTTCTGGGCCAATATGCCAAAGGTTAGAAAGTTCTAGAATTTTACTTACATTGGTTTGCATGTCATTGATTGACCTTCCTTCCTTCGAGAAATGTTAATTTGGTGCTTTCTATGGGCCAGACACTAAGGGACACAGTTCTGAACATGTCAAGTTGGACCCTGCCCTCACGGACTTACAATCTAGTGGGGAAAGAACTTAAACAGAAGTTACAAAAATTGTATGTGTAAGCATTATGCCAAATGCTATGAGTGTATAGCAGCGAAAGCTGATGTAATTAGGAGGGTTAGAGAGGCCTCCCCTGAGATAAGTCTTCCATAATAGTGGGCATAAATTCTCAATGAGCCATTTTCCCTGAGATTACTTTTACAGAGTATCCAGCACTTGAGGAACAGTGCCTGTGATGGACTGAATTGTCTCCCCAAAATTCATATGTTGAAATCCTAACCCGCAGTATCTTAGAATGTGACTGTATATGGAGATAGGATCCCGAAGGAGGTAATTAAATTAAAATGAGGTCGTTAGGGTGTGCTCTAATCCACTTTGACTGTACCATTGTAAGAAAGGGAAATTTGGCCACAGACTTGAGCAGAGGAAAGACCATAAGAAGACACAGCGAGAAGGCAGACATTTGCAAGCCATGAAGAGAGGTCTCAGGAAACCAAACCTACCAACACCTTGATCTTGGCTTTTCAGCTGCCAAAACTGTGAGAAAATAAATCACTGCTGCTTAAGCCTCCCAGTGTGTGGTACTTTGTTATGGCAGCCCAGGCAGACTATCCAGCAACCATTGATTAGCCTACCTGCTCAGTGTTTCTTTAGTTCTTCCAAGCTAGGAGGAGTTAATTATGCTGTGTAAGCCATGGGTCGGCTTCCTGGGCATGTGACTAGGGGGACCACACAGGCCCCACACTTAAAAGAGTTCCACGCTTGGGGTTTAGTGCTCTGTGGTGCCATCATGAAACTCCTATTGGTTTTATCTTTGAATCTGTACTTTGTAAGTGAAGGCTGATGGAACCATGGAGCATGTGCTGGGGGTCTGGAGCCTCGGCTCACACTCAGCCTCACATCCTGCCACCTCCCTACCTTCCTGGTTTGAGTTTTCATCACTTTCTCCCTGACCTCTTGACTCCCTGGTCCCACCTGGCCTCTTCCTTTCTGCTCTGATCCCACTATCACTGGGACCCTCTGTCTGAGGCAGTGACCATGTTACAGCAGTCAGGGGAAGACTGCATTCTGTTGTCACTCTTTGCCCCCTGCAGGAGCCTGGGCACAGATGTAGCAGGGTGAGGATTGGATGTGCATCCCAAGGTGTCCTGGAGTGGAACATACAGTTGTCCTCCCCATCCCAAGCTGGCATTTGGCAGGCAGCTTGGGGACCTTTCATCTACCCTTCATTCAAGTACCAAACATATCCTGGTGCAGAGTTTGCAATCCCTGAGCATGGTAGGCTGTGGGAAAGAAAGATTGACTTCCCTGCCCTGGCCAGGACCCGCATTTTCATTTTGCACTGTGTTCTGCAAATTAGGTAGCTGGCCCGGGATTTAGACCTGCTTTATTGCAAAAACTTAAAGTGAATCTGACACATTAATGATATGCCTGAGGTTGCTGTGTAATTAGCCATAGATGGAAAGCAACGGTTATTAATCATTATTTTTAATCTTGCTTATATATATGGAAGTGAGTTTTAAATTTTTTTCTTTTTACAGTAGAATTTAGAGAGAAATGGACCAGAAATCAGAACTGTGTTCTGTACTACTTCTGTCATTCCCTGACTTGGGCAAGTAACATAAGCCCTGGTCTCCATTTCCTCATCAGTAAAATGAAGGGCTTAGAAGATCATTGTGGATTCTCTTAACTTTCATAAGTTGAAGCTCTTTCTCTTTTTATTCTGCAATATCTAGAAACAAAACAATCTTGACATTCTTCATTCACACCAGTGTGGTTTAAAAAAATCTGTCAAGTGGATTTGTACACACTGGCATCTCACACCTAAAAGGAAAAGATTTTGACTGGTCTTTCGAGTAACCCTGGCATCTGGCTCCCAAATGCTTCCTCTCCAGGTCGTTTGCCTCCTTTACACCTAAAACTTAGGAGCACAGGTTCCTGCTCCCTGCACTCTGCCCTCACCCAGAAGAGCCAGCCAGGACCTTAAGGGGAGGCAGCAGAACTTCAGGGTCCTGAGTTAGTGAATGTGTCTGGTACGTCATCATGGGTCAGAGCATCGAAGGGAGGAAGTGGCAATCCCCAAACCTGAGTCTAGATGCAAGATCACTAGGATCTGGAGGGAGAGAGGTGAGAGTATAGCATTGTAAGCCAGGGCATGGTTCCTTATCCCAGAGTCAGATGTGTAAGACCACACACAGACATACACACATACACACACACACACGCACTCAGCCTTGAAATGTGGTGCTTGCTTAAAAAGACTCCACATATGTTTGAGTAGTGTCAGATACAGCGGGGCTGTTATTCTATGTTCAGGACCTAGTGCTTTAGCTAAATTCAGCCCCAATGGTGTGTGTGTGTATGGATGTGTGTGTGTTAATGTGTGTGTGTGGATGTGTGCAGTGTGCATGTGTGTTTACATACTCATCACGTAGCATGCTGTCAGCTCCAGGAGGCACAGACTGCTTGCTCAGCTGTGATGACTCAGGGTTTTATGGAAGTTCTTTCCATTCTCTTTAAAAACACTATGCCAAAAGCCCAATGTATTCTTTTAGTCGACAGAGGAGTTCTTTGTTTAATCTAGCTGAGAAGGGAGAGTTCAAACTCCTCAGAAAGAAAGGCTTTCCCTTGCTGGAGAAGTTGTGCTAAGAATAGTGCCACGGTCAACCCAGCCTGCACTGGACCAGCTGCACTGCTGAAGGAGTCAGTGCTGCAGAAGGGACAGCACACGGGGCAGAGGGCTCATTTTCTATGAGGCAACTTCCTCTCCACTTCATCCCCTCAAAAGACTTTTAGTTGGGCATCAGCCCTTCTTGCCAGCTCCTCTGGTACACCAAGCTTTGCCCTTTCACTCTTCTTCCCACTGGGATCATCAGCACTAAGGTCCCAAATCCTTCCTTGGCCAGGTCAGCACCATGATGTGAAAACAGGTTCCCACAGTGCGAGTGTAGGTGCGACTAAGGCAGTTGGCTGCTAATGCAGGTCTGGCACGAAGATAGATCCATACGATATCTGCAACTGAGGACCATTCCTAACTAAAGGACAGGGCAGGTGACTGAAGACACAAGAGATGAGAGCTAAAAGCCTTTCTCTCATTAGCGCTCTGTCGGGCTTCAGATCTCTCTCGCTCTCATTGCTCCCGGGTATATGCAGGAGGATCAAAGACACTTTTAACTTGCACAGCTTCATCTCTCAGGAATGGTTCCAATGGAAGGCAGCTACTAGCACTGGGGAGAAGAGCAGGAACTCACCTGATTGGAAATGTTTTGAAATTTAAGCCTGAATAGCAAAAGATCAAAGGAGAGTCCCCACAGGGACAGGCAGTGCTTATGATCCTGGTTCAGAGAATGACATTCGTGGTGGGGGCGGGGCGGCGAGAGAGCAGGGCATGACCTTCTAAGGGGGAGAGGCCGTTATCAAAACCCCCAAGTGGCCCCATCCCACACACCTTCCACTAGCACTCACATTGGGATGAATCCTCTGGGAATCTTGTTTAAACTTCGAGAGACCTCTTTAGGATTCCGTAGTTTTGTGAGTGTGTCTGTAGCCCGGGGTTAAGGTGAAGGCTCAGCAGTGGAGCCAGGCAGATTTGAGTCCTGACTTGCTGGCTGACCTTGGCAAAGTGGCTATTTTCCTGTTCCTGTTACTTCCTGTTTCTATTTTCTCCTCCGTAAACTGTAGATAATGAAAATTTCATACATACAAAGGTGAGGTGGGGTGGGGTGGGGTACATGGGAGCTACAGGCTGGCAGTTTCTGACCCACAATTCAAAAATCCAGAGCCCCTGAAAACCAAAAATCTTTTAGTGGGTGTTTGGCAAACTCATTTGGTGGCAAGATCTGATCTGGATTGATGTGAAGCTGTTTATGATTTTTATTTATCCCAGTTAGTGAGACTAGTTGTACATTTTGCTGCAGACATATCCATGGTGACTCTCAAATGTAGGACATTCCCCTGTCCTACTGTATGTCCACAATCCTATATCCAAAACTCTTGGGGCCAGAAGTGTTTTGGAATTCAGAATTTTTGCAATTGTAAAAGTAATTTGGAAAGTTAAATGGTAGTTGCCAGGGGCTGGGGGATGTGGGGAATGGGAGTCGTTGTATAATGGCTACAGAGTTTCAGTTTTATAAGATGAAAAGAGCTCTGGAGATTGGTGCACAATAGTGTGAATGTACTTAACACTGCTGAACTGCCCACTTAAACATGATCAAGACCGTGAATTTTATGTCATGTGTACTTTACCACATGACATAAAAAAAGTTAACATGACATTAAAAAGTTACTTGGTTCATATATTCTATATTACTGAAACTCTGTAGCCATTATTCAATGACTCCTGTTCTCCAAATCCCCCAGCTCCTGGAAACCACCAAATTTGACTTTCCGAATTACTTTTATGATTGCAAAAATTCGGAATTCCAAAACTCATCTGGCCCCAAGAGTTTTGGATATGGGATTGTGGACATACATTAGGGAAAAGGAATGTTCAACATTTGGGAGTCACCACTTTGCAAGACAATCTTGTAAGATTTAGTTCTTGCAGTCTGTGTAGTGGAATTCGTCCATCCACCACAGCACGCTGCTTTCTAACATCAGGTGCCCATTTGCAAAAGAGGGCAGAGTACCAAGAACAAGGGTCATGGGAATCTGACTGTGGCAAGAGAGTGCAGGTACTAGAATGCAGTGTTTGGTACACTCTCCTTCTTTTCTATTATTCCCTGGATCTTATTTTTCCTCAGTAGGTAGGGGGGCACACATCGGCAGCTGGTTGAAGCATCCACTTTTTATTTCCTTCCCTTGGAGCATGATATAGGAAGCTTTTATGGTGAAAAAGCATTATTAAAACCTTCATGCAGACTGAACTTGTGGAGAAGATGCTGACAGCCCATTTAGAACTTGCTGGAGGCCACTGAAGTTTGAATTTATTATCCCTTTTGCAGAACTCTCCAGGAATGTTATGCGAAGCAGTAATGCTTACCCTGCTGTTCCCCAGCGGATCACAGCGCAGACACCGGTTTTGAGTTACATTTTCTGTAACCGGAATAAGGCAGGGAATTCTTTACACATTTCTGGTAGTGTGTGAGTGGACAGACAAGTCAGAGTTGTCACTGGAAAACCTGACAGTGGTTGAGCGTCATTACTGGAATGTCTTCCCCTCATCACCCATTCTGTAAACATCCGGTGGAGAATGTCAAGGTTACTCTCTGCAAGAGGCTTGTGCTTTCTTTCTCTGTTTGTAATCACCAGGGACAAGAGTGGATGCTCAAAGAACTGGAAGTCCATCAATACAAAAATTCTGCAGAACATGAAACCTTCTGACAGGTAACTCCTGATAAATATAAAATAACCTTAGTACCAGAACTTCCATTTTGGAGTTACCTACAACATGCAAAAGATTATATGCTTTAAAAACAAACTACCTTAGTCTGGATGTCTTTATCATCATCATTACCATTTTTAAAAGGCTATGTGAATTCTTCATTCTTCAAAGAAAACAACACTAAACAGATAACTTTTAATGTTACCTGGCTCGAAAAAAACAAATGATCAGTTTCCAACATCATCAATCAACATGGAACATTTCAAATTTAGAGTGACCAGGATGCCCAGAGTTTTGAGGCCAGTTATAGAAGAGGTTTCCTTTCCTCATTGGCATCTCTACCACTGTCACTGCCATTTCATGGCACCTGCTGAATACTCACCAACCTCTCCAGAAGCTTAAAGCTAAGGTGTACTTCCCTGATTAAGCCATTAGGTAGCTGGGACCAAAGGAAGAAGAAAACAGGTATGGGGTGGGGGGCCAGTAGGGACCAAGACCAGGGATTGGTCTAGAATCTAGACCAGGGGCCAGCTGACCATGGCCCACAAACCAAATTCAGCCTGCCACCTGTTTTGTATGGTCTGATAATGGAGAATGGATTTTACATTTTAAAATGGTTACATTTTAACTGGTTATACAAGTACTTATATAATATCCTAAATTTTGCCTCTCAGCCTACAAAGCATAAAAGATAGCAAAATATGTATTATATGGCTCTTTAATTAAAAAAAAAAAAAAACTTGCTGATCCCTGGTCTAGACCATTGATTTCAAAATGCGGTCCCCAGACCAGCAGCATCAGCATCACCTGGGAACTTCCTTTGCAAATGCAAATCTCAGTACCCACCCCAGCTTTACTGAATCAAAAACTCTGGGGGTGGGGCCCAGCATCTGTGTTTTAACTGGCCCTCTGGACAATTCCAATGATGCTAAAGTTTTGAGAACCACTGATCTAGACTGTTTGTTAGTTCAGTCATTCATTAGTTCATTCATTTATTCCTAAGAAAAAGAGGACCTGGGCAAATTACTCACACTCTCTGTTCCAGGGTTTCTTCATCTATAAGGGTTGTTGTAAGAATTAAAAGCTAAAACATGTAAAACGTATTAAAGTAAATGCTCAATGCAGCTAACATGCATTGAGCATTTACTTTAATACGTTTTACATATTATATACTTTTACATGTATTTACTTTAATATGTTTTACATATATTTATATGTTTACATATATAACAAATAACAAATTTGTTATTATTATTGAAACACATTTTATTTGGTCTCTGGTTAGTTAAAAATCAAGAGAACCTACCAGACACCTGAGATTTTAGTAGAAATCATCAAGGTACACCCTATATCTTACATGTGTAACCTAAGCTTTTGAACCATTTGCAGTTCTTTAAGAATCATCTCTCCATGTTCTTTGCTCATTTTTTATTGAATTATTAGCATTTTCATAATACTTCAGAAGAATGCTTCGTATATTAGGTATATAATACCTTTGTCATATTTCTGAAAAAAATATTTTTTCTTTTTTCATCTTTAACGTTTTTGATCCCTAGATATTTTAGATTTTTGTTTGGATGATTTTCTTTGCAACTACTTTCATTCCTTTTATGCTTACAAAGTCCTTTCCCATCCTAGTATAAGATAAATATGAACTTTTTTTTTTTTCTTGATAACTTCTGTATGGTTTACAATTGGATTTTGCTGCTTCTGGCTCCTGGTGTCTGGGCAGACATCACTAATCCATCACAGAAACCTGTCTGCTCAGCCTGGGTGACCCTAGAAGATTTCTCAGTGCAGCTCCAGTTCTAGCCACTACCAGTTGGTCAGAGGTGGGACATGAAATTATACCTTTTTGCCATCTCAACAGAAGAACAAATTTTCTGTTACTGACAGTAAGGATGAATAGTTTTAAAATCCTAAGTATCCTATATGTCTTGTGTATTTATAGAATAATTTGTAGTCTTTTTAATAACAACACACACAGTCTAATAAGATGCAATCCAAACATTTCTCAGTCAGGGTCAGGAGCCACCTGCAGACTTCTGGCAACTTTTTAGTGGACAGCCTCTGCCTAGGAAAGAGCATTTATTCTGTCACTAGTGCTGCTTTTTCTCACCAGCCTCAATTCTGGATCCTGTCAGCATAGTCCCTGAGAAGGTGCTTGCTCTTTACTGCCTTACTTGATCTCCTAAGTTTGACCCCCATCTTAGTAGACACTACTGGCCCCTCCTTTGGAGCTGTGTTGCATGTGCCACCCCCTCCTGGCTATCTTGCCTTGTTATCACTCATCCCTTGATGAGGACCATGTCTGAGCACATCTGAATGAAGCTCAGGATTGCATAATGAGGCAGGAGGACAGGCGCCTGAGCTGTACACACGGCTGTGGTCTTCTGTACTTTACTGTGGACGAAAAAAAGATAGCAAGCAGAGGGGAAATTAGAATTAATTAATTCATAATGACAGTGATTAAAAATAAATCACCATTTATTGTATGCACGACACTGAGCTAAATGCTCTACAAACATCAGTTATTTAATTCTCACAGTAACACTCTGAGATTATTTTTAATATCCTGTTTACAGATGAGAAAACTAAGGCAAATCAGAGATCTTCCAATTGGCAAGTGTGGAGCTGGGATCTGTATCCAGGTCTGTCTGACTCCTGAGCTTTTAACCGTTCTGCACCACTATTCTACTGTCTCTGCTAAGGCAGAGATCTCTCAAGTTGCTAAAGGTTGGCAGGAAAACAATTAGGTTATTCTAAATGAACTAAGTTAAAGGACCACACAAAGAGTTGCCTGTCTTTCATGGCCATAGTTTATGGAGTTAATAAATCATACCAGTATGGAAAATGTATATAAAGTGGGGACTTCCAATGAAACAATCCTGCTGAGTAATTAGGTATAAGAGGGACCTTTCTGTCTTTTGACACTTGCTTCCTGTAGATCAATGGAGGGAACTTGCCTTTGGAAGACCATTGATTTTAGTATATTTTCATATTATTTAGATCATCTAGGCAACAAATCAACAAAGTAACCATTGCTCTTTCAGAAGGAGAGAAGAAATCCAGGGTTATCCTTGGTGGGAGGGGGGAGGGAGAGGAGTATAGGGAGAGACTGGACAAGGGGCATAAAGAATAAGTACAATTTGTAACAATATACATACTTGTAATATTGATTTGATCAACATATGTCAACATTGAATCCCCAAAACATGTATAATCAATTATGATTTAATAAGAAATAAAAAATAAATAAAATAAAATAATCAAATTATAGATTTTTATCTATCCCCTTAGAGATTAAAATAATGAATTAAAATTTTGTAGGAAAAACAAAAATAGGTATTTAAACTGTGTATTTTAACCGTATAAACCACATAAAGGAGTAAATACAAAAAGAGAAGGCACAGAGAAGGAAGCTGAGGAGAAAGATTTTGTGGCCCCTCCTGCCTCCTACCTTTCCCTCTACCCATCTCCTTCCAAAAAAGGATTAATCTTACCATACGCATGCATGTGTGTGCAACACACACACGCATGCAAATGCACATGCATGCAGACACACACGCACACGTGCACACACACCCCAACGGACCCTGATAGCATAATGATGCCATCTTGTGGCTTATACAATATTGATACTTACACAATGTCACAGATATGCTGTTTTTGCAACTATTGGCATAAACTGTGTATAATCCCATTTCACACAGAAAGATTCAGATTGACCTGTAACCCCTGCTAGGAGGGGCTTCCTTCTACCGCTGGGGGGGTAGTGAAAGACTTTGACAAGAGCATCAGAAAGAGAGGAGCTTTCTAGTCTCTGACTTTTGCTTGGAGCTCCAGAATGGAACCCATAGACACACTCTTAATTATTATATTTCGAAAAAGTTGAGTATTCAATAAGTAATGATTGAAGAGCTACACACTCTGTATTAGTGATTTATAATCCACACACACAAACTGATTTCCACCCTCTTGCTGTAAGGCCTGAAATTGTTATCGATTGTGCCCACTGCCAGTGTCTCTTCCTTTATTTAGAGGGAAACTTTCAGAGACTGACACTTGTTGTGTCATCCATAGCAGGATGGGTCTGCCTGACCTGCCAGTTGCCAAAATCCCAGACATTCATTTGGGTGATGTCACTGATTTCTTCAGAAAACTTCAGAGTATGACCCCACGCGATCTCATGTCTACCCTCTGCAGTCAGTGGACTGGAAATGACTGTTCCACTAAACTCTTTCTAATCATGTAATTTATGTCTTATTAAAGCAAATTAAAATGGAGAACAGGCCTGAAAAATCCCTTTCTCAGCCTGGGGGTGATAACAGGTTTTGTGGATGAGCCTGGTCGTAGCCTGAGGCCTGAACCCCCACAGCAGGGGCACTGTCTGCCTTCTGTGAGGAGAGGGCCCAGGGACAGTCTGGTCCCACCAAACACCTGTGACTAGAGCTCGCACCGAGCATGGTGAGGATCATCAGGAGAAGGGCTTTATGAGTCTAAAGGTCATAACTCTGTGGAGAGAGGAAGGGGCAGAACTGGGAGGCTGGCTGTAACAGGGGGGAGTCATGCATTCCACAAGGCAAGGGGTTGCGGTCTCATCCCACATCAAACAGTGCTCTTCTCCAGGCTTTCCTCAGAGTCTCCTTTTTGTATTCCCTTGGGCTCTGCTCTTCCCCCTCTCCCTTTCTGCTTCTCCTTTAGCCCGTGGATTTTCAGCTGAAATGTGTTATTTCAGTAAATATCCCCAGTGGAGTAGCTGCTACTGCCTCCGGGAACCTGGTGCACACAAAGAGGGGTGCCTCTCCTGGGGGAGGGGGATGGTCTCAGGGCTCAGGGAGACTGATGTCCAAGACTCATTTAACTGCCACCTAAGCATTTCAGGACACACCAGGACTGTGAGCCAAATTTGTTCAATATATTTGTATTTTTCCTTAGGAAGAATGAGAGATTGCAATCTTGGTGCTTTGCTCACTCTGCATATATTTATTGAGGGCCTGGGCTCAAGATGCTGAGGATAGAGTATGAACAGAACACTGTATTAGCCCATTTCTGTTGCTTAGAATGTAAAATCTGAAACTGGGTAATTTATAAGAAATGAAATTTATTTCTTATAGTTTGGAGGCTGGGAAGACCAAGGTCCAGGGAACATATCTACTGAGGGCCTTTGTCTGGGTGGGAACTCTCTACAGGGTCCTGTGGCAACCAGGGGTGATCATGTGGCCAGAACAGGCTAAGCAAGAATGAGCTAAACTTCTCACTGGCTCTTCTTATAAAGCCATCAGAACCATGCCCATTACTCCGTGAACGGATCGATCTATTCACAAAGGCACAGTCCACACAATCTAATCACCTCTTAAGGACCCCCACCTTTCAATGCCATAATTGGATTTCCCACCCTCTTAACACTGTTATGATAGGAGTCAAGTTTCCAATACATGAACTTTTGGGGGGGACACATTTAACCCATAGCAATACCATATCATTGGAAAACTTGTAAAGAAACAGAGAAATAATTACTAATAAACAAACAGAAATAAATGCAAACCAAAAAGCACCAGGAACAGAATTAGCCAGATGAAACATCAGAGGACAAAGGAGCTGATGGGACAGTCTGTAGGAGTTTTACGCTGAGAATGGAAAAATCCACTAGAGCCATCCATTCAAAATCTAGGAAAAAGCGTGTTCCAGGGAACAGAATGCACGCAGGCTGCAGCAACCACAGCTTGGTTTGTTTGAGGAAGTGAAAGAAGGCCGATGTGGCTATAAAGGGAATGAGCTTGGAGAGAGAGCCCAGAGCCTCCTTGAATAAACCTGAGCTAACACCCACATGTCTATAATAATTGAAGCCCTTGAAAGTCTGGAGAATGGAAATATCTGAGAGATGGAGACCTCAGGATGGTCTGTAAAGCTGCCACTTGATGTGCTTTGGGGTTGATCTCTCTTCAAAGCAGTCAGAAAGCAACAAACTTAACTCAGAAAACAGCAAACTTAGCTCTCTTCTCCAGAGAGGCAGCTGCAAAGCTATGAAGTGCCTCCAAGGAGAAGAGGGGAAAAGGAGGCAAAAGCCTGACTGATCCTCTTTTGGATGACTAAGAATTTGCTCAGAAATGCAGGGACACGTCCATGTCTGTCACCCCAGGTCAGACCTTGGGCAGTGAGACCTGACCTTGACCCAGACACAAAGGACATAGGGCAGCCCTGATTCACCATGCCCAGAGCAACTCTGTCCTGTTTCCTGATTCATGGCCTTGTCCCTACAGTGGGCAGCAGCATGGGTGCAAACTGTCTTACCCTCCAGGGAAGGTGAGAGGAGAGAGGAATATCTGTGAGGTGGTGAGCTGACTGGATTAGACCAAGATCTTCATCTGGAGCCAGAAGGAGACATGCAGCAGCTGGCAAAGACCAAGCAGAGGAGATGCCCCACCTCGTCTGGCAGACTTCTGAACCTGGTCTTCCAAAAGGGTGATTCAGGTGCCTGCATTACAATTGTAACGGATGATTTTATTATGGTATAAAGACAAATTGGTGGTTTCTGGTGGTGAGCCAACAGAAACTCGGCCACTGAATTTCTTTAGGAGCTCACATCTGCAGACCTCTGCCCCAGGCTTCCTCAAATAAACCTTCAAGGGGAGTGAAGTCAGTGTACTAACCAAGTAAAGGAAGCTCCAGAATTAGTCTCTTGGACATTTTCTCTTCCAATCAGATTGCTGCCTATAAGGCCCTTGCTCATAGACCTTTTCTGCTGACCACTGTACACCCAAGTCTGTTTGTCGGCTATTTCTTAAGCCATATAATGGAAAATAACCTAGAATAGGACACAAGAGACCTGGGTTCTTAGTCTGACCCTGGCACTGAGCTGTTTGGTCTGGGAAAAGTGACTCCACCTCTCTGGGCCTGTGTTTTGTTTCCTCAGCTTTAAAGCAAAAGAATTAGGGCTATGTTTTCTAAGATAGCAGTGCTTCTTGAACTTGATTGTGTATCAGAATCCTCTGGAGAGCTTGTCAGAACACAGGCTGCCAAGCGTCATTCCCCCAGTTCAGTTTCTTGATGAGTAGGTCTTGAGCAAAGCCTAAGAATTTGTATTTCTAACAAGTTCCCAGCAGGTACTGAGGAAGCTGGCCCTGGGAACCTACTTCAGGAATGACTGTTCCTAAATTGTCTTCAAGCGGAGCTGTAGCTATGATTGCAAACTTCCCAGAGTGAGGGCTTCCTCCCCGACCTATCTGGCAAGACCATTCACCGCTGCAGTTGTGTGCCCTTAGGGCTCTGCATTGGGCCCAACTCCTGATTCTGGTTTTTGGCAAATGTGATCTACATTCAGATGCTTCCTGTTGGTTTCTCTCAGCCCTTCTTTTCTCTCTTCCATGTCATCTCATGAAATGATAAGACGGGGGGGAGGAACGGCTGGCTCTTGCACCAAATGCTTTCCCTAAATATTTGGCCTTAAACAATCAGAGAAAGACAAGCTGTGTCTAGAGAGCCAGGTAACCTAGAGGATGCACTGGCTGGAAATGAAGATTGGAATTTAAAGTAGAAAGTTCAAGCTAGGGGAACTTTAGAGATCATCCAGCTCAGTGTTGTTTTTTTAAAAATCAGTGTTTCTGCAGAATCATATCCAGAGCTGTTTCAAGAGTGCCATTTGCTGACCCCTCCAAGGACTACTAGGAACAGGTATTGATGAAGCAAAGCTGAGTTGGTGAGACACTGCAGTAGGGAAAACTTAGTGGCAAAGAGAGTCTTAGTAGTATCACGTAATGAGAAAGTCAGGGGAACGTATTTTTAGGGTCTTAGGGCCTAGGGTGGGTGATTGCAAGGAAGGCCTTGTAAGGGAGGAATGTCTGGGGAAGTTTTTGATATCATAGCTTTGGATTGGTGGGCTAGCAAGGCAAAGGGTTTGAAGTGGATCTTGATAAGCAAGCTGCTAGCCTTGATGACATGGGTGTCCAGAACACGCAGCCAAAGTATTCTTGCTTGGCCTCAGAATTTTTTTAAGATAGGGACAGAAAAGTATGTCTGTTTCTAGTATTATTTAGCATAGAGAAATATAGGGAATTACGTTGGCTTCAGTTCTCAGGGACCAAGGAGAGGGGTTGACTGGGTGGTGTTCCTGTCCCTCCCTTGACCTCCCAATCCACTGGAGCCTCTCCACACTTTTTCATTTTCTATTTTGGGCCTGTACATTAGATTTCATTGAAAAAAAAAAAAAAGGCTGTTTGTTTTTAAAAACGCTTCAGAATCCAGAACTCTATGAAAATCTCCATTTAGAAGTGAGAATAATGGAGTCCAGAGAGGCGATGTGGATTGGCCACGGTCTCACTGTTGGTCAGTAGCACAGGGTGTTTGGTGCAGGCTCGCTCCAGTTCCACGTTGTGCCATGCCTCAGAGCAGTCAGAAGAATGATTCTAGGCTGAGCCGCAAATCACCACCAACATCAGGGAAGTTTTGCTCAGGGAAGATGTCTTTCTTCCTCACATCACATCTGAAGGGGCCAGGCAACTTTCTTCCGACTTCCCTCCTGAAACTGCCTGAAACATGTAGTCTACAAAGTATTATAGAGGTAAAATGGGAGGGAAGAGGCATACCAGCTCTGAACTGCCTCAGCTTGGAAAACACACAGCATATCCATTGTTGTAGTCTGTTTCATGCTGCTATAACAGAATACTGCTGACTAGGAATTTATAATCAATAGAAATTTATTTGGTTTATGGTTCTAGAGGCTGGGAAATCCAAGAGCACGGCACTAGCATCTGGTGAGGGCCTCCATGCTGCGCCATCCCATGGTGGAAGGTAGGAATGGCAAGAGAACATGTATGAGAGAGAGAAAAAGAAAGGGGGCCAAACTCATCCTTTTATCAGGAGCCCATTCTCATGATAGCTAACCCACTCCCACAAAGGTCCTTCCTCTCAACACTGCTGCATTGGGGATTAAATTTCCAACACCTGAACTTTAGTGACCACATTCAAACCATAGCATCTGTACACTGGCCATTGACCTCAACCTGACCATGGGGGAGGCTGAGAAATACAGGGGAGCACACAGTATATTTGGTGAACACTAACCATCTCTGCCTTGCAGGATTTGGGGATGCACAATGGTCCATCTGTGCTGCTTTTATTCCCCAATTCCTAGAGGAGGAAATTCAGGTGCAGAAGGATAAAATGACTTAGCCAATGTCACACAGTTTGTGACTGATGTGGCCAGCACTTAAACCCAGATCTTCTGGTTTAAGATGAGTGCTGTTGTCTCTTCCCTACCCTGTTAGAGAAAGAATAATGTAGTGGATGATGAAGCCAAGCCAGATTATTATAAAATAGAAGAGATTTGTGCACATTTGGAAACAGAGGGGCAGGAACAGAAGGATGAGGAGAAGTTGAGTTGTAGGAGGTTGGAAGGAAGACTGATAAGCTCTTAGCAAGATAAATAGGATTAAAAGCAAAATAGAATTTTAGCAACTGGAAAGAGATGGGATTATTTCTCTTCCTCTTACAGAAGAGAGAAAATAGAGTATTTGTAGACAGTGAATATAAGGATAAATGGTGTTCACCTCCAAAAGCTTATGTACAAAACCTGAGATTATGATGACAAGCAGCAGTAAAATGGGGAGGGGAGGCACCTGCCCACATTGAGATGGCCCAGATGTGCATGGCAGGGGAGGCTGAGCTTTTAAAGCCAGCCCTCCATGGCTGCAGCCCAGTCCTAGCTAAACTCCTTGACTCTGAGCCCCTCTGTCACTTTGCCTTCCTCAGCAGCACTCTCTGTGCCTCTTCTCTTGCTTTCATGACCTGTTCTTCTTCCCCCTTGCTCCTGCAGTTTTACACCAGGCACTTACCTTTAGCTCACAACCATACCCTGCCTCAGCATAGGCCAGTTTGCTCTTTCAAGTTAGTCAGACCTCAGTGGTCACTGCCTGGACCACCTTCCTGATGTGGGGTCATGACATAAACATTGCCTCACTAGCAAACCCTTTATTACCTGCCTTTGACTTACCTGCTTTGATAATTAGTCTTGATGAATTCCTCTCTACTCTCTTGGCTTGTTGGTAGAGTAGTTGTTACCTTTGAAGTCTTTTCACCCTTTCAGTTAATAAAAATCCTCATTTCTGCATAGGCAAAATATGCTTAAAGAAATCAAGTTTATTTTATCATTTGGTCTAAGAAAAAATTAGAGAGATGATTCATCTTAGAAGAGTAAGTAAGGATGCTTGGGTTCAGATCCCAGCTTCACCTGTAACCTGCTCTGAGATTTTAGACAGATCACCTACTCTCTCTGTGCCTCACATTCTTCATCTGTAAAGTTTTACCTCATAGGGTGATTCTGAGCATTAAAATGAGTTAATATACATAAAAACACTTAGTATGGTAATAACAATAATATAACTGTTTACCATCATCATTATTATTATTAAATACACAACTAACACAATACAAGGTTAATAGTAATAATGGATTTACTGTTTGTCCACTGGAAAGATCTATATTACTGCTTTGCTTTATTCTGATAACAAGTAATTACTGGTGCACCATATTGCTCTTTTAGTTGTAATAGCATTGCTTTAGGTTCAAATATAAAATGTATTATCTGAGTTTGATGGAAGCATGGTTGAAATTGCAGTTTCATGCTTTTACCAAGGAAAACATTGTGACCCAAGGAGTGCTTTTATCTCAAGTTATAAAGGAAAGTTTTACTGAAGCCAGGATACAGAGAAATCTTGTCACACTGCCACCAGAACGAAAAGAAAAGTCTTCACATACTGATCCTGCTGCTTGTTTATATAAAGAAATCTTAGGCTCAGATTACTGTGAGCAGAGACCATGGCATTTAGTATTAGCCCTTTGGAGGCTCAGAAGACCATCAAAAGGAGGCTGGTCTAATTTATGTAAGACAGCAGACTGGGCTGCCCAGTTTCACTCTCAGCAAAGGGCTTCTCCTCAAAAACAAAGAAATAAAAAGGCAGGTGGTGAGGGGAGAGTCTGTGGAACAGACCCAGGAAAACTGAGATAAATCCAACTCAGGATGCAGGATTAAAATATTTACTCTGGCATTGGCAGGAGTGGCTTGGGGTAAGTGTTGGCTCTGCCATCAAGCAATATCTTCTTTCCTGGCCAAGTCACCACCAGGCTCAAAGCCTTTAAAATACCAATGCTTAGAATTTTGAGGGTGGTGATCCAGATTTAGGGAAAAGAACCTCCCATATTGGGAGACCATGAGCCCTTTCCTCCAGCCACATTGGGGCTGTAGAGAAGTGTAAATGCAGGGACCCCTCTCATAATTTGTCCTGTCTCAACACCTATTCCAATTGATTGACTGGATATAGGGTTATTAGGGTTTTTTCACTTTTCATTTAACCAATTAAAATATTATTGTATCATAAGTGCACAGTTTGTAAATTTTCACAAACTGAACACACCCGTGTAACTAACACCCCAATCGAGAAATAGAACATGACCAGCCCCCCAGAAGCCCATTGTGGCTCTCCCTTCTAGCTGTTCCTCTCCCAAGAGCTGACCACTACCCTGACTTCTAACAGAATAGATTAGTTTTACCTTTTTGGTACTTCAACTAGGGGAAGGGGAATAATTCAATGTGCACTCTTTTGGGTCTGTTTTTTTCTCTCACATTTCATTACATTGGTGAGATTCATTTGTAATGTTGGATGTAGTTTCAGATCATTCTTTGCTGTATAGAATTCTACTCTGTGAATATTCCACAATTTATTTCTCCATTCTACTATTGGTGGGCATTGTATAGTTTCCATTTGGGCTATATAACTAGTGTTGCTATCAGCATTCTAATACATGTCTTTTGGTGAAGACATGTACATGTTTTGGGGGATACACACACACGCACATGCACACACACTTGTAGGAGTGGACTTGCTTGGTCATATGGTATGCATATGTTCAGCTTTAGTTGATACTGCTGGTTTTGCCAAATTGTTGTACCAAATTACACACCCAGCAGCAGTATACCAGGGTTTCAGTTACTCTCCATTCAGCTTCAGTCTCCCTTGATTCTAGGATCAAGATGACAGATTGCACATGGAATAAGCACACATAAGAGGGTCCATGTAATTCTGTTGCAAACAGGTGACTTAACATTTTTTTCCAAAGCTTATCGATACTGTTCTTACCTCACCTGCTGTCTGTCTGATGACATTTATCTCATTCTTCTTCTTGAGCCATCAAATCCTTATTGATATAAGTGCAGGTCAAATTCTTGGTTCTGGTTTTCGTATGACCATCAAGAATCTTGTTCAGCATATATTGTTGATAGTTGCCATCAAAGAACTGAATATCCATGACCTATTTATAGACAAACTTGGAATGAACTTGAAATGCATATTTCTGAGCCCAGAAAAAAATATTTAATGGAATTGGAAGATAAAGCCACTTTTTGGAATTGGCAATCATTTTTTGGGGGGAGGAATGGAAGCTATTAAGAGCCCATTCAAAAAGCTTAATATATTGATGCCAGAAATCTCTTTTATTCTCCCCAATAAACTCATCTTAACCCCATTATCCAATTGAATGAGAATTGTTCACAATTTTAGAAGTCTCTGGATAGCTTTCATCATGGATGTTTGTTTGGATGTTTTTATAAGTAGCATATTTCCTGTGGAACATTTAACAAATGTTTGAAATAAAAATATTGGATTTGAGATTGTGGATACAGATGGATAAGGCCACCATACAAATCAACCAACAAATAACATTTAGATATTTAAAGTAAATACATATGAGGGCTTTGAATGCCTCCTCCGGCCCCCAGCAAGTATTTCCATTTCGCTTCCATCTTTCAATAATGTTTTAGCAATTTTTGAAACTGTACTATGGGCAAAAGACTTCATTTTTAATATAGCATCCATCTGTTATAGTGACTTCTCCACTTTTAGGAGAACTAGTAAGATTGTTGCTTTCCATGTTGTCTTAAAGCTCATAAATTAACTTCAGTTCCAGCAAGTAAGATGACAAAAGTCAGTGGCTAGAAATTGAGGAAGATTTGTCCAATGGATAAAATATTAGGCTTAGGGATTTAAATCCACTTTGCAAGATGAAGCCCCTTAAGATTCTTAGAAGATAATAGCACTGTGAAATCCCTTGCTCAATAGATACTTACTGGACAGCTCACCCACCTGACCGCAGTGTGACTCTCTGGTCAGAAGACCAAGTTAATCACATATACAACTCTTTTTTGGCTATATTTCTAGGACCAGAATTGCTAAGTCAAAGGGTAAGTACATGTAAACATTTCATAGTTATTACCAATTGAGGCCCGGTAGGGTTGCCTCACTTCTCTGTCGGTCCAAAATATACACAAGTGCCTGCTCTTCTCACCACCTCTTCTCAAACCTGTCGCAAAAAACAAATTCCTCTTGGCTTCTCTTCAGAGCCCTGCCTTCACAACTCTGCTCTGCATTTCTTAGCTTCTGTCTTTCTCTTCTCTGTGGCTTATACTTTGCATATTTTTGCAGCTTATCTGTTTATCTACCCCACCCAATTTGTCTACCTTTCTACCTGTGAATTAATACCCAAGTGGATCCATAAGCCCTCAGAACTTCAGTGACAAAACAGACACAAATGTACCCATCTCACAGTGCTACGATTAGGATTAAAGGCCACAGACATGTGAAATCCTGAGCATGCTGCCTGATGTGTGACACAGAGGCACAAAAATCTGAGCTGTGACTTTACTTTTGTCACTCCTTGATGCTCACATGGTATCTAGTACAGCAGGTTTAGAATAAGGATTTTGCTGCCTGACTCAGTCTCCAGTGTTCAAGCCAGTCATAAACCACATCGTTAGGTAAGTGCTTGTGATATTTTCAAGTGCCTTTCAGTAGGAAGTGCACTGCTATACTGCATTAAATGGCTCTTTTCCTACCACTTTCTGAGACATGGAGTAAAGGAGCCTGAGTCAAGCATAGTGACATCCTGAGGCCTCCAGAAAGTGGCCTCATGTGAGAGAAAAGTGTTCATTACACGTGGGCATTACTCTAGTTCCAATATTAACTATCATCAATCCTGTACAGCAATTTTCTAAATTCTTTCTTAGAAGCTGTATGATCTGGACAAAGGATGTTTGCTTTGTATGTTCTTATATAAAATATAATATAGTAAATAGAGAGCTATATGATGTTTAATACCCCTTCTCTTTATTATAGTGTGTGATTTTATGGTCCATGTTGGTATATATTGTACTTTAAAATATTGTTTGTTAGGGCCGAGCCCGTGGCGCACTTGGTAGAGTGCTGCGCTGGGAGCGCGGTGACGCTCCCGCCGCGGGTGACCGGTGCACTCACTGGCTGAGTGCCGGTCATGAAAAAACGACACACACACACACAAAAAATATATTGTTTGTTAATATTATTACAGATAGTTCCTATATAACACAGTATTCAACCTAGGCAAATTCAACCTGCTACATGAGAAGCATAATTTAAAGTTTTAGGATTGTGAAAAACTTTTGCATCACAAATGGGAACACGCAGAATACACAATAGCTCACGGTTGAGATAAATATGGGAAATGAGGTCTTAACATGAATCTCAGCCATGAGAAAATGAATGTCACTTCCAATGTCATTTTCTTCTCTTACTATTGCAAATTCTTTCCATCCACTCATTTTGTTTCTGTCTAATGTGGGTGGAAATATATAGAATAATTGTGCATCAGTTATTGCTCATCGATCATATGAATTTTGGCTTATTACAATTTTAATTTTACAATAACTTCTGGAATAGACAATTGTGGGAGTTGAGGAATGCATGTATAAATTATAAGAAGATCAAGATTATGGCTGTTAAATTATTCACAGTGATCAAGGCCTTTACTTGGTGTGGAGTGGCTGGCCGGGAATGAGAGTATTCTTAAGAAGCATGTAGTGCTGTGATTAAAAGCCAAATTGCCTGTGTTCAAATCTCCGCTCTGCCACTTACAGTCTGTGTGTTATACAGTAAGAAACTTACCTCATCTGTAAAATGGGGGTAATAAGAGTGCTTATCTCACAGGGTTATTGTGCAGACTAAATAAGTTAATACGTGCAAAGCACTTCTAACAGGATGTAGCACGGGGCCCTTAAATGTCCATTGCTTCTTTTTCTTCAAGGTTCTTAGCTGCTCCATTGGAGAAGAGGCTGAAAAGTCTACTCTGAGGTGCCTTCATAAGACTAGCTGAAATTTGAATACAGAGAGAGGGGGTTTACTCGAAAGGACTGAACTTCTCTACCTGACAAAACAGGCAAAAGGATGCCGAGAGAAAGTGGCAAGGGGTGGGTGCAAAATTTGTCTAATCTCTTTAAACATACTACCTGCATGAGCCTCAGTTTTTTACTTATTTGATGGACACAGTGGAGAGCATAACATGGGCCCCTTTATCCCTCCTTATTGCCCACCTGGTAGACTTCAGCAAGGAAAATAAGCCATGCAGATACCCATGGTGTCAGGCCACGGGGCAGCCTTCTTTGGCAGGTTTCCTTGACCAGCTGCACCTCTCTCTTGTGACAAGCACAAAAAAAGCTAAAGAATATGTCATTTCTTTCATAATCAATCTCTACTTTCATCAACTTCCCAGCCTGCACACTTACAGAGTCACTTTATCTCTGTGGGGTGGGTACAAGATTACTGTATCCATGTTTCTAATTTTTTCCCTCCCAAAACCAGTAAAATAAAGATTCTGCCTTGGCAAGTTCAATGACCTTCCCCCCTTATCCTCTGAGTAGGATTTAGTTCTAAAATTGTCTAAATCCCAAAGACAAGTTCTTTGGGGCATTATACTGTAGAATTAGGAGGAAAGTGAAAGTGAAGAAGGATCTGATGCCCTTGGGCTTAGACTGGGGAGGAGGAGGCTGTTTGGGGGAATTGCAGAGAGGTGTTGTGAGCTTAAGAGAATGACCCTGTCATGATGATGAATCATTGCAAGTAAATTACTTGAATTTTTAAAAATGTATTTTTTTGGTAGCTGAATTATGTTCCTCGAGCCATATCAAAATATAATTTTCGATGAATAAAAAAACAATTCTCATAAAAATCATAGTGAATATGTGCCAAATTTTAATTACCTCAATAATGGGGGAACAAGCAGCATGACCAAGCTGATTCATGGGAGAATGTGAGAAACTAGTGTGTATATAGTCAGTAAGGGAAAAACCAAAATGAACACTGCAGTAAAAAAGAATCTGCAATAATATTGCTAAGTTAGATACATACACAATTGGTTGATTTTCTACAAGACAATAAAACCATAACCTTTGGAGTTATCTTGTGTCTTAGTCTATTTGGGCTGCTATAACAAAATACCTTAGGCTGCTTCATTTATAAACAACAGGAATTTATTTATCACAGTTCTGGAGGCTAGGAAGTCCAAGATCATGGTGTCAGCAGATTCTGTATCTGGTGAGGGCTGGCTCTCTGCTTCAGAGGTGGTGTCCTCTCACACTGTGTCCTCACATGGTGGAAGGCACAAACAAGCTCTCCTGGGCCTCTGTTATAAGGGCACTAATCCCATTCACGAGGGCTCCATCCTCATGACCTAATCACCTCCCAGATGCCCCACCTCCCAATACTACTGCACTGGGGATTAAGTATCACCATATGAATTTGGAAGGAACACAAACATTCATATCATAGCACCTCATCAGCTTGACAAAAATTATTTGTAGTTTATCAGCTTTCTACAAATTAACATCTATCTTTACAGAGTCATAAAATTCCTGAGCCCTTATCAAAGGTAAGTAATAAGTAAAACAACATCATATTCCCTAGCCTAGAGAATCAGATGAACATTGAGTGGGCTTGTTAAACCAGGCCCTGGCCTGACAACAAAGCTTACACAGTCATTTTTTGTCTTTCTGCCATGTTTGGGATCTTTTTTTTAAGTAGTTCTTTGTGTGGTCATAAATACGCTCCTAAGATTATTTTTGATTGTTTAAAAAAAGGCTAGTTTTAAGTGATGGGGAAGGGGTGGGGAGAAGGGAAAACAGGGAGAGTTTGGCCAATGGGTACAAAATTACAATTAGAAAGAAGGAATGAGTTCTCATGTTCTATGGCACAGTAGGGTGACTATGGTTAACAGTAAAGATTTTCATGTTACATAAGAGCTAGAGGAGAGACTTTTGAATGTTTTTACCACAAAGAAATGATAAATACATAAGGTGATGGATACATGAACTATCCTGATCATATCAATTATACAACATATATATGTATCAGAACATCAGATTGTACCTCATAAGCACGTACAATTATAATGTGCCAATTAAAAAAAATGTTGTTGCTTTTATTGATGTGGTGTTTCACATTTACTGATTTGCATATGTTGAACCAACCTTGCATTCCTGGGATGAATCTCACTTGATCATGGTGTATAATTTTGTGTATGTGTTGCTGTATTATGTTAGCTAATATTTTATTGAGGATTTTTACATCTATATTCATCAAGGATATTGGCCTCTGTTTTTCTATTTTTGATGTATCTTTGTCTGGTTTTGGTATCAGAGTGATGTTTACCTCATAGAATGAGTTTGGGAGAATGGCCTCTGTTTCAATCTTTTGGAATAGTTTGTAGAGAATTGGTATCAGTTTCTCTTTGAAGGTTTCTCTCTATCAGGTTCTCTGCAGTGAACCTGTCCAGTCCTGGGCTTTTCTTTGTTGCGAACCTTCTGATAACAGTTTCAATCTCTTTTATTGTTACTGGTCTGTTTTATTTGCAAAAGAAACAATCAACAGAGTGAAAAGACAACCAACAGAGTGGGAGAAAATATTTGCAAAATATACATCTGACAAAGGATTAATATCCAGAATATACAAGAAACTCAACTTTACAGCAAAAAAACAAATAACCCAATTAAAAAACAGGCAAATGAGCTGAATAGGCATTTCTCAAAGGAAGATATACAAATGGTCAACAGACACATGAAAAAATGCTCAACATCACTCAGCATTCGGGAAATGTAAATCAAAACCACTTTGAGATACTATCTCACTCCAGTTAGGATGGCTAATATCCAAAAGACTGAGAATGATAAATGCTGGCAAGGTTGCAGAGAAAAAGGAGCTCTCATACACTGTTGGTAGGACTGCAAAATGGTGTGCATTTTATGGAAAATGGTATGGAGGTTCCTCAAACAATTACAGATAGATTTATGATATGACCCAGCTATTCCACTGCTGGGAATATACCCAGAGGAATGGAAATTATCATGCCAATAGGATACCTGTACTCCAATGTTTATTGCAGTTCTATTTACAATACCCAAGAATTGGAACCAGCCCAAATGTCCATCATCAGATGAGTGGATAAGGAAACTGTGGTATATCTATACAATGGAATTCTACTCTGCTATAAAAAAGAATGAAATACTACCATTCGCAACAACATGGTTGGGCTTAGAGAAAATTATATTAAGTGAAACAAGTCAGGCACAGAAAGAGAAATACCACATGTTCTCATTTATTTGTGGGAGTTGTAAATAAATAAATAAATAGGGCTGGCCCTGTGGCTCACTCGGCAGAGAGTGCAGTGCTGGTAGCGCTGAGGCCACGGGTTCAAATCCTATATAGGGATGGCCAGTGCGCTCACTGGCTGAGCATGGTGCGGACCCCATAGTGCTGAGGGTTGTGAACCCCTTACCGGTCAGGAAAAAAAAAAAAGGAAAAAATAAATAAATAAGCGAACAAACAAACAAATAAATAAACACACAAACAAGTAAAGGGTGGGGGTGAAGAAGACACAACAATTAACAATTCCTTGAACTTGTTAAGACAAGTGAACAGATACAATGTAGTTGGGGGGAGGGGAGAGAGGGAGGGGGAAAAAGACTGGGTAAAGGGTCACAAAAATCAACTACCATGCATATTGATGTTTTGTCCGTTTGTGTTACTATAACAGAAATACCTGAGACTGGGTAATTTATAAGAAAAAGAGGTTTATTTGGCTTACGATTCTGGGACAGCTGCATCTGGCATGGGCCTCAGGCTGTTTCTACTCATGGTGGAAAAGCCGCAGGCTGCCAGCAGGTACAAGCAGATCACATGGCGAGAAAGGAAGCAAGAAAGAGAAGGTGCCAGAGTCCTTTTAAGCAACGAGCTCTCGCGGGAACTAATAGAGCGAGAACTCACTCATTAATCCCCCCTCCCCCAGGGAGAGCATTAATCCATTCATGAGGGATCCGCCCCCATGACTCAATCACTTTCCAACATTGCAACATTGGAGATCAAATTTCCACATGAGTTTTGGAGGGGACAACACATCCAAACTCCATGAATTGAGAAGTTAAAATAAAAAGTAAAATATCAGCTGTGAATCTCGAAATAAAAAGAAAAGGCCAGTTTTATTGTGTTTTGCATTTACAGTTAGCAAATCTATAGCCATGAGGAGCCAAGCAACAACAAAAGCCAGAGAATTAGCTTTGGTCAGAAGAGTTCATAAGAACCTATGATTGCATCTAAGTGACCTTTATTCCAGAGTTCCCCCCTCCAAGGACTTGTTTGTTAGTTTTAATCATTCACATATGCTTATTGTTTCTAATGCTAGAGAAACAAAATTAAGAAATTTGTCTCTATCCAAGGTTTATTCTCTTCTTGAAATGCCCACAAATTGCTAAAGTTTGGAGGCTGGTAGGTAGTGATCCTCCTCACCACCTGGAAGTCTGCAACCCTCTGAGCCAATTTCCCAGCCTGGTTTTGTAAACATTAGTTCCTCGTACAAAGGTTAACCCTTGTTCCGTATTACTAGGCTTGTCATACCGGATGAAATGAGATTTAACTCAATTATGACACTCCAGGTATGGCCTAAGTTTAGTAATCAATTTGTTCAATTATGTCTCTGTAAAAAAGGGCCAGATTCTTAATAAATCTATGCAAATAACAATCTTACCATACCAAATAAGGACTCAGCAAAAATATTTGTTTCAGAATTTTGAGCAGTGAGGATAGGCTACTATTTAATAAATGGATCGTTTCAATAGCATAATCTCCCAAATTGAGGGCTGGAGATGCATCAAGAAGAAAGGGATGCATTCAATGCCCATCAGAAAATATAATATTTTAGAAAACATTACCAACAATATATTTTTAAAAATTAAGCACCATTGATTGCTTTCCTAACTTCATTTATTCCTACGTAGCTCATTCCTGTCCTGCTGGATCTTGCGTCAGTAGTCTGCTTTCATGATATTTCTGCTAATGGACTGAAAGGACCCCCCTCGGTCTTCTGCTACAGTCTAACTGTTGTCCAAGCAATGTCAGCTGGGAAGACAGAAGTCTACTTCTTGCGGTATCAATAATTAAGAATATCTGGTACACTTGAGATTAATTAAGAATATCAGTAATTGAGAATATCTTGTTTCCACTGAGAGTCTTAGACTATTCTTCTGGTTAAAGACTCAGTTTCTGGCCTCATGCTTCTAACAGAGCCTTTGGGCAAGCATGCGAGGAAATCAGAAGCTACCTGTGGATGTGAGCCTGGTAGATACGGTGACCAGCAACGTAAAAATGGAGGAGAGTAAAACCCTCTCCTGGTGCGTGATATAACTTCACAAAAATTTTATCATTATTTTATTGTTGTTTCTCCTCAGGGGAGGAACATATAATGGACAACGAAGTCATTAAAAAGATCTTCAGGGCTTTGCAATGCATCTTATAATGTGTATAATCTCTGAAACATACTTATATTAATAACACTAGCTAATAATGACTAACATAACAATAACTAATAACATGTATGTTAATAATGGTTTATACTAATAACTAATAACACTGAAAATGTCATGCCTGTGCAAAAGAAGGCTGGCTTCTTTCTGTGGCTGGGCTACTCTACCTGTAATCAGGGAAGCTTTTATAACAGTATTGTCCTGGTTAAGAAATACAAAGCATGCCAAATAAGCCTAGTCACTCCAAGTCTCCCTCCTGCTTGAGAGCACCGTAGTATTGGTGTCAAGAAGAAGAAGCAGGGTATTGGCATTTTGGCCGTATAGTACGTGCCAAAGATGATTTGATGTTTAAAAATACCTTGGCAATGATAAATCTCTGAATTTAGAGTCTGATCTTGAAAAAGCAACATCAAAAATAGTTATCAAAGGAGAGCACTTTATTCAAATAGAAGCCTAAGTGCCAAACAACAATGAATGGCTTGGCTTTGCTACTAGTTTATCAATGATAATCCAATATTTACAAAGAAATATGTCAAACATGACACAACTGTAAGGAACTTAAGCTATTTCAAAGCTCTTTGTTTTTTTAAAAGAAATCAAAACCATACAAAGTCAACGCAAAACACAAAAATTTTTCTGCTAAGATGCAAAATCTCTGTTATTTGGACAAATACACAGAAAGTACAAAATGACTTTTACTACCTTTTCTTAAGAGCATACTGAATACTCTAAAACTAATTTATCATTTCACTGGAAAGAAAACTACATTCTAGTTTTGCATTAATATTTTATTTGGTGTTAAAGAATTCATGAGAGTTTTTTAAAAATAAAAATTGAGCCAGGTTTGCCAAAAGTTTTAACAAATTTAATTTGTTTTCAGATTCTTAAATATGCAGGTTTTACAAACTAGGGCAAATAAAATTTCCTTTTCTTCAAATCTTTTGTTTCCTGAGTCCATGCATGTTTTGGCTTCTGCTATCTTCTTTCATGTTCTAGCACAACCAGATATTTTACTTTAAGAGGAATTGTTTTCTTTTTTCATTGGTAAACAAAAACATCCCATTATCTTGCATATTTATTTGCCACTTGCTATGGTCTGGATGTTTGTGTACCTCCAGAATTTGTAAGTTGAAATCCTAACCCCCACGGTGGTACTATTAAGAGGTGGGGCCTTTGGAAGGTGATTAGATCTTAAGGAACAGGCAGTATGAATGGGATTACTGCCCTTATAAAAGAGGCCTGAGGAAGCTTGTTTGTGCCTTCCACCAAGTGAGGACACAGAGAGAAGGTGCCGTCAGAAGGAAGTGGGTCCTCACCAGATGCTTCCAACACCTTGACCTTATATTTCTCAGCCTCCAGAACTCTAAGAAATAAATTTCTGTTTGTAAGCTGTCCAGTCTATTTTGTTATAGCAGCCCAAATGGATTATACCACTGTTGCTCTCAGTACAGTTTCCACCACTCATCTTATTTATAACTTTTAACTAAAGCAACTGAGTTTTATTTCACAGTGAAAATTAGGAGGTACTATTTAAGAAGCACCTGTCTATACAGAAACACTGTAACAGACTAGCAAAGTTCATGAACACAAATAAGATAACTCATCACAACCATACACTTCTCTTTTACACAGACACGTACAAGTAGCTTGCAGCTTCAGCCCTACAACTGGATCAAATGCAGATATAGACACAAATGCATATTCAAACCAACCAACCAACCAACCAACCCACTCCTGCCTGAAATTAAAAAAAAAAAAAAGAAGAACTCTTGCAAGTCAACTAGCTCTGAGAATGGATAATCACTTACCCCAAATTTTTTTAAAGGGGCTTTTCCCATTCTTCAGACATAACACATAGGCTCCTATCTATGGACCCCAATTTTCAAAATTCTTTAAAAGAAACACGAACTCCTGAAAAACTAATTTTTTGATTGCTCAGACTCTCAGATATAAGCAAGTAGTTTCACAAACCCACACCAAAGCTTCTGGTGATACTCCTTATGAGGCTAGATCTTCAGGACTCTTACTCTGAATGATAATAATCAGAATAACTAGCCCTTACCTTTTTTTTTTTTTCAAATCTCGAAAACAGTTTTATTTCTATTGACCAGTGGGGTTTTGTTTTATAAACAGTCTTATTTGAGTAACTAATCATGTTTCCCCTTTCGCCATAGTGGCTAGAACTGGAGCGAACTTTGTTGACCAGCCAAAGCAAGTGAATAGACAGAAAATAGTGAACCATTTTATTATTATTATTATTATTATTATTATTACTTTTCATTCATTTTATCTTCTTCCTCTTATTTTTCTATCTTGATTGCTGTCTTCTGATTTAAGTTATCTGGCCACAGTGTCTAAGTGTGGGAGGCACATTAATTCCTTTGTGAAATAAAGCAGGCTATTTATAAATCACACTCCCACACTGGCTCCTTTTCCAAATTCCTGTTTGTGATGTATTGCAGTTTTGAGGATCAAAAGTGCTTTAGAACCAGCAAGAAAAATTGGTTATTGCTTTAAATCTGTATTTTGAAAAACTCTTGTTAAAATTTTTGAGAATTAATGAGGACATTAGTTCCTACATGGGTGGTTTCCGTTTACTGAGTTCTATTTTTGCTTCCCAAGAACTTGATTTCCTCAGCAATGAGCTGATAGCACTTGATGTTGCTGACTGGACACATCTATGTACAATAAATCTTGATAAAACAATATGTGCAGCGGAGTATAAGTATAGCTCCCTGATTGGCCCTTTCTATAATACTGTGTTCTCTTGGTTGTGTTTCACATTATGAATCAAACCCTAGAACTGATTGGGAAGCAACAGAAACATCAATTCAGTCCCTACACAGTCACATATTCAGTGTGGAATTTGGGGCATTTGACTAGTATTTGTTTAAAACCAAGATGCAAATCCCAACCAAGTCCCAAATTTATTTTAAAATGCAGTCAAGCTGCATGGGGTCTAGCCAAATCCCCATGATTCTGCCATGAGCTGAATTGCTGTTGGGTACAGGCCATGACCCAGCCAGTGGTCCACAAGCAATGTTGCAGGTCCCAGAGCCAGATGTTGGATCAAGGAAGCCAAAGCCCCAGTGTCCAGCAAGAGGACACTGTATTAACTAATCTCCACTGGCCTCACCTCTTTGTACAAGAGTGACTCAGTGAGCTGAAAGGGCATGAGGCTGGAATTGAGAGGTCAAACCAATTCATTTTTGCCAGTTTTTTATGTGAATATTTGCAGCTTCTCACCCACGTCAGTCATCCTGGACTTGGCCTCGTCTCCATTCTTTACATTGTCAAGCCTCGTCAGCTCTTTTCCCCACCTCTGTCACCCTTAAAACCTATAGTAACTGCTTCACCCACACTCACACTCACCGGAGTCCATGTGGCTTAGTGCTGCAAACTCATCCCACCCCTGCAAGAGACAGATCTCCTGCAAAAATTAGGGTTTTATGACTTTCTTCTTGCAGCCTGCTTTCTTTCCTGTCTATGCAGTTCTCCCCCCATGCCCAAGCTTTTATTACTTGTCTATGTTTGAAGCCTATGTCAGAAGAGCATTTGAAAACTTTATAATGCTCAGGGGCAGTAGATGTGTTTGGGGAATATGCTGAGACTGCCGCCATCATCCAAAGTCCTGATGCTGCCTTTGCTATTAACTGACAGTGAGTTTTTTAGGTTTTCCAGCCAGTTTTTAATTTGTTGGATCAATAACTAATAGTAATAGATAACAGTTATTAAGTATTTACATGTGCCAGCTACTGTTATGTGCACTTTATGCATGAACTTATTTAATCCTTGTAAGGATTCCATAAAATAAATTCTAATATGCCCCCATTTTACAGATGAGGAAACTGAGGCAGAGAAAAGTCACTCAAGAGTTATTAAATAGTACTAATTTGGCTTCGAAATTCTGTGCCTAAACATTATCCTATCCTGCTTTGATTGGTAACCTATAACATCCTCATATGGAAATATTAGTCTTTTAAAATTACAAACTCAAGTTTAAGACTCTGAGTAGATATTTGAAGCTTCACAATAAAACATAAGTAAGATTAATACACTATCCTCAAGATCACTCTGTCTCTCTGGGATCCATTATATTCTCTGTGTTAAGTAGTTATTGTACCTTTGAGTCTGGAAGATAATAAATGCGACAATTCTAACTGTGCAGACATCTTCAGAGAGGAGACTAGAAGCGTGGTGAGGGAGGCAATGCGTTTTCTTCTGTGGGAGGACGTCACTTGTGTTGACATCATTCTGCTCTTTAAGAGAGTGACAGTAGGGAGTGGTGGTTGGAGCATGCAGTGAGTTTGGAAGGGCACCAAAGTCTGTTTGTGCAGTGCAGAACCTGGGTCCTGGAGCTCTGGCTGGGCCAGCTGCAGCTCGGCAAGGACTTTAATTTAGAATTTCCTGAGCCACTTGTGGATCCAAAATATTTCCTATGTGTTTCAAAACATTGAAGAGGAAGCAAAAACAGCCAGCCAGCTGTAAAAATTGTATGATATCTAGCAATGGGGCCAGGTCGCCAAAGGTTGTCACCCCTGGGGGAAATCAGTAGCAAAGGGCCTTGGAAAATTCCATGTTCATTTGGATGGGGAGGTTGGGGTGGGGCTGGAAGGGGAAGAAGATTCAGGGTTCTGGGAATAAATTTAGTGGGGCCAGTTAGTCTCTCCCTGGGCTGAGATTTGGGTGTGAAAGGCATTGTCTTGGTCCTGTGCTGTCGACAGAGCTGGTCTAGGGGGAAGGACATGGTATTTGAAAATGGTGGAGGTGACAGTTGTCATTGGAATCTTCAGTGCGAGAGAGGCAAGACAGAAATGACTGTGCTATTTCTGAGGTGCTCTCCTTTCTTTGCATCTCTCAAAGCTGCACATCATCTGGCCCTGCCTGTCAGTTCAGGGTAGTCTCTTAGGCCACTTGTCCCACATTCACTGTGTCCCAACCAATCTTTTTTTCTGACAGTTTTTGGTACCCATTAGGCTTATCCCTGCTGTAGAAATTCCACACTTGCTCTTTTTTATGTCTTGAATATTCTCTCTCTCTCTCTCTCTCTGTGTCTGCAACATGGGCTTTTCGTCATCCAGGTCTCAGCTTAAATGCCACTCCCTCAAAGGGTTTTTCCTGATCCTCCCATCTAAAATACATTCCTCCTCTGCACTATTGTCTATCAAAGCAGCCTGTTTGCATCTTTCACAGTGATATTACAAACCTCTAATTTTTGACCAGTTTGATTCTCACTGTGTGTCTTTACCATTAGATTCCAAGTTCCATTAGGCCAGGGACCATGTCACTGTTGTGCACAGCTATCTCCTCAATTTCTAGGACAGTGACTAGCTCATAATAGATGCCTTGTTTCAAAGGAAGGGAGTGGGAGAAAGACTTGGCAATTTGGAACTAGAAAAGGGAGGCATGGTGAGACTCTGAAATGGTTTATGATGGGGTCCATGCTATGACCTCAGCCTCCGGGGCATCGTGCTCCAGTGGCAGAGACTGGATTCAGGATAGTTTTTACATGCAAATTCTCAGGCTCTCCTTATAATAATGGTTGCAGTAGACCTGTGGAAAGAAGCAGAAACTTGATCTGACCAGAGATCTAACAGGTTTCTTAAGGCTTCAGAAATTTTTATTTTTCAAATGTAAACCTTTAAGAATAGTTCTGAAGTTACTAATCTCTCACATGTACACAAAATTTTCATGGAATAGTCATACCTATCATATCTTTTGGTCACTGTAACAGCCCTGGGAAGTGACAAGGACACAAATTTTAATCCTATTTTAGAGATGAGGAATTAGTCTCTGGGAGTGTAGACTTTCCCAATGTCAAATGGCTGAGATAGAAGGCAAGATGCTTGGTTTGTATGGATTGCCCCTTCTTCTATATTTTTTTAGACAGTGTTTGTTTTATTTTTATGTTAATACAGTAAGGAATTAATAATTTGGAACCATAATACAATTTCCTTCATTTCCCTCACTCCTCTGAATATGCATTGTGTACTGTTCCGACTTTTAGAACCGTAGTTATATTTTACATTTTCAAAAGGGTAAATAAAGAACCAAAATCAATTAGGGTGGAGGAGGTCAAAATTGAATACAAATTTTAATTTGCTACAAGCAGTAGCAAATTAACCTAATTATATTATAAATGAATAACATAACCCCAGTGAGGTAGGTAAGGAAGTAACAAATTAACTGAAGTAACGTTATAAAACAGTGTTTTGACTATGTTATTAGGCTAAAGACAACAAACAGTACTTAAATACTGTACCCTAGTTAGTATATTTGTTTTACACAGGGGTATTAGTTGGCAATTCTAAAACTACACTTATCAGAGGACTGAGGAAAAAAATACATTGTAAATAATGAGAATCAGGTTTTCTCAATGGCAGAGAAAGGAGGAAGGTTAAAATAAACCCTATGGCATTGAGTTGGAATTAGAGGTATTGGCATGAATACATGTTTTTAAGAGATAAGTAGAAAGATAGATAGATAGATAGACAGATAAAGATAAATTGCAGTAGATGTGTGTCCACATATGTGTGTCTACATATATTTCCTAGCTCTGCTGAGAGGGCCTAGAACCAATAACATCCCAGTAGCAATGAGCACATCTAGCACCCAGATCTTGGCTTCTAATACCATTCTGCAGTAAGAAGAGCCAGAGTTTGTTAGAAAAATGGTTGATTCCAGGGCTGAGGCAGGAAATATATAGGATAAACCTGGAATATCTTATGATGCCAGAAAGTAAGTGCTCAAAAGTGTTAAACGTGTTTAAAGTACACAGAACCAACTTGTAGGGACTCCCAATGGCCAAAGCTGGACCAATTTAAGTGACAAAATAAAAAATGATAACATAATTATATGGATTATAATCCATAAAATAAAATAAATATTCATAGGTTCACTTATTTATACTGTTATAAATAAATAATTTTTTAAATGATGGCAAAGGAACAGCTCTTCTTTGCAGTAGAATTTCAATTAATAAATGTAGATGGAATGATAGACAATCACTATTTGGCAGAGCAATAATTGTTGACAGCAAGAATCATCAGTGTTTGCTAACATCGGTGGGTAAAAGTATGTTGAGAAACAGGATCTTTTTATAATTTTAAGTATCTCCCCATAAAACGCTCATTAATTACAAAGAGAAAAAATAACTTTACAGTAGAGAAATCTGGCAGATACCACCTTATCCAAGTGATAAAAGACTGGGAGTTAATGAGATGAAGTGGGAAGTGAAGAGGATTCCAGGCAGAATAAACAGCCTATATAAAGTCTCTATGGTGGGAAAGAGCGTGACAACCTCAGGAAATCAGAATAAAGGTAGTGGGGGATGAAATTCAGAGGGTGAGGAGGAGAGGAAGGATGTGGGGCTGGAGAATTAGGTAGGAATTAGAATTAGAAAGACAGATTTGGGCGGTTTTAACAGGAGAGTATGAGGTTCAGGGAAGGGAGTACTTACCATTTGCTATGGGTCAAATAAGTCCCCCAAAAGTTCATGTATTGGTAATTTGATTTCCACTGTAACAGAGTTGAGAGGGTGGGAAATCCAATTACGGTATTTGAAAGGTGGGGCCTTTAATAGGTGATTAGATTGTGAGGACTCTGCCCTGGTGAATGGATTGATCAATCCATGGAATAATGGGCATCATTCTGATGGCTTTAAAAGGAGAGCAAGTGAGAAGGTTAACTCTCTTTTGCTCAGCTCATTCTCACCATGCAACTCCCTGGTCGCCACAGGACCCTGTAGTGAGTTCCCACCCAGAAGGCCTTCACCAGCTGTGTTGCCTGGACTGTGGACTTCCCATCCTTCGAAACTGTAAGAAATAAATAGTATTCCTTTATAAATTACCCAGTTCCAGGTATTCTGTCATAAGCAACAGAAACAGACCAATATACCATTTATTTGGTATTTACTATATGCCAGGTTCTGTGCTAGACACAACCCTGAACTGTAGGCTGTTGTTAGCCTTATTTTACATATAGAAAACTTAAGTCATGTGCCAACATCATTGAGAAACTGCAAATTTCAGATCATTGGTTGTGCTGGACCAGCACTAACACTGCCAGGTTTTCCAAATTTCAAGAGTACCATGAGACAATCCTGTGGAAACTGTGATAAAACAAAATAAAACAAAAAGAGTTCACATGCAAAAGAATGGAATTCGACCCTTATTTCACAGCATATACAAAAGTCAACTCAAAATGGATTAAATCCTTACATGTAAAGCCTGAAACAATAAAACTCTTAGAAGAAAACAGAGAGAAAAAGCTTCCAGACACTGGACTAGGCAATGATTTTTTTTGGATAAATCAAAAGCACAGGCAACAAAGGCAAAAATAGACATGTGGGATTATGTCAAATTAAAAAGCTTTTGCACAACAAAGGAAGCAATTAACAAAATGAAAGGCAGTGAATGGAGTGGAAGAAAATATTTTCAGACTGAGTATCTGATAAGGGGTTAATACCCAAAATATATAAGAAAATTCTACAACTCAATAGCAAAAAAACAAATAACCTGATTTAAAAATGGGCAGAGGACCTGAATAGGCATTGATCCAGAGACATACAAATAGCCAACAGGTATATGAAAAGGTGCTCAACATCACTAATCATCAGGTAAAGGCACAATGAAGGACTAGCCGGTTAGCTCGATTGGTTATAGAGTGTTGCTGATAACACCAAGGTCCAGGACTTGATTCCTGTACTGGCCAGCCACTCCAAAAAAAGAAACCTCAATGAGATATCATCTCATACCTGTTAGGATGGCTATTATCGAAAAAAAACAGAGGACAACTAGTGTTGGTGAGGATATGGAGAAAAGAGAACCCTTGTGCACTGTTGGTGGTAATGCAAATGGGTGCAGCCAGTGTGGAAATCAATATGGAGATTCCTCAAAAGAATAAAAATAGAATTACCATTTGACCCAGCAATCCTACTTTTGGGTACATATCCAAAGGAATTGAAATCTGGATCTCAAAAAGATATCAATACTCCCATGTTCATTGCAGCACTATTCACAATAGCCAAGATATTGAAACAACCTAAATGTCCATCATTGAATGAATGGATAAAGAAAATGTGTAGTTTATACATATAATGGAATACTATTATCAAAATACAAACTTAGAAGAAATTTAGCTTAACGATCTTACTTGGCTTTCATTTGCAATTCTAGAATTAGGCAAAGCCTCATTTTGTAAAATGGAAAGAGTGTTCTGAAGAGCTGAGTAGAGGAGTTTGGCTTTAGAGGCAGAAAAGGTCTAAAGAAAGCAGAAACAGGGAACAAAAAGCAGATCAGTCATTTCAAAGTTACTTTTCTTGTAAAAGTTAAAGCAGAGAAGACTTCCTTATCACACCAGCGAAAACTGGCCTGTTGGGGATTTGGCTATTATCTCTCTCTCTCTCTCTCTCTCTCTCCTGATTTCTTGGAAGGTCAGATAAACAACTTAGGTTCGGCTTAGTGGCATAGAACTTCAGCACAAGTAACTTCATTTTGACTTGGTCTGTTGGGCCTAGTGTGGGGGCTCAGTCTAAACCAATAGCCTCCTATAAATTTTAACACTATTCAGCCTTAAGAATGAAGGAAATGCTGCCATTTGTGATAACACAGATGGACCTGAGGAACTTTATGCTAAGTGAAATAAGCCAGACACAGAAAGATAAATACCACATGATCTCACTTATATGTGTAATCTAAAGTAATAAAATCTCATAGAAGCAGAGAGTAGAATGGTGGTTGCCACGGGTTGGGGGAAGGAGAAATGGGGAGGTGCTAGTCAAAGGGTATGAAGTTTCAGTTACGCAAAATAAATAAGATCTGGAGATCTACTGTACAATATTGAGCCTATGATTAACGATACCATATTGTGTACTTTGAGCTTTCCTAAGACAGTAGATCTTATATTAAGGGCCCTCACCACAAAAGAAAAAAAAAAAAAACACCACAAGCGGGGTGGGAGGATACTCTTGGATGTGATGGACAAGTTTATGACATTGATAGTGATGACGGCTTAATGGTACCTGTGTCACTGATATAGACTTATCTCCAAACACCTCAAGTTGTATAAATTAAATATCTACAACTTTTTTTTTTTTTTTGTATGGCTGCCTGCACCAGGGGATCAGAGTCCTAATTCGGGAAAATTGTTGCTTCTGCCTCAGGGGAATTTTCAGTCAAGAGGTGGAATCAAGCTCACAGTTGTATGAACTGTCCTGGGCCTGCTCTCTAAAGGAATGTTTGTTTAATAAAAGGTCTATATTTGTGGCAAAAAAAAGAATGAAAATAAAATTTAAATGCGCAGTTGGCTCATAAAAGAAAACAGCTCTCACCCAGTGGAGTTTGTGGTGACTGAGGCAAAAACAGACGTGATGCCGTTTGCCACATGTGTGAACCTCTGGCACAGCTGTCATACTGTGAGCTGGTGCACTTGAGCTCACTGTACAATAGGCTCTTCTTCCAGAACTGCTAGCTAATGAGGGGTCAAGGAGGTTGCACATTCTGTTTGACTTACACGCTCACCTATGCAACCATGCATTCCCAATATTTAAAAACACAGAAGACAATGGCAAGAATTCAATAGGAGAACTCAGGCGGGCACAAAGATTTCTTTGATGGTTGGGAAGGCACATGTGAGTCATCACAGATTCATGATCACCATCAGTACTAGGTTACACTGTAGCAAAAGAAAGAACATCCCTTAGTGAGGCTGGGCTGATTCTAGAGCAAATGCTGGAAGTTGCTCTATGTAAATTATTAGTATCAATGCCTTTATCATTGGGTCAATTCTCTTTCTCTTATAGAAGAGTGTTTAAGGGGAAGGATGACTTCCTAGTTGTGTATTAGATAGAATTTTGCACTTGTTGAGGTTCTGTGAACATGGTCATTTAGTGTTATGTTAATAACACTCTTATTCTGTGGGATGGGTTAAGGGAAACTTTAGGTTTCTGAATTCCCAGGAAATCCACTTGATCCAGCGCGTGAACCACCAGAGTCCCTTAAAGGTTGCTGTCTGTGGTTGTCACTCTCCTTTAAGTTGACGTGAACGGGAAACCCAAGAAAGGAGAACAACAGGGATGTTTCAGGATTTGTGGCTGTGGAGGATTCTGTGTCTTCATTTCAAATGGTGTAAGGTGGGCTGTGGGAAAGGTGTTGTGCTCATGTGCTTTGTATCTTCAAGCTGAATCCCCGCAATTTAAGCCTCCGGTTTGCAAAGGACCTGGGAGACTAGCATCCACTCTGCACTGGTTGCCAGTGAGTGTAGTTATTTGGAAGGTCAAGGTTGTGGGATTACCTCCTAGTTTATATGACAATCTTAAAGCACCTTTGCTCTGGCCTAGATGAGCTTGTTTATTTTGTTTAATTTTATTTTATATTTTGAACGCTTACAATTGAAGGAGAGCCTCTCAGTAATTCTAGATGTTAAGATTTGAGTAACTTCTCACTGATTCAGATCTGCTTCCGGGGGTGTGCAGGGGTGGGAAGGATAGGTGAGGTGGTTGCCAGTGCCACTCCCCTTTGAGCTTCAGGGAAAGCTCAAACGAAAGAAGTAAATACTGTCCAGAATGGTCTGTGATGGATGTGGGTGGAACTCATTGGGTGAACCTTAATAAAGGGAACAGTCAGGCAGCCACAACGCAGGTAGTAAGGAAGGAAGGAAGAACAGATTTTGGAAGACAGCAGTAGCCTTGCCTCACCAGGGAAACCAGAAAAAGATGAAGCCTCTAAGGGAGGTCAGATATTGGGAAGCAGAACCTGGAGAAATTCCCCTAGCAGGTGACAGCCCACCTAGGCTCTTTTTTAGGCTAATTGTATTTGGTCAACCTTATCTTATTTGTTTTAGTTTATGTATGCATCCGTCTATAATTTCCCAGACCTGGGGCGGTATTGTGTATGCTGTTTTTATCAGGGACATGTTCTCTTTCCCTCCCTCATCTCCATACCTCAGAAGTTCCTATTCTTGCTGCTAAGTCCACTCAAGCAGGAAATGCAGATCTGGAGCTCAGAAGGGCTATCTGGGCCAGAGTTGCAGTGCTGAGTCCTACTGGCTAGAAACCGAGAGATTTAGGGGGCTTTTTTGCTCTTGCTATTATTGTGTGAGCTTGGACAAATAATTCCTTTTTTTAATAAAAATTTTACTGGGATCATTGTAGATTCACATTCAGTTGTAAGATACAATGCAAAGATCCTTTGTACCCGGTCTCTCCCAATAGTAACATTTTGTAAAACAGTAGTACAATATCACAATCTGGATATTGACACTGACACAAACCACTGATCTTCACATTTCCCCAATTTTACTTGTATTCTTGTATGTGTGTGCATGTGTGTGTGTGAAATTAGTTCTATGTAGTTTTATCGTCTGTAGTTTTGTGTATTCACTGACTGCTAAGATATTGGACAGTCCAATACCCACAAGGATCACATATTTTGATATTTTATTAACATCACCCACCTCCTTCCCATGCCCCCATTTTAAACCCTTGGAACCACTAATCTGTTCTAAATATTTTTTTAGTTTTGTCATTTAAAAAATGTTACAGGAATGGAATCATACACTATGTAACCTTTTGGAAATGTCTTGTTTCACTCATTATAATTTCCTGGAGATTCATTCAAGTTAGTATGCATATCAAGAGTTTGTTCCTCTTTATATTGCTGAGTAATATTCCATGGTATGGATTCACCGTACTGAGTTTAACCCCTTCAATTGTTGAGAAACTTGTGGGTGTTACCAGGTTTTGGCTATTATGCATGAAGCTGCTTTAATTATTCAATTCCAGATTTTTGTGTGAACGTAAGTCCTCGTTTCTCTGGGATAAATGCCAAAGAGTATAATTGCTGAATCGTGTGGTAATTGCATATGTAGTTTTATAATACACTGCAAACTGTTTTCCAGAACATTCCCACCAGCAGTGTGTGAGTGATCCAGTCTCTCCACACCCTCAACAGCATTTGGTGTTGTCACTATTTTTTATTTTAGCCATTCTGATAGGTGTGTAGCAATATTTCATTGTGGTTTTAATTTACATTTCCCTGATACCTAAAAATATTGAATATCATTTCATGTGCTTTTTTGACATGTGTATATCCTCCCCAGTGAAATGTCTGCTCGTCTCTTTTGCTTATTTTTAATTGGATTGGTTTTGTTATAATCATTGTTACTCTTGAGTTTGGAAATTCTCCATGTATTCCTGACACTAGTCCTTTGTTGAATTTGTGGTTTGCAAATATTTTCTCCCAGTGCATAGCTTGTCTTTTCATTCCCTTCACATGGGCTTTTTCTTTTCAATAACAGTTTTGTTGAGATATAATCACGTATGATACAATTCACCCACTTAAAGTATACAACAATCTGATGGTTTTTAATATGTGCACAGAGTGGTGCAGCCATCACCAACATCGATTTTAGAGCATTCCATCACTCCAAAATGCAACTCCAGACTTAACGTTAGCTTTTTTTGGAAAAAAAGGTTGCTGATTTTGATTAAATCAAATTTATCAACTTTTCCTTTTATAGACAGTCTAAGAACTCTTTGCCTAGTCTTACATCCTGAACTTTTTCTCCTGCATATTTTTCTAAAAAGTTTATCATTTATCACTTTACATTTTGGGGTTAAGTCTATAATCCATTTCAAGTTACTTTTTGTATAAGAAGTAAGGTTGAGGTCAAGTGATTTTATTTCATTTTTTTGACTATGAATTCCTAATTACTTCAACATTTTTTGTTGAAAAGGTCATCCTTCCCTCATTAAATTGCTTTGCACCTTTATCAAAAATCAGATAGGCATCTTTGTGAAGGTCTATTTCTGGGTTTTCTGTTTTGTTCCATTTATCTATGTGTCTATCCCTCCTAACTTAAGTTTCCAAAAATGTAATTCACCTGTCTGGGAAATGGGGTTAGTAATACCTGCTCTCCTACTGCCAGGTTGTTAGAAGCAACTGCTGTGTAAAGGCACCAGCTCTGTAAGCTGTAAAGCAATATGTGAATGTAAGGTATCAATATTGGGAAGAACGAGGATTTTTCACTCATTCCCCCTTAAATTCTTCCAGCTTATCTGATTGGCATTGTTCGATTTTTATATTCATATGATGGGAACCATGATGAGTTACTGCTCAGTTAGGGACCTGGGAATGGTCCACCTCATGGAGTCTTTGCAGCGAAATTGGAATGCCTGCCCAGCTTCCATCTGCAGCCCTTTTGCAGGCTCTCTCGATTCCTTTCACCGTCACAGCCTGTTTAGGCTCAGAAACGCAAGATCATTTTAATAAGCAAAGTGAAACATAATTATAAGGGAGAGCTGATGTCCCTGATCACTTGGCAAATGAAAATGGCTTAGGATTAGGCAGTTTGAAATTGCCCAAGCCATTGGGAATTCCTGAAAGGCCACCCCTTTCTTTCATTTCTTCTTCTCTCACCTTCTCGTTCATCCTGCGGACCTGATCTGTTCTTCTCTCTCCTCTTCCTAGTTACAGTCTATCCACCCTGAAAGACTTGCTTACCTCCTTGAGAAGTCAGTCTGTTCTACCTGCTTCCCTGAACTAGACAGCAAGTCCCTGGAATTTTCATTGCCAGTGAAGTTGATTTTATGCATCTCTGTCATTTCAGGCCCTGGTATAGTAACTGGAAAATAGCAGGTGCTCAATGCATTCAGCTTTCCTTTTTTCCTTTTTCTTCTAAATTTTTCTCATCACTCTTAGTGACATTTAATCATTTACCATTTGTGTGATTCTGTCTCTTGCTGATGGTTTTTGTCTTCTCCAATAAATGAGAGAGAACATCTGGAGAGTAAGAGGTATATTTTATACTTCCTCTTTTTCTAGAGAGCTCCATGCCGGCCTGGAAGGTTCTGAGGACATGCACAATACCTCATGCCTAATGAAATATCACGGTTTAAGTATTTGAATTCACTATTCCATTTTTGAAAAGAGAAGATTTCAGAGCCCCTATCTTTATTTTTTTGTTTTTATTTTTGTTTTTTTTAATATATTTATATTTTTTGTTGAATCATAATTGATTATACATATTTTGGGGGTTCAACATTGATGTCTGTTGATCAAATCAATATAATTAGCATATATATTATTACAAATTGTACTTATTCTTTATGCCCCTTTTCAAATCTCTCTCCACCCCCTCTCACTCCCCCCCCCACCTCTGATAACCCTAGATTTCTTCTCTCCTTCTGAAAGAGTAATGGTTACACTGTTGATTTGTTGCCTAGATGATCTGTCCAGTGCTGAGAGAGTTGTGTTCGGGTCACCTAATATTATCATAGAGCAGATGCTTCTTCTGTCACTCTGGAATGGGCCTTGTAGATAGAGACATCCTCTTCTTTTCTTTGATCTCCACTTATGACTCTCCTTGTGTCAATGCACTCAAGTGGCTGACGGGACATCTACACTATGGTTGTAGCATCTAACCACTTTTGTGGAAGCCATGGCTATTGTGGTGGATGTGGTGGGCCACCCACATGGAAGTGGTGTTTTTGGTGTGTTCCTTGACTGGTTGCAGGAGAGGGGGACTTGTCCCCGACTCCATACCTTAGGACCTCAGGTGGCCCCAGGGCAGTGGCGGTGTGCCTGGTTGCAGGAGAAGTCGGTCCCCGAGAGTCCCTATCTTTGAAGCTGGGAGGCCCAAAGCTACATTTGAGAGAGGCGTTATATGCAGTAGGTGCGTATGGTGAGAGCTGCCTTCTTGGACAAACAGGAAATCAACAGAATGGAAGGGGTAAACAACGATTTAAAATGTACAGTCCAATAAAGCATGCAGACCTACAGAGGGCACTATCTCAGGTTGACAATATTGAGCCAAAAAGAGCTGCCTAGGAAACTCTAATAGCCTCAAGAGGGCGGAAGTGGGCAGAGGCATAAAGGTTAAACCAAGACTGGCTTGCCAGCACTGGTGGATGAATTGTAGCCTCACAACAGGGAGAGAAAGTCATAGCGGTTACACAGCTTTCATAAATACTTCTACTAAAAAGCAACTCAAACTCGAGTTCTTCTGTAGTTTCTCTAGTCCTGGAAGCAGCCTCCGGGGCTTATATCCTTCCCTTCATTTGCTTTTCCTGGAAAGCCAGCTGTGTGATGTTGGGTGATCCTTGCTGCTCTCATTAGCTGTGACACTAGCCTTGGTCTCAGCCTCTAATTAGGTTAGGGCAGAACCAGCCAGGCTGCAGTCAAGGATCCAGGAAAGGTCAAGAGAAAAAACTTTTAACTTATGTTTTTGACAAACCTCATTTAACTGGAATGTGGATCTTCTGGCAAGTTAAAATTTGTTCATTGTCGGTTAGTCAGGAAAGCCTTATTTTGATAACTCCAATTGTTGAAATATTAACACCTTAATGAGCACATTTTAGTGATTGTGAAACAGTGATTGGTGATTGAGTCTCTTTAGGGACCTAAAGATCACTGAGGGGCTTGTTGAGCAAGTGTAAAAAGTGCAGGAAATTGGGTAGATCTGTATCTACTTCAACAGCCACCATCTAACATGATAATTACTTTAAAAAAAAATATTTCTTAGAAATTTTTGGTGAAATATGCATAACATAAAATTTATCTTTTTAATCGTTTTTAAAGTACAATTCAGTGGCCTTAAGTATATCCACATTGTTTTTCAACCCTCACCACCATCTGTCCAGAACTTTTTTCCTCTTCCCAAACTGAAACTCTGACTAATTAAACAATTACTCCCACTTCTCTTCCCCTCTCTGACCCTCAGCCCCTGGCAACCACCATTCTACTTTCTGTCTCTATGAATTTGACTACTCTAGCTACTTCGTGTAAGTGGAATCACACAGTATTTTGCAACTGGCTTATTTCATTTAGTGTAACACCCATGTATGTGTCAGAATCTCCTTTGTTTTTAAGACTAATATTCAGTTGTACATATACACTGCATTTTGTTTATCCAGTCATGCACTTATAAACAGAAAGTTACTTTTAAGCATAAATCTCTGTGTCAGGACTTACTGATTTCTCTCTTTCTCTCTCTCTCTCTCCCAAAAAAAGAGAATGGAAAAACAACTGATAAAAATTTTTGAATTCTGAGTCCTGCTTCCACATCACTTTGTTCTAGTGGGTGAAAAACTAGACAGATGTTTTACGAAGTGAGAGGGCAGGGATGAGGCAGGCTGGTTGATTAAAGACATAGCTCTTCTTAATCAGAATTAAATAAGCCTTAACTAAAAATGAGAGGAACTAGAGTTGTGATCTGTTATGAATCTCATCTCTTTTGTTGCAAATAGGATTGAAGAAAACAAAGTAATACTTATTGTGACTTTGCTATGTGGCAATTATTGTGCTTGATTCATTCCTTACACCAATTCTGTGAGTCTGATTTTAGCTAAAACAGTAAATAATTAGGAGACCCTGGATTAATAACCAAGTGTCTTGGGCTCTAAACAAATGTTCTGTGATAAAAATATAATGTGAGCCACAAATGCAAGGCTCATATGTAATTTCCTAGCAGCCAAGTTTAAAAAGGAAAAAACTAGGTGAAATTAAGTTAATTTTAATAATTTTCTTAACTCAAGATATCCAGAATATTATTATTTCAACTTTTTTTTTTTTTTTTGAGGTCGGCTAATACAAGTGAACATGTGATTAATGTAAATTTTTAATGTGGTAGTTTACATTCTTATTTTCATACCAAATCTTGGAAATCTAGTGTGTATTTTACGTTGACAGCATGTCTCAAATTGGACGTAGCACATTTCAAGTGCTTGGTCAGCACATGTGGCTGGTGGCCACTATATTGGCCTGCGTTTCTCTATACCACACTGTTCTTTCCGCCACCCCAGAAAGTGTGTTTATCTGGCTCTCTGAGTTCAGTCTTTTCCCTTTATACTTTATGTACCTGTAGTTCCCTATTTGAAATGCTGGCTCTTATTTTCGAATCTCTTTACCAGTTACATACCTTCTTAGAAGAATGTCTGGCTTATTACTTAAAAGGAATAATTCTCTTTTTTTCTCTCCTTGATTTTGCATTTTTCCCCTGGTCTATTTTTCTGCCTTTGGAGAACCAGGACATGAATTCATAGCCAACCTGGATAGATTTATATTTCTCAATAATTATGTAGATTATTAAGTGATTGCTGTTGCTAGGATAGCACTTTAGATGGTTTAGGAGAACAGCCTTGGTTACTCTGTTAAAAGGACAAACATTAATAAGAGAATTGGAGAAGAAACTCAGAAAAATGCTGCTGGTAAATTATAAAAGTGTGGTGAAGAAAATAAAAGTAGAGTCTTTTTTTCTTTAAATTTATTTTTCTAACTATAAAAGTAATACAGAAAGTATAGTAAAGTAGATAAAAGAAAAAAATTACTTACAATCTCACTTTCTCTAATGACTTCCAAGAAATTCCAGAGCTGAAATAGAAATAGTTTGTCTTGTTATTTTATGGGTTCTCTTGTCCCTTGGAGGCAGGAGAGAACCTTACTCACAGAATAGTATTTCATTTAGGAAACAGAACTTGCCCAGTTTTAACATGTGAGCACATTTATTGTTAACATTCTACTTTGGGGGCTGGGTGCTGGAGGTGGGTAAATGTGTGGTGAAAAATGTGGAGTCTGGGAAGGAGAAACAAATGACTTTCTAAGTTAACATGCTGGTTCACTAAGCTTGATGTTGGATGACATGTCCCTTGGATGAATGAAGGGGGGCCTTCAAGGAAAGTTGGGAAAAGGTCAGTTCGGTAGTTGTGGGATTTAGACCTCCCATCAGAGCCAGACTCTGACCATCAGCTATGGGCTTGGGTGTATTGAATTATGGCCCTGACCTGTGTAGTCAGGCTCCAGTGTTCTCTGTGAGTGACTTTCTCTTGCCAAAAGACACTCCTGTTAAAACTTTCTAGATAATTGCTCTTCTTCTGGTCATTGACACCTTCAGCATTTGAAATACACACTCTCATTCTGGCAGATAACTTTTCCCCAGAGTGAGGTGGAGAGACAGAGATAAGGGGGACTTAGAGACCTACCTAATGCTAATGTGGGCCCTTCACTGGCATCAGGTCCCCAGCCTGATCCATCTGTGTGAGGCCCCGAGGGGCCTTTGAAACCTGCCTTCAGTCCTGCCAAGGGCCCAGTGTCCTCCCACCCTTGACTTTACCTTTGCCTTCAGACAGCTGTTTAAGACCAGAGCATTACAGATCAGAGCATTTACAAATCAGTGAGTCCCATGAAGCCCAGATGAGCCCTTCAGCTGGTTTTTCTACTTCTGGCGTCTCTAGAGTACTCACCTTTGTTAACTGTCCCAAAGTCAGGCCCTAAAGAGCTCATGTTTGAAGAATGAATGACAAAATTCAGATTAGATTCACTATAATGTGAATACCAGTTTTTTTCTGTTTTGTTTACTGCTCTATACACTACCACGCCTCCGCAAACAAATATAAAACAACTGAATCCATGTTCTCACTCAGCAAATACTTAATGTGTATTTGAAAGCCGGCAGGCTCTGTGTTGAGTCTTGAGTTACGTAAGTGAGTGAGACACGACCCAGTTCTCCCTTGTGAAGGTTTCTTTTGGGCAGATGCTGTCCAAAACATTAGGCTTGTCCAGGCAGAAGAAAATTAAATGAAACGTAGAGCTTGGAGGTAAGAGAACTAACAGTGGTAAATCCATTTTATTTGCTGCTTTTGTTAATAGATAAAATCCCGCCTTTGGTTCCTAAAAGTATAATATCATTCTGTAGAGTCTCTCATATTGGCACTTGTCACAAAAGAACAGTGATCCAAGATTGAAGCTGATATAATGTCCCCTAATATTATAATTTATGTCTCCTGAGTTTCTCCCATCAGGCCTATGATGTCCCAGAGGGCTAAGAAAAAATATGTCCAGTGCCTTTAGACAATTTAGGAAACAAATAAATTCTTGTAACACATTGGGAAACTATATATTCTGCTGCATTTCCAACTTTACAAAAGCATTTTTGTAAAGTAAGTACACTGTTTTGTAAATATAGTAAGGCTGACTTTCACTATGAAAAATGACACAAAAATATCATTGACTAGATGGCTTGCAGAACCCCCTATCTGTTACCTCTAGTATGGAAAACTTAAAAATTCTGGATGAAGAGTTTTAAAAAATATTATTTTTCTTTAAATGCAAGTAGTGGAGTGGGTCAAGAACATGCACAAAATTTTCAGAGACAAAAAGAAAAAGAGAAAAGAAAGAAAAGAAAAAATAATGGGGATGTAGACACAGAGACTAACCAAATGCTAAAGACGATGGCTTCCTGGAGTCCTGTGCCTGGATTTTAAGAGCCCACGCGTGGGGGACTGAGGACAGGTTTCTGAACCATAGAAGGTGTAAGCTGGAAGCAGACACCTGCATAAAGCTAGAACCTGAAAAGTGTCATTCTCAGGGAGGGGGAACTAGAAACCAAATAAAACCAAACAACCAACCAAAAAGATCCCACAGAAGAAAATTGTAAGGAAATGTACCGATTTTGGCCTAGGTTCAGGGTGAGAGGAAGGCTGTATGTGCTAGGAGAAAAACAGAACACTTTGAATTATGAATGAATATAAATACTGTGTATTAATTGGCATGCAACACATTATGTTTGCATGAAATTGGAGCATTAGAAGAAAAGAACTGTAAATATGCCCATATGTATGTAGGGATATAATATGTCCATATGTTTGTAAGTATGACCATGTATATATCTGATCTCCTTCACCTTTTTTAAAAATGAAGTTTCATTAGCATGAATTATTTCGTTGCTGTCTACTGAAAGACAGGGCAGATGGTTTATCAACGTCTCTGTGATCTTTTTCTGTGATTAGTGCACTCAAAGACTTCTTTACTCTTGACTTTCAGCTTGATTATTGCTGTCTTGCCAAATTGACATTTATTGATGAGGCTATTCATTTTCTGAGGGACTCTGAGGGGTATGGGAAGAGCTTAAACCTACTGATGCCCCAGAGTCAAGTTGGGGAAGTGAAATATCAAGCAGTTATGTGTGGTTGGGAGGAGGTGGCAGCAACAAAGATAGCCAAATCCTGGGTTTCTTGCCGACATGCTGACCCTGTGATGCCAGTAGAGAGAGGATCACCCAGAATATTTCTGCCTCATTTAAAAGTGCATATGATTGGAGGTTCCCAAACACGAATTGTGTTCACTGCTCGTCTCCAGTAAGCCCTGGTTCCTTCAGATCTCTTAAGAAGACCAATATAGGACTCATGGAATCCTTTTCTTCAGAACAAGAGTGAGCATTTGCCCTTTCTGAATATCCTATTTCTGGAAGCCATTAGCAGGGGGTCAATCTTATTCCTGTATTGACAGAGTGTAGGTACTAAAGAAAAACTCACTGTTTACTTACACTTAACTTGCTTAGCTGAGGGGTGGATCACATGCTACCACTTGGAGATGAAAGCAACCCATGCCCTGAGGATCATGGGCGAGAAGAGACAGTGCCTGCAAACATGGATTGGGGTTTGTCAACATATCTTTTAGGATTATATGTGTTTTCAGTGACAGTAAACCTGAGATAAGGTTTATTTATTTAAAATACAGGTATTGTTACTATGTGCAAAGAACCAGTCTAGGTACAGGGGATAAAGGAGTGAAGGAAACAGACAAAACAGCACTTTTCCATTCTAGCTGAAAAGTAGACTTTCATTTCTGTCACACATAAACGAAATTTGGAGATAAAACATCCGGGCCTTTATCTTCACAATCATCAGGGACTCAGGCTCCTCCTATTATCTGTCTTCTACTGCGTTGTTCTCTTTTCTTCAACATCTGGCTTCTACTTCTTTGTTCAAACCACCCGCATTTAGCCCAGGAAGGAGGAAGAGGGAGAGAAGAGCTGGGCCCTCCTTCAAAGTTCTGGAAGTCGTGTGGCCTACTCCCTCCCCTTGTGTCCTGTTGGTCAGAATGTAGCTGCAAAGGAGGCTGGGAAATTTAGTCCTTATGCTAGGAAGCCATGTGCCCAGCAAAACGTCAAGGAGGAAGATGGGAAGAAAGAATATCAAATACAAGTGGCAGTGTGACAGTCATCCTAAAGGAAGGCACAGAATACTTCAGGCATGTTCAGTACTTGATGTGGTTTTAAAGGTTTGATAGGGCAGATGGGGAAGGGACACTGAGAGGGTGCTCACCTTTAGGTGGCCTAGGTCTATGTGGACAGCACTGATTCGTTTTTCCTTCTACATCAACAGTTGGCCTTAGGTCTGTGTGAGCATTGAGAAAACTCTGTCAAGCAATTTGCACTGTATTTATTCAGCACAAACTGTGTTTGTAAAACTCAGTCAGTCATCTACTGCCAGAATGTGTAAGAAGGTAGATATGGAGTTCCAGAGTGGCCCTTTGTTTGGGAAGGTCCTGCAGATGCTTAAGACCAGCCCTAAGTACATGCTAAGGTGGACGCATGCTGGTCCATCACCCGTCTCCCCACAGATGGAAGAGAGCTTCATTCTTCAAGAGACCCTTTCTCCTGTCTCTCCTGTTCCCTCAGTGGCTCTACTTAGTGATAGGTCTTTCTGGTCCATCATGATGTAAACCTCTATCAAGACCAGGGAGAACCTTAAGGAGAAAACATAAGCTACTTGAAGAAACAGGTACCTTGGGTTTTGGTTCCTACTCCATAGCTCCCGGATTAAACTTTTTCTCCTTCATTTCCATGCAGATCATCATAAAATGACAGACTTTTATAATCTGAAGAGACCTTAGCAGTCATTTAATCTAACTCCCTTCCTGAGCTAGCATTCCTTAAAAGCTCTGTTTCCCAAGCGGTGTGCTGTTTAACACTAGGTATTACTCGGAGCTCTGAAAACAAAGTGGGGCTCATTGTAAATGGTGTACTAAATTCCCCACTTGGGGATTCACGGTATAGTAGTCTTTCATAGGCAGGTAGAAATTCCATACCTTACACAAAATGTAACTTTGCAGGGGTAAACTCTTTCAGCAATGGAGATCTTACCACTGAGGACTTAGAGACTATGAGAAGCCTTTCACGGGGGCTTGGTTGAAGTGTGAAATCCCCTTCATTATTCATCTCTCCCTCAGTCACTCAGCTAAGGGAAGTGTCTTGGCAGAGCTCTATGAACTGAGTTCTATGAATGCAGTCTGGGCCTCATTAACCACTTGGTTGATTATTTAGTTTTTTGTTTGCTTTCGTTCTGCCCCCAGCTGCCTCCTCTGCATCTGGTCTTCATTGTGAGAAATGCATCAGCACATTTCTATCAGAGGGTAAGGAAGGAAAAGAAAGTGTGCGGGGTTAGGTCTCAAATCAGTGGAATTGGTTTTTGTTACAAATGTTAGAAATGAATGAAATAGAGAATTTAAAATAAAAAATAGTGAATCTAATTGTTCTATGAATTCACATCTCATTCTGATTGTGGACTCTCTGGAGAGATCTTAAAACATCCCTCTTACCTATACTTTATTTAATTATGTCTTTATTTGGGGAAGTTTTATGTGTCCAAAATGATGCATCATTTATCTCCTCCTTTTTGACATATTCTAAATGAAGTGAGAACAGTAACAGGCTGAACCGTTTAGCTCCTGGGGAATACGTTTCATTTTGATTTTTCTCTCCAGGTGCTTAGACTCTTTGTCCACACTGCTGTGCCTGGAGAGTACATGTTTTAAGCATTTACTAGCTGCCAACACTTGTTGCTTCACTTGTTTATCTTTAAAGACAGCTGTTTTCACTTCAACAGTGGCCAGTTTTGAGAAATGGATAGTTTGAGAAATGGATAATACGTAAGTGTAAAAATATTTTTGGTTCACAGTGAATAAGTAAACTTTTTTGGAATGAAAATGGCCTTCCTAGCTGAGACACTTTAAATCTACCCAAAGCAGGCCTGAAGAGGTGGACACCTCTGGCTGCTTGGCCATAGTTGCTGGAAAGGCACAGCAGCATTGATCTTCAGCTCTGCTGGAAAAGACCACGATGTTCTGCCAAGAAGGAGTCTGGTTGCAAGTGTATTGTGGCTGCAAACTGCTGACAATTATGCATGGACAATGGAAAGGTGTCTTTGCCCAACTCAGAAAACACTAGAGCTGGAAAGATCATTAGAGATGGTGTCATCTGGTAGAATCCCTCTCACAGGCTATCTGTCACATCCCGATGACCACAGCAGCTTTGGGTTTTTCGTTTGTTTGTTTGTTTTCCTCACTTTCCTCACATAATCTTTGTTTAAAGAAAGGTTTCCATGACTAAAATAAAATTTTAAAGTAGGAATTCAATTTGGTTTCTCCATTAGACAGGGGAAGAGGTGAGAACGCTTGTCCAAGGTCATGGAGCTTGCTAGTGGCTCCATTCACAAGTGGCTTGAGCCAAGTCCACAGGGCTGGGGAGTGAGCAGTTATCAACTGTGGACCTGGATAGGAGCTATTCTGGCCCCACCAACCTTAAGATGTTCTCTTTCTCTGTTCCTGGAGTCATCTGTTCAGCCCAGACATCTTGAGTGAGTGGCGCTTGTCTGGGTTATATAAGAGAAGCAGGACACTGTCTCCAGAAAGCTAATATCAAAATGTCACATAATACTTACGGAGCTTCTCCTAGACAAATGTCTTTCAAGCATTGCCTAGGAATAGTGTGGACCTGGAGGGCCAGGACTCAGCTGGTTTGAGGTCTTCCTTCTCTCCTAGATGATACTTTTTATTCCTTACATTGCAGCTTGCAGGCAGGTGATTCCCAGAAACCCACTCCTATCTCCATGCCACCAGCTACATGAGATTCAGCCTGATTCAGCTAAAATGCTGGTTCTTCTGCTTTCTGGCTGTGAGACTCCAAAAAAAACTATTTAACCTCTCTGAATCTCATTTTTCTCATTTTAAAACAGCGCTAATAAGACTTGCCTCATATTGTGATAGTGCGAATTACATGACAAATGACCGATCCAGAGGCTGGGATCTTGACAGACACTTCATCAGAGGTAGCTGTTAATGTTTGTGTTGCCATGTTGTTGCTGAGGGGTTATGTTTTGGGACCCTCACTCACATGGATGGCAGGAAGGTAGGAGTCAGGGTACTGGGTCTCACTTGTCTGCAGAGTGTAGGCTGAAGATCAACTTGAGTGGGTCCTCCTGAGGGAAGCTAGATCTCAAATAGGGCAGTAGGTCCAAATAGTGGCCATTTTCCAAGTAGTGGTCAACCTTGATGGGCTAGGCAGAATTCCTCCTTCTCTACTGCAAATCTGTCATGAGGCAGCAGAATAGAGCGTGGGAGGCGAGAGTGGCATTAGGGTAGGAGGCAGCGCCTTGAGCGATTCCCTAAGCAGAAGAGGCAGCTCATTGCCCATGCTGGAAGCTCCTGGCATGAAGCATCCCTGAAAGTACACAGAACCTTGTAATCTCCAGAGTCTTCCACTGTCTCTGTGTTCACTGTCCTTGCTCCCTGGTACTACTCCAGCCACTGTGCAACTTCGTCAAGGCGTTTTCCAAGCCTCTCTGCAGAGGACCCTGAGTCTGAGAGATCAGCAGTGGGTAAAGACTCTGAGAAAGCCCTAAGGAGAGCTTTGTGAAGAGCTGCCTAAGCATTTTGGGAAGAAATAAATACTTGATAAACTGTATTTCCCAGAGATCTCTAGGACCTCTGATCTGTTAGTGCACAGGGTGCCCTGGACATCTTGGCCAATACTGGACAGACATCTCAGTCCCTTAGCTTCAGGTTTAGGAAAATCAGTCCTCCGCCAGCACTGGAAATTGTCCTTACTTAAACTGCCCATCTAGCTGGATTTCTCTCCTGGAGACAAACATTTCACAGTCTCAGTGTGGAGAATTCTCTAATTGAAACAAGTCATCACATGGGAAAAGATAGACAACTTTTGCAGGCCTTCCTGACTTGTGATTCATAAACCAGTTCTGATCCCTCTTCAGTTCTTCCTTCACTTCTGCACTAGATATTTATTGGGTGCCATGGTTTTCCAAGCATGGTGCTAGGTGCTGAGTATAGGCTAAGGGAGGTGTCCTTCTTGCCATTTGTCTGCTTCAAGGCTAATTGGACAACCCTTCAAGTAACAGGAAATTATAGCAGTGTGGAAAGTGCTGGGATTGAGGCATGCCCAGAAGCTGTGCCAGCCCAGAAGAGGGGTCTCTAAACAGAGTGTGTATATGGTGGGGCTGCAGGGCTCAGGGGAGCTTTCCCAAATTGTCAGCACCTCACCTGCCCAGAAGGATTAGCAGGCTTTGTCAGTAAGCTTTGGAGACAGATGTCTAAGGCTAAATTCTTGTGCTTTCTTAAACTGATTAGCAGGAACACTTCTTCTGTCAAATCTAGTATGACTTCATCAGGACTAGCAGGGTCAGTCCAGATGTGTACAATCCTCTCTACCAGCTCAGTCCAATGAGAGCCCAGTTCAAATCCTGCCACCTCTGCAAAGCTTCTAGCATTATACATGATAGAACTGATATCTCTCTTTTTGGGAATCGTTGGCAGGTTGATAATGACATTTTCATACATTCGTGTGGTGTTACCCACAGTTAGATTGGCTGTTGCATAAAGACAAGGAGCCCTAACTTCTTTCCCTCTGTTCACAGACAGGCTTGCCCTTAAAGCCTGTTGTATAAATGTTTTTTGTTGCTGTAGTGGAATCAGACGACTTGGCTGGATGGAGGCTCTGTTGTTTACTATGTAATTTCAAGAAAATTACCTAATCTCTTTGAGTCTCAGTTTCTTCATCTACACAGCAGTAATAACATTAGGGCTTATCTCATGGAATTGTTGGCACAACTAAATGAGGTATTGTGCTGTATGAGTTGCTTAGAACTTGAACTTTAGCAAGTGCTTAATGTAGGGTTTGTTGAAAATTTAAAAATAGATATATGGCTTTATCAGACCCCATCTCTCATTTCTACATTCCCTCCTATTCAACCATCTACTGAGTAACTCACCTGACTATTTGCTTGAAAAATGAAACTTGATGGACTTTAGTGATGTCCTTTTTTTTTTTTTTAATGATGTCTTCTTTTTTCTTTTTTTTTCAAAACTCTATCCTAGTTAGCTTGGGCTGCTATAACAAAATGCTATAGACTGGGTGCCTTAAACAGCAGAAGATCATTTCTCTAATTCTAGAGACTGGAAGTTCAAGATCAAGGTGTGGGCAGATTTGGTGTCTGGCGAGGGACTGCTTCCTAATTTGTAGACAGCTGTCTTCTTGCTGTGTGCTCTCATGCAGAGAAAGAGAGAGCTCTGGTGTCTTTTTCTGTTAGAATAAGCACGTTTAACCCATGATGGGGCTCCACCCTCATGGCCTCATCTAAACCTAATTACCACCCAAAGGCCCCACTTCCAAAGACCAATTCATTGGGGATTAGGGCTTCAACATATGAATTTGGGTGGGACACAAACATTCAGCCCGTAGCAACTCTCTTTTCCAACACTGAGAGATAAAAGTTAGAAAAGGGGGAGAGTAAAGAAGTGAGAAAAGAAAGCAGAGAAGTTACTTTTTTCTACGAGCTTCTCACCCATGCCAGTCTTCTGCCAACTTCTAACCTTAGACCCCTGAGTGCCTGAAAGGAGAGGGGGATCTCAGCTGGAGACCTGAGGATACAAACTGTAGAGCAGAGTCCCGTTTTATTATTTTTTATTTCAACATTTATTTATACATATTTGTACATATTTGTGGGATATAGTATATTGTTTCAATACATGCATATACTGCACAATGATTTACTTACGGTAGACAACGTAGTTTTATACTTATTAGTCCACCACTTTTCCTCCACCCCCACCCCCCTGACCTCTGATTACCATTATTCTACTCTCTACTTCTATGAGAACCACTTTTTTAGATTCCACATATAAACATATCAAGCGGTATTTATCTTTTTGTGCTTGACTTACTTCACTTAGCATGATGAAGTCCCATCCATGTTGTTGCAAATGAAGGATATCATTTTTTTTGGAACAGCTGAGTAGTATTACATTGTGTATATACACCACAGATTTTTATCCGTTCGTTCATTGATGGACATTCAGGTTGATTCCATCTCTTGGCTGTTATAAATAGTGCTGCCATGAACATGGAAATGTGGGTGTCTTTGTGATATATTGATTTCTTTCCTTTGGGTATATACCCAGTAGTGAGATAGCTGGATTGTAGGGTAGATCTATTTTTAGTTCTCTGAGGAACCTCCATACTGTTTTCCAGAGTGGATATACCAATTTACACTATCATCAGCAGTGTAAGAAAGTTCCTTTTTTTTCCACATCCTCACCAGCATTTGTTATTTTTTGTCTCCATTATATCTGGAGTAAGATGAAATCTCATTGTGGTTTTAATATACATTTCTCTGATGACTAGTGATGTTGAGCATTTTTTCATGTGCTTATTGGCCATATGTATACTTTCTTTTGAGAAATATCTGTCCAGGTCCTTTGCCCATTTTTTAATTGGGTTATTTGGATTTTTGCTGTTGAGTTGTTTAAGTTCATTATATATTCTGTATATTAACTCCTTATCTAATGTGTAGTTGGCTTTCTCCCATTCTGCAGGTTGTCTCTTCACTTTGTTGACAGTGCCCCTTGCTGTGCAGAAGCTTTTTAGTTTGATGTAATCCCATTTGTATATTTTTGCTCTAGTTGCTTGTGCCTTTGTAGTCTCATTCAAAAAACGCTGCCCACTCCCATTTCATGTAGATTTTCCCCTATGTTTTCTTCTAGTAGTTTCATAGTCTTGGGTTTTTGATCCATTTTGAGTTGATTCTTTGTGTAATGAGAAATAGGGGTCTAGTTTCAATCTTCTGCAGGTGACTATCCAGTTTTCCCAGCACCATTTGTTGAAGAGGCTGCCCTTTTCCCAGTGTCTATTTTTGGCCCCTTTGTCAAAAATCAGTTGGCTGTAAGTGCATGGGTTTATTTTGGGGTTCTCTATTCTACTCCATTGGTTAATGTGTCTGTTTTTATACCAGTACTGTGCTATTTTGTTTACTTTAATTTTATAGCACATTTTGAAATCAGGAAGTGTGGTGCCTCCAGCTTTGTTCTTTTTGCTACATGGGGTCTTGTATGGTTTTATACAAATTTTAAGATTGTTTTTCTATTTCTGTGAAGAATGTCATTGGTATTCTGATATGAATGTGTAGATTGCTTTAGGTAATGTGGATGTTTTGATGATGTTAATTCTTCTGACCCATGAACAAGGAATATCTTTCCATTTATTTGTGTCTTCTTCAATTTTTTCCACCATTGTTTTATAGTTTTATACACACACACACACACACACACACACACACATAGGTCTTCCATTCCACCATATTTCATTTTTTTGGTGGCTATTGTGAATAGGATTACCTTGAATATTCACGAGGATAAGCAATTTGGCATTTCAAAGTCTGGTACGCTGCCTTGCACACAGTAGACACTGAATTTTTTAGAGGAGGACATGAAAAAGGAAGCTCCCATTCTTAATTATAATATCTTTTTAATAGTGAAAGACATAATGTCATGAAGTAGGTAATAATTATTTTAAAGAAGTACTTTTTGAACCTCCCTATAAGATTCAAATTTGAGTTATCTTGGTTGTATTCATTTAAACTGATCTCTTCTTCTGTTTCCATCATGTATGTAAGTACACTGCATTCATGCATTAGACAAAAATTAAACTCATGGCCTTTCATCTTTACAGACATATGTAGATGATGTATGAGAGATATATAGAATGAGCCTGTTACTTTCTGTTTAATATTTAGACAGTCTTGGCACCTCCCAGAAGCAAGATCTACAGAGAGAGAAGTGGGAGAGGAACAACGTGCCCAGCAGAAGCCTCTCTCGGCGTTCCATCAGCAGGGAGAGATGGGTGGAGACACTGGTGGTGGCCGACACAAAGATGGTCGAGTATCACGGCAGTGAGAACGTGGAGTCCTACATCCTCACCATCATGAACATGGTATGCCAAGCCAGACAGCATGGGTGAGGGGCAACTGGTGAATAGATGTCATTTGAATAGATGTCTCCCCCCACAGAAAAAAAGAGATACATTTTTGCCCTCTTAACTTATTTTACATTCATATATAAATATGAGCCTATTCCCTGCTTAAGTGAATAAGGATGGAAATTCAGGACAAATTATTCTTTCTCTTAAAAATGTGTATCCTGGGAAAAATTTGTAATTTATCATTTACATATTTCTACTAGGTATTTACCAAGTGACTTTATCCTTTTAGTATGACTTTGTCTCATTGGTTCATGATAGTGCACAAATGAGTAAACTGAGGCAGAGAACTGGAACATAGTGTCCTCAAGATAGTTAGAGTTGGAATTGGAATATCATTAATGACCCCTAATTTTAAGCTTTCCCTTTGTGTTATTGATGTCTTCTGCCTTCCCAGACAAGGCGTTAATCCTGTCAAAATGGGGAAAGGTATTTGTCTGAGTAGTTGATAATAAAAGAGAGGAAGACTCAAGTCTAGGGAAAGGATAAAAGGAAAGAAAGGCATCAATCCCTCAATCACAAAGCCAATCAATTACCTTGAAAGGTTGTTTGAAAATATCATAATATGAATTGGACCAGGGGCATATCTCACTCACCTTTGCACTCCACCAAAAATTTCTGACCTATAAGATAACCCCTATTTAAGTATATCACAATGCTGTTTTTTCCCTCTTGCATTTATCTATTATTGATTCATTTGGGGCTAATGGGTTTCCATTTCTGACTCCAGGTCACTGGGTTGTTCCATAACCCAAGTATTGGCAACGCAATTCACATTGTCGTGGTTCGGCTCATTCTCCTTGAAGAAGAAGAGGTATGCAATAGTTTTTCTCTCCACTTTTCCACCCTGTATCCTCACACTTTCTACCTCCTTTCTTTAGGAGCTCTCCTGATAGACAAGGAACAGGGCACCAGAAAGTTGTCTACAAGCCCGTTAAGAAAGAAACTATTATTTCTGTGTTATTTTCTTGGGAATTCAGCGATGTTGAGTGGGAGAGGGAGATTTCCAAGATACATATAGTAGGAATCACCTGGCAGTCATTGCATTACATACAAATCAGACTAACAGCAGTCACTGAGAATGTCCCCTGGTGGAAATAGACTAAATCATGATATGATTGGATGATTTAAATAAAAGTTAGGACAGACATGGAAATGTTGAAGTTTTTATACTGTTAATTTACCTCTTGTATATTAGCACATCTCAGGTTTGGGCCCTCTGCACTTTTACCTTTGAGGGTTTCATCTATTCTCAGAGACATATTGACATGATGAGTCTCCCAGTTGATACCGTAAGCCGCTTCCTCAAGTTCCAGACTCATATCCAATTGCTTACTTGACATCTCAGTCTGGATGTGTCATATATACCACTCAATCTTGGAAATTTAATGAGTCCAAAATGGAATTCCTAATTACTCACTGCCCAAATCTTCTCAATTCTGCCTCCCCAGGACCCAACCCACCATCTTACCCATCTCAGTAAACCGTGCTACTATGCACTGGGTTGCATAAGCCTAGGAGTCATTCCTCTTTTTCTTCTCTTCCTCGTCTGATAGCAAGTCCCACAGTGGGCCTACCTTCAAAAGACATCTCAAAATCATTCACTGTTCATTATCTCTACAGTTGTCACATTGGCTTGGCCTTATTATGTCTTGTCTAGGCTACTGCAGTGAACTCTTAATGGTGTTCCTGTTTTCAGCCTAGCTTTCCATAATCCATTCTCCATGGACAATCATTTTAAATACAGCCAGAAGGATCATCTTAAATACAAACCAAGTTTCTCCACTGCACAAAACCCTTTCATGGATTTCTGTTCTTTTAGAACAAATTCAGAATTTCTTCTGTGGTCTAAAGAGACTTTCATGATCTTGCCTCCACCCACCTTTCTGGTTTTTCCTTCTGTTACTCTTTCCCTTGCTTCCTCATACTCACTGGGCTCCGGATAGGTTATGGAACACTCGTGGCCTGTGCGCTTATGGTTCCCAGTGCTTGAAACCTCCCTCCCCTGGTTCTGCTCATGGCAGGCAGCTTCTCACTCCTCAGGCCTCTTCACAGAGGTCTCGAAGACCAACCAACTCAAAGCTAGCTCCTCTTGCTCTTCTCCTTTACAGAAGGGTAGCACTCTCACAATTTGTTCTTAGTCTGTGTATTTGTTTATTCTTTTCTTGCTTATCTCAGCCACTGCCAGGATGTGAATTTCATGAGGGCAGAAACTGTGTTTATTTATTCTCTGTTATATTCCCAGCACCTAACACAGTGCCTGAGATATGAATGAATAAATACATGAAGGAATGAAGTTAAATTTAATGAATGAAGAAACAAGCCAGCCTGATGAAATGGCCTTGTAGTCTGTGGACCTTAATCCACAGCTGAGATATGTGAAGAAGGGCATTGTTCAGATTTCCAGCAGCACAAGACCTGAGGTCAAAACGCCAAGGCAGGCTTACTGTTTTCTTGGCAGGAGAAGCCTCAAAGTCAGAAGATATTTTTAAATATGGTCTCTGGAGCCTGGATCCCTTTGCCTTCTCTCCTGTACCAGCCCCATGTCCCTTCATCACCCGAGACATACTTTGGGTATCTTGTAATACCAACAGATTAGTTATTTCCCTTCCTGTGATCCTTTTGTTAAGAAAATTTATCTGAAACTTGGAAACCAGGCAAAACAAAAACTACGTATCCTTTCAATGTCTAACATGACCTATCTGATGCGATGGGAATGTAACATGATTTGATTATTATTCACTATTGATTAAGGCCCAGATATGGTAAAGTTAGATGCTGACTTCTAGAAAACTCATAGGGTACAAAATGGAAGATTATGGTTTTATTGGTCTGTGGAATATCAACTAATTTCATATCTGATTTAGCAATCTTTTTCCAGCATTTTTTCTCACTGGCTACAGTTGAATCAGTTTCTGGTGTCTGCCTTTGAACCAGCTTTTCCATCTTGCCTGTGTGTTAAATACATCTTTAACATTTGCTCACTATTTGTATGAGAGTATTACATATTTGTATGAGAATTATGTTTTTAACTTTTCGAAAATTATACTTTAATACCTTGGAGTACAAATTTTCACTATTTCAGAATGGCTGAGCATATGTGCATCCTCAGATACAGATGTATGGAAAGATTTAGGGTTTTCAGATCCCCTAAAAGGAAGATTCTTCTAGATGTGAGAAGGAAAAATCTTCAATGTCTACTGTCCCATCAGTACCACTGGGAGGATTTCAAAATATGGCTTTCATGGATCAGGCCCCTTAGAATTTCACACCTCTTCATTCACAGGAAACAATGTCACTGGGCCAATGCCTTGCTGCCAGTGGAGTTCTTTGGAAGGATTCTATTGGCCACTTCCCCCTGATTCTATCACAATCACATTGTTTTTCTACCTCCACCTGATTTTGCAAGTGCAAGGGTCACCAATGGTTTGCTTCAGAATGTCATGGCATACTCCACCTCAAACTTGCCAGACATTGCCCTCATCCAGCTTTCTACAGAATCTCTTAGTGGTACAAGGTTTCCAAGTTGGCAACAGAATTATTATCTCATTAAAGAACTGCAATTCACAATTTTCATCTTTCTGATTCCCAGGAAACAGCTCAAACTATTTTTCACATCTTTGACTAATGAGCAGCCCCAACACAGCAAACAGCAATGATTCCAGCCTTACGTAACATCAGGGTGGCAGATATAGGCAGGAAGTACATTGTGAGGTTCTGGGCTGTCACTACTTTGAGCAAGGACACCTGAGTTCTCATTTGCCTCTGTCATCATACAGTAGGCAACTCTGAAAAAGTCACATCAGACTTTTGCTCTGTGGTCCATTTTTCTTCATCTGCAAATGAGAAGAGAGTTGCGCATCAACGATATGTCAAGCACTGCACTAACCACTGGTAATACAAATAAGAATAAGTTCCATTTCCTGATTCTCAGAACCTTAGAGTCTACAGCACAAAAGCACAAAGATAGAAAATTTCAAATTGAGGTTGCTGTCAGTATAAAAAAGAGCACCTGTGGGCTGGCCAGTTAGCTCATTTGGTTAGAGCACAGAGCTAACATCAAGATCAAGGGTTTGGATCCCCATACTGGCCAGCTGCCAAAACAAAACAGAAAGTGTACCTGGGATAAGGAAGGTACTTGGATATCAAGGCCAGGTTTTAAAGGAGGAGAAGGAATCAACCAGGAAGGAACAACATTCCAGGTAGAGCGACCTGCATGAGCAATGGCCTTAGTGCTTAAAGTAGCACTTTGCATCTGAGAAGCAGTGAACACATCACAATACTGGACCACAAAATGGGAGGCCGAGAAACCTTGTGATAAAAATAAAACAATCTGACTGTGCTGGAGGCAGAAGAGAAAGTAGCCAATCAAAACCTGCCCACCTCCACTCACACCTAGTTTTGTTCCAGGGTTGCCTGTTTCCATGTGTGACATCAGCATCCTTCCAGGTGTAGACACCAGAGATCTGGAAGCCCTCCATGACACCTTCTTCTCTCCCTCCCGTACCCAGTCCATCATCAGGTGTTTTCCATTTTAACTGACCATCTCCACTTCCATCACTTCAATGCAAGCTACAGTTATCTCTTTCCTGGACTATAGTTGTATATTCTTTCTGGTCTACTTAAAATCAGCTCGATTCCTTTATATCTTGTTTTCTCATTGCAGCCTGGACGATCCAAGATGATAATCGGATCGGATCTACCCTACTGCCTTTCTTTATCCCCCACCCCTGGATTAAAGCATTCCAATGGTTTCTGACTCCCTCCCTCCTTTATTTCTTGCCGTGCCCCCCTAGCTCTCAGCATATAGCAGTGATCTGGTATTCATATGCTTTTCAGGTCCTGCCACTGGTCTTGCTGCTGCCTGGACAGTCGTCCCTCTTGTCTTCACTTAGTTAACACCTTAATCCCTCAGACCTCAGCTCAAGTGTCACTTCCTTGGGGAAACCTTCCCTGACCTCCATGCCCAATGAGATTTGATTATACACTCCCATAACGCTGTGCACTTCTCTTTCAGAGCACGTATCACAGTTGTTATTTCACATCTGTTAGAATGAGGCAGTTTTCTCCATTAGTATGAAAGACTTAAGAGCAGAGGTAAGGTCTGGGGTAACTCACCATTTAGCTCTACTGGTACATAATAGACCCTCAATAAATATTTGTTCAAATACTAAATAAGAGAAAGAGTGTATGAATGAGGCCAGGAGTCACTTGGTGGAGGGGAGGGTCAATTGCAGCCAAGTCACAATGGACCTTGTAGCTACATAAAGGGGTTTGGATCTAATCCTATGGGATATTCTGATAGTTCCAAACCAACAAATGAAATTTAATGTTGTCCAGAGCAGTAATAAAGTAACACTTTGCTGATTAAAATCTCTTAAAGCATAAACAATGGAGTAAATAAAATATAAACAACAACAACAAAAAAGAAACTAGAGAGACCACTCTGAGGAAAATGTTTGAAGGGGGAATACTGAGGCAGGCTGCTGAGGTAGGTCTCTTTTATCAGTGACTTTCTAGAACTCGTGTCTATCTTATTCTATGCACATCTGACAGCTAACACCATTTTGGGCTTTACTTTTCTGTGGTGGATTCCAGAGCCTTCAAGGTTAAACTACATAAAATGCATAAAATACATAAAATGCAGCTTCTATTTGGCCATGTAAAAACTACTATGCATTTTCATGTCATTTGGAGAACAAATTGGGTGTTGGATATGAAACTTACCTTGGAGCACCCTGAAGGCTTTCTCAAAGACTAGGTGTTTATATTTCAGAGCAGTGGAAACCGAGGTTCACAAAATCATGATCTGGAAAGATATGTCAAACCTATTAAGACACCATGAGCCAAGAAAACCTGAGTAGCTTCAGATAGGAGACAATTTGCTCTCATTCCTACCTGCCTCCATCAGCCCTGAATCAAACTCTCATTTTTGTTTTATGACCCTAATGCTAGGTTTAATACTTTTCAGGGACTTGGACACAATCTTTGCTTCTAGCCCTTTCCACTTTAGACCAATTCATTTAATGGCCTTTCTGCTCCCCTCTTGGGCCAGGGATTACAGATGTGATTAGAATCTTGCCTCCAACTCTTGTGAGCAGCTTGACATTGTGGAAAGGACAAGACTTATAGTTAGTCCCACTGCTTGCTAGCTGTATAAACTTTGGTAGGTTACTTGTCTGTGCCTTCACTTCCTTCTTTTGCAAAATGCAGATAACAATATTTACTTCATAGGGTTGCTGTGAGAATCAAACGTATTAATCCATGGAATACGTAGCATAGTATCTGGCTTGTAGAAACCACACAATAAATGTTACTTGCTAGTATCGGTCTTCTTATCATCATCACCATCATTATTTAGTTCCCTCAACAATACCATACACTTGTTATTGTTATGCTTATTTCAAAAGGACTTCAGAGTCCTTGGAGGAAAATTAAAAAACCTAAAGGGCAAGATTAGGATCATAAGAAGTTGGAGGCTTCTTTTAAGAATAGGATAGGGACAAAACTGGGACGAGAGTGAGATGGATAAAGCTAAAGCCAAGTGGATTCCAGATGACAATACCACCGAGGGATGGGCCCAGGGATGGGGTCTGGATGGTTAGAAGGAGCAGCAATAGGGGTGATAGGCAGGAAGGAGGGGAAGGCCTTCATGGAGAATTTTCTCTTGGTTTACTGAGTGATTTTGTGTTGGGTTCACTTTTGTGACACTCTGGAGCTAAAAGCCTGTTGATTTTAGAAATTCTGGCTGCCCCCCAACATGCACACACTTGCCAGCTAATGTGTGGGTCTATAACAGCCTATATAATTATTATTCTTTATGGATGGATGTCAAAAATATTAGCAAAGCATTTAAACGTTGTACTGCTCATCTCCTCTTTGCCCATTGTCTTTCTTTCAGTAACCTAAGTCTGGCCTACAGAGCACTGTTAGATTGTGAACTGAGTCAAAAGCTGCTACCAGGAATTCCCAGAGAAATCAATATCAGATTTTTTTTTTTTTTTCATTACAGAGAGAGTTTGCAAAGAGAGAACAATCGATAACAAAAGCCATGTACTTGCAAAATCATTTCTTATCTCCCATTTGGGGCTATTTCTGTGAATTGTTGCTGATTTCCTCCAGGTCAGCTCCTTGTCCTGTAAGGTCACATACTCAAATATATAGGAAAGGGGCAGCAGGAAGTGAATGGGGCTAGCTTACAAAGATGGCATGAGAAAAAATGAACTAAAAAGGAAGTCTATTTTTGTTCACAAAGGAAATGGGAAAAATTTTGTGTGATAAGGGTTTGTTTTGACACATTAAAATAATTACCAGGATGCCTTATGGAAATTGTTTAGCACAAGTCCCCCCATATTGATTGTGAACCAGCATAATCTCTCTGAAGTCATTTTCATCTTGTGCATGCTTTGAGCTGCATGGTCTTATGTATAACTACTCTTCACAGGGCTTCTGTGATCAAGTGTATCCCAGAAACTAAACAAGTAAGTGTTTCTTGGATTTAACCCCTTTTAAGGGGTTAAGAGGAGATTAAGAAGCTGAGGAGGATGGGAAAAAACAAAAACAACCCTGCTCAATTAAAGCCTCCTTGAAGAGCAGTGCCGTTTAATAGAAACATAGTAAGTTATCCTGAAGACCATGTCACCAAACTTGTGTTAAATGCCACATATTAGAGATGAAAGTTCTACACAGGGGCAAAATACCAAGCTGCAAATGATCAGCAACTCAGTTAATTATGCATTTGCTTTGTCTGCAAGAGGAACCTACAAAAACAATAGAGAGAAAACAAGCAACATTTTGAGGGTGGACTTAGGGCCCTACCTTTATTTATTTATTTTTTTCCTCATCAGTCAGCACCCCTGAAATCCTCTTTCCCACATTAACCTGCTGTTCTTCCTGTATCCTCTGTCTCAGTTACAGGTGCTGATTGGAAAACTGAGTTTTTCACATCTGGTAAGATCCCACCTTGAGCTGTGTATCCCCACCAGGGACTCTGTGAGCCAAGGGACAGCAAGGGCTATATCTACTTCTGCCTATGTGGCCACCCCAACTCTAATAAGCTTTTACATTCATGGCTCTTTAAATAGGGAAATTGATTAACTTTAGAGTGGATATGTGAGTGTGTGAGTGCATGGGTATGTAAGTATATGAGTGTGTGGTATGTAAGTATGTGAATGTGTGTGTATGTGTGGGCTTTTCCTACCCACCGTAACCCATCTAAAACATTACAAGATCCCTTTGATTCAAAACTCAGGGCTCTCACATGTAATCAATAAGTAGCTCACATAGAATCATACTGGAAGGTGTTATAAGATCTTATATTTCAATGCTCTAGCCTTGGTTGAGACCAGTTTTCATTTTTAAGATATTTTTGTATTTTTTTTTGTTTGTTTCAAGGTCATTGTAGATTGACATGTAGTTATAAGAAATAGTACAGAGAAATTCCTTATACTCTTCACCCATTTTTTCCTAATGGTAACACCTTTCATAATTTTAGTACAACATCACAACCAAGAAATTAATATTCGTACAATAGAATATTTCTTTAGTTTTACATGCGCTCATTGATGCACGTGTGTGGGTACTTTAGTTCTATGTAATTTTATCACATGTAGATTTGTGTGACCGTCTTCACAATCAACATTCAGAACAGTTCCATCGCAAGGGTCCTTCATGCTACCCTTTTTATACCTTTTATACCTCCTTTTCACCAACTTGCCTGACTCCTGGAAAGCAATAATCTATTCTCCATTTCTATAATTTTGTCATTTCAAGAATGTTATATAAGTGAAATAATACAATACACGAGGGTGCTTCAAAAAGTTCATGAAAAGATTTGTATTATCTTTTAAAAATCTTTTAATTCTATTTTTCCATTTTTTGATCTTTTATTTCTATTTTTAATTCTCTTTTAATTCTATTTTTCCATGAACTTTTTGAAGAACCCTTGTATAACCTCTTAAGGTTGGATTTTTTTTCATTCAGCATAATCCCTTGAGATCCATCCAAATTGCTGTGTGTATCAAGAGTTTGTTCCTTTTTTGCTGAGTTGTATTCCACAGTCTGTACTAGTTTGTTTAACCATTCACCCAAAGCAAATCATTTGGGTTGTTCCCAGTTTTTAGCTATTATAAATAAATGTACTATTAACATTCAACTACAGGTTTTTGTGTGAACATAAGTCTTCATTTCTCTGGGATAGTGCACAGGAATGAAATTTCTAGGTTATATGCTAGATGCCCATTTAGTTTTTAGAGAAACAACCAAATGGTTTGCCATAGTGGCTGTACAATTTTACATTTTCAATAGCAGTGTATGAAGGATCCAGTTTTACTATATCCTCACTAGCATTTGAATGTTGTTATTATTTTTTATTTTAGCAATTCTGATAGCTGTGTAGTTATATCTCATTGCAGTTTTAATTTCCAATTCCTGATCGTTAATGATGTTGGACATCTTTTCATGTGCTTATTTACTATCTCCTGGTTACTGCTTCAGTATTGTTGCTTATTATTGGTCTTTTCAGGTTTTCTGTTAATTTTTGGTTTAGTCTTGGTAGTTTGCATGTGTCTAGAAATATATCCATTTCCTCTAGATTTTCAAATTTGTTGGCATATAGTTGTTCATAAAAGTCTCTAATGATTCTTTGTATTTCTGTGGAATTAGTTATAATGTCACCTTTTTCATCTCTGACTTCTGATATTTGGGTCTTTTCCCTTCTTTTCTTGGTTAGTCTAGTTAATGGTTTGTCAATTTTGTTTATCTTCTCAAAAAATCAACTTTTTGCTTCATCAATCTCTTGTATCTTTTTTGGGTCTCTATTTCATTTAGTTCTGCTCTGATCATAGTTATTTCTTTGTGTCTATTAATTTTGGTATTGGGTTGTTCTTGTTTTTTTAGTTTTTTGAGGTACAGCATTACATTGTTTACTTGAAATCTTTCTATTCTTTTGATGCATTGCAATGAACTTCCCTCTTGGTCCTTCTTTTTCAGTATCCCACAGGTGTATTATGTGTCTTTATTTTCATTAGTTTCAAGAAATGTTTTGACTTCCTGTTTAATTTCTTCTTGGACCCATAGGTCATTTAGGAGCATGCTGTTTTATGTCCATGTAGTTGTATAGTTTCCAGATTTTCATTTATTATTGATTTCTAGTTTTAATCCATTGTAGTCTGAAAAGATAATTGAAATGATTTCAATTTTTAAAAACTTTGTTGAGACTTGATTTGTGATCTAACGTGGTCTATCCTGGAGAATGTTCCATGTGCTGATGAGAAGAATGTATATACTGTAGTTGTTCAATGAAATGTTCTGTAGATATCTGCCAAGTCCATTTGGTCTAAAGTATAATTTAAATCCTGTGTTTCTCTGTTTATTTGTTGCCTAGATCTCTGTGCACTGCTGAGAAAGGGGTGTTTAGGTCCTTAACTGTTATTGTATTGGAATCTATCTCTTTCTTTAGGTCTTATAGTGTCTGCTTTACATATCTGGGTGCTCTGGTATTGGGCACATATATATTAAAATTGTTACGTCTTCTTGCTAGATAGACACCTTTATCATTATATAATAGCCTTCTTTGTCTCTTTTTATGGTTTTTGGTTTAACATCTGTTTTATCCAATATAAGAATAGCTACTCCTACTCATTTTTGGTTTCCATTTTCATGGTATATCTTTTTCCATTTCTTCATTATTAGTCTGTATGTGAGGTGAGGTGAATCTCTTGAAGTCAGATATAGTTGGGTCCAGCTTTTTAATCCAGTCAGTCAGTCTGTATCTTTTGAGTGTGGAATTTAATCCCTTTACATTTAGGGTTGTTCTTAAAAGGTATTGTCCTAGTACGCATCTTACAGATTTTTTTTTCGATGTTTTATATACCTTTTGTTCCTTTCTTTCCCTTTTGTTTGTCCTCAGTGTTTGTTGGTTTTTTGAGGTGGCAAGGTATAGTTTCTTTCTCTTTCTTGTTTGTATTTTTGTTCCACCAGTGAGTTTTGTTCTCTCTTGTGTATTCATGGTAGTGATTATCATTTTCCGGATTCCAGATGCAAGACTCCCTTGAGAATTTCTTGTAGGGCTGGTCATGTGGTGATGAACTCCCAGTTTTTTGTTTGTCTGGGAAATACACTATTTCTCCCTCATTTCTGAAGGATAGTCTTAGTGGGTATAGTATTCTTGGCTTGCAGAGTTTTTTGTCTTTTAGTATTTTGAATATATTATCCCATTCTCTTCTGGCCTGTAGAGTTTCCATTGAGAAGTCTGCTATTATTCTGAAGGGTGTACTACAGTAGTGTAGTCTTTCTGTGGGTACTTTGGCTGTATTCAGTGTTGGTGTTGCATGTGAGTGCCTCTATGGCCTAGGCACTGGGACACTTAGTGATTCCTTGCTGAGGTTAATGACATCGTACTGCTTCATTGGGGGCATGGCCAATCTCTCAAGTTCTTGGGACAGGTGCCTGGGTGCCCTGTCACTCTTTGGCTGGGGTGGGTGATCCTGGGTGGGCTTGTTGGCACCCCAGCTAGTTTCCCATGACCCTGATGGGTGACTAGGCTATATTGGAGTTTCTCAGTTTGAATGAGTGATCTTGTGTGAAGTTTCTCTTTCTTATTTCCTATAGGCAGAGGCTCCTTCTGGGTCCTTGCTTCCCCTGGTTGGGGGATGGGTTGGTGGTGATTGGGAATTTTCTTCCTTACTCTGTTTGGGTATCCTGGTTTCTGCACTCTCAGAGGATTCTGCATGTGTCTCTCCCCAGATCTAGGCAGTCATATGTGTTATGCATGTACTTCCCGCTCCCAGGTGTGCTACCACATTTGGCAGTGTAATTCCTCCTGTAGGTTTTGCCACTGTATGTATCATGAGTCTTCACCTACTCACCTCTTTCCCCAGACTCTGCTGATGACTCTCCTTTGTCAATGTGATCAAGTGGTCTATGGGTAAGCTGCATGACACTGGTGGCGGCTGTTGTGGCTGTGAGGTACCCTTGCAATGTCAGTGGCTGTGCTGGTGGCTGTGGTGGACCACCCTTGCAGCAGCAGTGTCTGCAGCTGCAGGGGCTTCCTGCAGCTGTTGAGGTCCCTGAGCATGCTTCCTTCCATCTGCTGGTCTGGTGAGGGCTCAGGATTTGAATTTTTGATTACAGATTTTTAAATCTAAGACTTTTGCCTTTCTTTTGATACTAATAGCCACCTTCTTACTTTTAGCTCATTATTCAAGAAATGCAGAATGAATGTAATATTAATTTAAGCAAAAGTTCAAAAGATCTACAATATAAAACTCAAATATAATGATGCATTACAAACATAAGTGAAATTCATTTTTAGGTCATGATATTCATGCCATAAGCTCAAATAGTACAACTAACTGCATAGCTGATAAGATGCCTGGACTTTGCCCATTGGTATATGATTTGCTGTGGAAAGTTTCATTGGTTGAGTTTGGTTTGGATGAGAGCTTCTCTGTCATTCATGGGCAATGTCAAACATTGTTAGGAGAAGATTTAGGGAACTGGATGATATGGGCACCACAGCAAATAAAATAAATTTTTGCGATAGAATTCAGGAGAAAGACTGGAGGAAGAAAGATGATTCTTTTTTATGGAGAGGAGTTTTAGAAATAACCACAATAATCCAGAAAGGACTGTAAAGTATTGTGATTCTCTGAACGTAAACATGCTCAATTTTATGTGTTCAGAAGCTTATGCACATCACCTAATTATGTTGATTTCATTCAGACCATTGTTTTTCTATTATCAAACTAATGAAAATCTCTATTCTTTGGTTTACTCTATGTCTCTATATTAAAGTGCATGTTTTTTATTAATGTTTTATTATTGTTTATTCTGAATAGCTTTTGTTCTGGGCTGGTTTCATTTGTTATCTGCAGCTCCTCCCCTAAAACAAAGAAATTGAGAACTTGAGTTGTTACTAAATCAAGCCATTTGTCTTAAACTTCATTGTGTAATCAGTAGGAAATTTACAAGTCTGATAAATGAGGACTGACTTGCAGGGCAAGGGAGAAAAACAAAACAAATGAAATAGTTACCTTAGAATCCTCCAGGGCAGGAATAACTGTGATGTAAATTAGAATCACAAGGCAAAACACCCCAAAACTAAGTTAGATGCAAGAGCCTAATTTAAAAACCATGACAGACGGGTCCACTAATTTTCATAAGACAGGGATCATTTACTTCTTGGTGCCTGGAGTAAGGGTTTGTCCTGTTGGTTTTGCTTCCTAGCATCTTGCACACACTAAAATGAATGCTGGGATTAAAAAGTATTGGAGACAAGTGGTGGTGACATGAAATTGAGAAGTCTTTCAAGGGCCCTCTAGAATTGAATGATTTCCAAAGAGTTCCCTTTGAGATTCCCTGCCTTGCTTCTGGTAGGCTAAATTAACAGAAGGTGATTTTTTAGCTGTTGCCAAGTACCACTCCAGTTGAAATGACAGTTGTCAGGAGAAGGCAGCTGAAAGCTGATGGGACCTTTAATTATCTAGCTATCTTTAGACATACTGGCCTTTGGTTTAATGAGTGCTATATTTCATAAGTAGCCATGAGTATTTGGAACCATGGTAGGCATCCTTGGGGCTCTCAATAGAGTTTGGTAAATTTTCAGATTTTTTTATATAGTTATCAGCAGAGCTTGAATACTGCCTATCCACTATAGCAAAGTAGGGAGTTTTAGAGGAAACAGAGTCTTTGTGGTGCTTATAAAATAATAGAGGACCTATGAAAAACATTAATATACAGAACAACACTGCAGATACAACTATTGACGTAACCAATTGCAACCATGCAGAAAATTCTTATTAATGAGAATTGAATATATTCTTTCAAGTATGAGTCTTGGTAAGTGAGAAATCTTAAGTTCGAAGTGTTATATGTGGCTTTGCCACTTGCAAACTATTAGCGACCAATTCTGATCACTGGAGTAAACCTTCTTTTCATCTGTAGATAGGGTTTAATCATCACTCTCCTAACTATTTCACGTGGTTGTCTGCAAAATCAAATGAGATGAACTATGTGGAAGTAATTTATAAGCCATAATGTGCCAAGCACATGAAATGTGGATTTATTATTATGCAGAACCTCATTAGGACTCAGATATATAGAAAACTGGATAATCTGGAGTTACTACCTAGAGTCTTTCTCTCACACTTGATATAATTCTTTGTTGGCTGTTGATCATGGCTTTTGCTTCAGTTTTGGCCCCTCTTCTCTCTCTCTTTTAAAAATTTTTTAAATTTATTTTTTAATTGAAAAATGAAAATTGTGTATATTTATGGTGTACAACGTGATGTTTTGAAATATTTATATATTGTGGAATGGCTAAATCAGGCTAATTAACATATGTATTACCTCACATAATTATTATTTTTTGTGGTGAGAACACTTAAAATCTACTCATCAATTTTTAAGTATACAGTACATTGCTATTAACTACAGTCACCATGTTGTACCATAGATCTCTAGAACTTATTCCTCTCATTTAAACTGAAATTTTGAATCCTTTGATCATCTTTCCAACCCCTCCACCCCACTCCTACTCTTTGCTTCTGAGCTCTACTTTTTTAGATTCTACATATAAGCGTAATCATGTATTTGTCTTTCTGTGTCTGACATTTCACTTAACATGGTGTCCTCCAGGTTCATCCATGTGGCCACAAATGACAGGATTTCCTTCTTTTTAAAGGCCAAATAGTATTCCACTGTACATACGAGGGTACTTCAAAAAGTTCATGGAAAAATAGAATTAAATGTTGATAAGAATCTTTTTATGAACTTTCTGGAGTACCCTTGTATATACCACATTTTCTTCATTCATTCATATGGACACTTGAGTTGATTTCCTATCTCAGCTATTGTGAATAAAGCTGCAATAAACAGGGAGTGCAGATATCTCTTCAATATACCGATTTCATATCTTTTGAATATATACCTAGCAGTGGTATTTCTATTTATATGGTAATTCTATTTTTAATTTTTTGAGGAACCCCCATGCTGTTATCCATAATTGCTGTATTAATGTACATTCCCACCAACATTGTGCAAGTGTTCTTTTTTCTCCACATCCTCACCAACACTTGTTATCTTTTGCCTTTTTTATTACAGCCATTGTAACAGTTATGAAATGGCATCTCACTGTGCTTTTAATTTTCATTTCCCTTATCAGGGATGTCAAGCAATTTTTCATATACCTATTGGCCATTTATATATCTTCTTTTGAGAATTGTCTATTCAGATCCTTTGCCCATTTTTCATTCAGGTTATTTGTTCTTTTGCTATCCAGCATGATTTGTTGAAAAGGCCATCTTTCCTTCAGTGAGTTGCTTTTTTACTTTTGTCAAAAATCAGTTGAGCATGTTTGGGTGGGTCAATGTTTGGGTTCTCTGTCTGTTCCATTGATCTGTCTATCCCTACATCTCTATCACACTGTCTTGGTTATTGTAGCTATATAGTAAGCCTTAATATCAGGTAGAGGGATTCATCCCACTATATTTTTATTTTTTCAGAATTTTTTTAAACTAATGTAAGGCCTGTTCCTATTCATATAAATTTTAGAATGCCAATATATGAATGCATTGAAACGACACCCATAAACATGTACAATAAAAAATAACAATAATTTAAGAAATTTTAGAATGCACTTACGTATGTCTACAAAAGACCTTGCTAAGCTTTGATAGAAATTGCAGTAAGGCTATAGAAAATTTTGGGGAGAATGGACATCTTCACCATGTTGAACTTCAAATCCATGAACACAGTATGTCTCTCCATTTATTTACATCTTTGATTTCTTTCTTCAGCATTTTGTAATTTTCAGGATACAGACCCTGTACATGTTTCATTAGACTTAAACCTAAGTATTTCACTTATCTTGGGACAACTGTAAATGGTAAAGTTACATTTTAATTAATGAGTGTTCTCTCAGAGACCCCCCAAAACAAAGAAATGTAGTGTTAAAAAACAGACCTAAAAGATATCCGATCATAGTTGCTGTTTTATTTGATAATCTGCCTTTCTCTCTAGTGATGCTGGGGACCAATTAAAACCACAGGCTTCATCTAGGAAACTTTGTGCTCATATTCTTTGATTCAGTGTCTGAGCTGAGTAATCTTAAGCTAGTTCTTTACTTCTCTGAGGTTGAATTTCCTCTTATTATAAAATAAAAATGATGATTTTTTTCTTTACAAATGCCGAGCAGATGCAATTAAATTAAATGAGATAACATACGTGAAAGTATCTGACACATAGTAAATGATCAAGAAATATGTTTTTCCTTCCTCCCTTCATTTTCCTTCCTTCCTTTTCCACTCTCTCTTTTCTTCCCTTCTCTTTTCTTCCTTTGCCTTCCTTTCTCTTCCCTTTCCATTCGTGATGCGTGCCACCTGGCCAGTCCTTTATGAGGAGTGGGGTTACGGTTTGTTCCTATCCAGGGAGAGTTGCTAGTCTAACTACAGCCTGACGAGTTAAGTCAGAGGCTGACTCCTCCATGCAGCTAATCCCCTAGAACTCTCCCCCGTCCTCCACCATACATCATTCTGCTGGATGATGTATCAGTAAGGATTATTAAATATTGAAGTCTGTATCTCTGTTTAAATTCATTATGCTAAGAGTTCAGTGAGTTTTGATGCTTGGTGAGCTACCTTCCTGTGTTTTCATGAAAGAAAAGTGGCCTATGGTAGTTAATTAGCATGAATGAAGAACCCTGCCACTCATAGGCAACTGAAACCTCTCAGGCCTTGTTTGACTTGGATGGAAGCCTCAGCAAAATGCAGAATGGTAGAGAAGCAAGCTTATAATTTGATGCAGAGACTGTCCTGAAGTTCTTAGGCCAAGCCCAGAGTAGTAGACTCAGATGAGAGTGGGTCAGTGGAAGTAGTCATCCTTTTGGTAGAATCCACCCTGTGCCAGGAGTGACTCTGTGGAGGTCACAAAGAAATGAAGCAAAGGAAAGGAATTTCTTCTTTCAAAATTCAGATTGAATTGAAGTCCCTCTAGATCTGATAATCTCTTTTTCCTTCTCCCGCATTTGACAGGTGACCCAGATAATTTGGAACAATTCTTCCCTCTCATTCCCAGTAATAGCTATGGGCCAGATGGATGATTCAGGGGCTGGGTTAGGCCTCAAAAGCCCTTGAAACTGCAGGTTGGGGCATCTACTACAGCACCCTAACTGTTGTCAGATGCCTCATTATCCTAACTAGTCAGAGCCTGGAGAGATTACATCACCCTCTGCCCTTCCCCCACAGGTGTCAAATAAAATGAAAATGATAGATAAGAAAACATCCATGGCAACCCCAGCCTTGCAGAATGCCTCATGAGGAGAAGTTTTATGTTCAAAATTCATTCATGTTGCATTAGAAATAAAAATGTCTCTTCGGAATTGTGTTGGCTTAAGATGCAAAGAGCACTAGAAATAGAACTTCAAATAGCTATTGCTCTTCCCTAACGTATTTTAAATTTTTCTTCAAAGGCTGCTTTCCCCAGTGATCATTTCTGTCCTGGAGTTATCTCCTTCAGGTTCTTTTAGTGGAAGTCATGAGTGCAAAAGTATCTAGAGTAGAGGGTTAGTCCAGAGGGTTAAGTTGCCAAATTCCTGCCCAACGTCTGATGTACCCACCCTGAGCTCAACTCACCTGGATGCTTCTGGGGACAAATACCTAATGTAATGGGCCTGACCTCAGTGAGCTCCCCCATGCCAATCTCTTTCTCTTCTTTCTCCAGCAAGGATTGAAAATAGTTCACCATGCAGAGAAGACACTGTCGAGCTTCTGCAAGTGGCAGAAGAGCATCAATCCCAAGAGTGACCTCAACCCTGTCCATCATGATGTGGCTGTCCTTCTCACCAGGTACTCCAGAGACTCCATGAAATCCAGGGGCAGCAAGACAGGGAGGGCTGGCAGGTGAAAGGCTTGCCAGGTTTTTAAACTCATGAAATTCTCACTACTCTGCTGCTTTTGGTCATTTGTAAAATCAGCATCTGTGATCTAATTCACTCCTGACTTCCATACCAGGAGAGGGGGTAGGTTAGCAAACTTGCTAATATGACAAAGCTCTTCTTGTTAATAAACTGCATCTGTTGACAAAATGCAGACCTCTTTCCTATCCTAAAGATGATATCTTCTTTAAAACAGACTTCTTCATGCAGTTGTATAAAGAATCAGGAAGCTTGTTTGCAGATCTTCATTAAAGACTCCTATAAGTCAACAAGTGGGATTTCCAATCCTTTATTTTTATTTTATTTTTAAGTTTTCTCTAATTTAGAAACATGCAACCATCTCTAGATACCAATCCTTTTGTCACAGTCTATAGTTTGCCGCGGGTCCTCTGAACTACTGAATGCAAAATCCCTGCCATAAGTATAGTAATTGTTCTCTTTAGAGGCAGTGTCTGCTAAATGTTCAGCCTGAACCTCCATCTGATTCAATAAATACTTAATGAGCACCTGATATACCAGGCACTATTTTAATTTAGGCAAAAGAAAGGCTAACTTTTGAGTGAAGTAATTTCTCATTGAGCACCCTATACAGGTTCATCCAGAAAATCCAAAGGTGTATACTAGAGGCCCTTCGGCCACAAAGAACCTCATGCACTGGAAGGCCCTGGGATGTTGCCCCTGTGGAGGAAGGCTGCCCCTGAACACTTTGTCCTGTCTCCTGTCCCTTTGGCAAGATCATCCCATTGCACAGGATGCCTACAAGGGATGATAACGAGCCCCCACCCTATGCAAATGTCTGCCTTGTCCTGATCTGAAACTCCAACCATCAGAATCACTCTTTTGAGTGAAATTATTAAAACCTGGTTAAATGCAAATATATTCCAGGGGAAGTCTTTGACATAAGCCTTTAAGAGTAGGTTCATTAGGATCTCTGACATTCTGGGTGGGTCAGTAGCTCCCCTGGGGAGTAGGTTGGTGTGGGTGTTAAAGGTAAACACAAGGGCTGTGGGGAGCCAGCAGGCAGCCTGGGGACACTGAGGAACTAAGCAAGAGGCCAAGTGCTGAGGAACTGAGCAAGAGGCCAAGACTTTGGTCCAGGCAGGACACTTCTACAGGAAAGAATCCTGGAGTCAGGGAGCAGTGTGGGCCACTTGGCAGCTGGGTCTCAGGAAGTCTCTCCTTTCCCTGAGAGCAGAAGCAGATGTTCCTCTCATTCTCACAGGAAAAAATGAGTGAATTAATGGTAGCTGACATTTGTGGAGTGTTTGATAAGGGCCAGGCACTATGCTATGTCTATTAGAACAATCACTGTTACATTTAATCCCCTCGATAACACTGGTACTTGACTACTATTAGTAATTCGAATTTTATAGATTGGGGAACAGGCTTGGTTATGTTCTTGCCCCAAATCTCATTGTTTTTAATGGGAGTAGCTGGAACTTAAGTCCAGGTAGTTTGACCCCAACATACATACTCTTAACTATTATCCATTATGAATATGAAGGATTTGCTCTCCTTTTTTTCTTATTATGACCATTTTTCTTCCTTAGAACAGGGAGGAGTCTGGTTTCATAAAAAATGCGATGAACCTCAACAGCTCCTAAACAGTGAAGAGCATTTCAAGTTCTAAAGCAGGATTTCTCAACCTCCGCACTACTGACATTTTGGACTGGATAATTCTTTGTTGTGGGGGGCTGTCCTGTGCATTATCGTATATTTAGCAGGATCTCTGGCCTCTACCCATGAGATACCAGTAGCATCTCCATGTTGCCAAAGGTTCCCTAGGAAGGGATGAAGAGCAAAATCACCCATCCCACCCCCACCCCCTTTGGAAACCACTGGTCTGAAAAAATATGTGAGATCAGGGAGGGAGGGAGGTATGAGACTGAGCTTTGCCTCTTTTTTTTTTTTTTTTTTTTAATTTTATTTTGTCGATATACATTATGGCTGATTATTGTTGCCCATCACCAAAACCTCCCTCCCTTCTCCCTCCCCCCCTCCCCCCCAACAATGTCCTTTCTGTTTGCTTGTCATATCAACTTCAAGTAATTGTGGTTGTTATATCTTCTCCCCCCCCCCCCGGTTTGTGTGTGTGTGTGTGTGAATTTATATATTAATTTTTAGCTCCCACCAATAAGTGAGAACATGTGGTATTTCTCTTTCTGTGCCTGACTTGTTTCACTTAATATAATTCTCTCAAGGTCCATCCATGTTGTTGCAAATGGCAGTATTTCATTCGTTTTTATAGCTGAGTAGTATTCCATTGTGTAGATGTACCACATTTTCCGTATCCACTCATCTGATGATGGACATTTGGGCTGGTTCCAACTCTTGGCTATTGTAAAGAGTGCTGCGATGAACATTGGGGAACAGGTATACCTTCGACTTGATGATTTCCATTCCTCTGGGTATATTCCCAACAATCGGCTATGAGCTTTGCCTCTTAAGGACAATCCTGAGATCCACATTAACAGAGTTCTCTGTAGAGTTACATTCAGTAGAAGGTGGGTTTGGCTGGAACACATCCCATGTGTGTTCCACATGTGCAGCTAGTATGTTTTCTCTTGTATTATGGCCCCAATGCATGGTGGAGGTAGAACTAATCTTTTGGAAGCTTAAGCTCCTTGCCTGCAAGAACCATATTGCTACCATTCTTTTGTTACCCCTGTTCTTCCTCTTTAGTGCTGGACACTTAGCAGGCACTCTATAACATAATTAGGTGACGGACATGACCTCCTGCCATATCAAAATGAGAAAGTCAGTGGATTAGCAATATGCACCATTCATCTATTCCCAACAGCTCCATGCAGACCTGGGCTTTCTGAATGAAATAGTGACAAGCACATTCTGCAACAGGGGTGGGAATGTGTTTGATTGGTCCTCCTATAGACCCAGAAATTATTTAAATGATTGGGCTGGAAGATCTAGCTTTCCAACACTGAACCACCCAGCAACTGCTGCCATCGGTGAAAATGAGGATTCATGTCTTGGTGCATGTGCTGGGACTGTCCCAGCCATTGCCACCAGGAGAACTGAAAACTCACCAAGTTCTCAAAGCCTGCATCTTTTCTATGGCCAGATACACAAAAAGCAGGGGACCCTTTGAAAGGACGAGTCGACACCAGTTGACGATCCACCGGAGAGAGCTCGTTTATTAGGCGGCACACACACACATATATAGGGCTTTTAGGGAAGGCTGATTGGTTTAAAATATAATCCCTACTTAGCTTGGGGGGTGAGCTGATTGGTGTGCGATTCGCGCTGGCGGGAAGGAGAATGTGGAAGAGAAGGGCAACCAGCGCCATGATGGGGTGTGGCTGAGAAGGACTTATGTGATCAGGGTGTGATCCCTTGGGGCATTTGGGTTCTTACAGTCCTCAGTGTGATCCCTTGGGGCATTTGGGTTCTTACATTCCTCAGTGTGATCCCTTGGGGCATTTGGGTTCTTACACCTTTGTTGCTAGAAATTTTGCCCACACCACACAAATACCATGAGATGAAGATTTGTAACTACCTAAAGCTCGAACCTCCTTGGCATTTGGGCCAGTCACTCAGCAAAGAGCTGTTTTTATACTGAAGAAAACCAAATGACTAATTAATGACTCTTTCAAAAGTCTTGTCAGTGACTGAAAGAATCCCTATCGGGAGCACATTTTCATATTTAAAAGCTGTGATAGTATTTTCTGAGATCCTAGGAGTCTTTCCATTCTTTTTCTAGGGAAATAGTGAATTCCTGGTGAAAAGAGGATACAAGGTGTCAGGGGAGTGTGTGTGTCAGTGTATTTGTTCATTCCTATTGCTTATAACAAACTACCTGGAACTGGGTGATTTATAAGAAAACAAAATTTATTGCTTACAGTTTCAGAGGCTAGGAAGTCCAAAACCCAGGGAACACATCTGGTGAGAGTCTTGGTGGTAGTGATAGTGACTCAGGGGTCTCACATTGCAAGACGGTGGAAGCAGAGAGAGAGAGACAGACTCTTCACGCTGCCCTTTTAAAGCCCTCAGAACCACACACCTGACCACCATTATTAATCCATTCAGTACTGCAGGGTCCTACAATCCAATCACCTCTTCAAGGCCCCACCTGTCAATTACCATAATAGGATTCCCCACCCTCAACAGTTACAGTGGGGATTAAGCCTCAGTGAGGCTGGGAGGCACCTGATCTACAGCAGTCAGTGTGTTGTGTCTGTTAGTCTTTGTCTTTGTGTGTGTTTTTGTGTCTGTGCATGCCTGTGTGTCTTGTGTGTGTGTCTGTGCCTGTGTGGGCACACATCCTCTCCCATACGCAATGCTGTTAGTGTATTGGGGCTGGATAGACAATTGATTTGATCTCTGGAAGGGTTGATGGAAACAATTGCCTTTTTCATGTCTGAGAAACAGTTCTCAGATGAGTTTTAAGCACAGACTTCAGAAATACCAAAAACAAGTTTCATATTTGAAAGACCCTGGTCACTGCTGATTGTTTCTTCCCCATTAAAAGGTTCAAATTAACTTTAATTTTTAATAAAATCTCCTCTTGTTGAGAAGATTCGGCCTCCTGAGATCAAGCACAAAAGCAATTCAAAATAAAGCATTTGCCACATTTTTCTACATTTTTTGTTATTGAGATTCAATAAGCAGGAAGTAAAATCAGAGTAATCCTAGTAAATTTAAAATGCTCCATACATTCATATGGACGTTTTAAAAAAATTGTAAACATGCTTTATAGACCATATTGAATGTGATTTTATACCCAGTCTTTTTCCAGGAGGTTTTTTTCAGATGTTTCTTCAGGAGCCTAAGCATCTGTTCTCCACCTGCAGAAAAGACATCTGTGCTGGCGTCAATCGCCCCTGCGAGACCCTGGGTCTGTCTCACCTGTCGGGAATGTGCCAGCCTCACCGGAGCTGTAACATCAATGAAGACTCTGGGCTCCCTCTGGCTTTCACAATCGCCCATGAGCTCGGACACAGGTAAAGGACCAAGGAAACTGAGATCTGCATGCCATGTTCCTGCAGCAACATTGGCAGAGAGAGCAGAAAGCACCTTAAACTGTGTATTTGTCCGCTTCTGTTGTTTATAACAAAATACAAGGAACTCGGTAATTTGTAAAAAAATGAAATTCATTTCATACAGTTTCAGAGCCTGGGAAGTACAAAGCCCAGAGAACACATCTGGTGAGGGTCTTCTTGGTGGTGGCTCTATAGCAATGCAGGTGTCTTACATGGCAGAAAATGGCAGAGCAGAGAGAGAGAGAGAGAGAGAGAGACTCTCACGTGCTCTGCTTTTAAAGTCCTTGGAACCATGCCCATGAACTAGGGCATGGCCCTTACAGTCCAGTCAGTCTCCCCAAGGCCCCACTGCTCAGTCATCACAATAGGATTTCCCACCCTCTCAACACTGTCACAGTGGGGGCCAAGTTTCCAGTACCTGGAACTTTGGGGAACACAAAGCTTCAGGGAGTTTGGAGTAGGGGAAGACATTCAATCCACAGTAAACTGGGTGCCAGGACATTTAGATTGCACTGTGGCCTGAGACTCACCCTCCTAAACCTCTGCTTCTTCATCTGTAAAGTGGGGACAACACACTTCACAGCCTCTAATGTCTCCTCTGCCCTGACCACTCGTACCCATATATGTCACAGAACCAACAAAACCACTACAGTTCTCTGAATTAGAATGGGGTGAGGAGGGGCAAGGAGATCAGATTCAACTCAGTTGTTTCATTCAGGGATGACCCCTGATTAGTTCTTATGAAATGCTAATATTAATATCACTAAAAAGTCACAAAACCTAACATTTTTGCACCCTTTATGCCATTGTGCTTTTCATTGTGTCATGGAATCCTCTCAACAACATTATGAAATAGATACTATTGTTAGCTCCATTTTACTTCTATGCATTAAAGGAGAACATTAAATAAATTAAAATTGAAAACTGCTATAAACATGAAAAGACCATCAAGCACTAGTTAACAGGATGTCCAAGTTGTTGCAAAAATGTGTGAATTTGATTAGAAGGATTCCTTAAAGACAGGTTGCAGAATGTTTGATTGGAGGTATAATGAAGATTCTGGATTCACCAGGTATCAGAGGTTCCCATGGAGGAAAGATCTTAGCTTATTTGCAACTTCTTGTATCAGCATATTTGCTAACCACAGATAAGAGAGCATCTTAATAATTGGGAACTTGGAATGGGAGCCACATAAACAGCTGAACTATATCCCCTGCCTGTCATATCCACCAGGCTGGAAGGAAGAACTCTGGGGCATACTCCGAGTGCACAACTAGAAAAGGTGCAGTATTGAGAAGAGCCACAGAGACTGGATTGTTCCAGGCCTGGCCTCTCCAGCTGGACTTGCTCACCATTTTTCTTATATAACATCTGACCTTTTCAAAATAATTTCACCTGCTTTACAAAGCCAAAGCATTGCCTTGGGCAATAGAGAAAGTGAATGCTTGTTCTGGCTTTTCCATTGACCAATATTATGATCTTAGATAATTCCCTTCACTTCTCTATACCTCTGAAACATTCCTCCTCTGTAAAATGAATAGGTTGAACTAGGCAATTTCTTAGGTACTGTGATTTATTAGATCCACACAAAAAAGTCCTGGAGATAAGTGTGATATGTGTGTATTCTAGTAGCCTTAGTTGTCAAAAATTTAAGGACAGAGAAGTTAAGTGATTTGCCTATAATTAAATAATGATTAGGGACATGTGGGAGCTAGGACAGAGTGCTAATCTTGAAAAGGCCAGGCCATAGTTGTTGGCATATTGATAGTAAAACTTGGCAAATGAAAGTTACTCTTATGTGCAAACATACAGACGTCCCTGATCCTGATATGTGGAGGGACGTGGCTCCTGCAGCCTCCAGTCAAGTCATTCATGTCAACAGGACCTGCTAGACCAGCAATGCCAAGTGAATCTAAATGGGTCAAACTGAGAAGGAACTGCTCAAGACCTTCCTAGCAATGGTATACCCAAGCTAGAGTAAAGTTGAGAAAACTTAGCTTGATAAAAGACATTCTCAAATGCTCAATACCGTGTTCAAAGAACAGATTCTTTATATCCTCAAGTAAAATCCAACCTTGTAAAGAGAAATATTTTAAGCAGGTCCTGCAAAAGCAATATTGCTCCAAGTCCTCAGGTGCAATCATTTTTGATGTAATCATTGACATAACTATCTGGTCATGGACACATCACCTTTGTGAGGAAGGCCACCTAAGTAAATGAAGCTAAGGGCAAGTATGATCCTCCTGTCAGATTTCAAAATTTCCCCAATAAAGAACCTTGTGGTGATGTCACTTCAGCACGATTTCGCTGAACACTTGAAAACAAGGAATCATAATTGTTTAGTGGTTATCAGACATGCTGGGTTATTTAGGAGATAAACTAGGCCACTACCTGAATCAATTTTATATTGTAATAAGGTCAAACTGAACACTAGTTCAGAGCTATTTAATGCATTTTGGAAATAGAACCAGTATAAGGATTGCTTATCCTAGCTTTTGTTGTTGTTGTCACCATTGCTGTTCTTTTTCACATTATGCAGGAGAAAATGAGGATCTTGTGCTAAAGAAAATTTTTTAAAAATTGATTTAAGTAAATATCAGGTTCCTAAATATAAGAACTAAAGAACACTTAAGGCAGAACTAGAGTAGTTTTTGTTTGTTTGTTTGTTTATTGAGAAGCTGACCCTGAGACAAGAATTTGCGAACGATTAGCTTATTTGAAAGGTAAAGGAAACATCACTAGGGAAGTAGAGTAGTGAGACAGGGAAGGAAAAGTAAACATAAACGGTTCATTATCTCAGCTTCCACTGCGGCAACCAGACCTTAATTCCATGGAAAAACTCTGAGAAACCATATAGAACACACATTTCAGAGTTATGCCACACAAGGAAGGAAGAACTGGGTTATTTTATATACCAACACCCTGAAGTCATTGGTTGAAGGCTGTACCCAGGGGATGTTAACTCTGAGAAACCATATAGAACACACATTTCAGAGTTATCCCACACAAGGAAGGAAGAACTGGGTTATTTTATATACCAACACCCTGAAGTCATTGGTTGAAGGCTGTACCCAGGGGATGTTAACTCTGAGAAACCATATAGAACACACATTTCAGAGTTATCCCACACAAGGAAGGAAGAACTGGGTTATTTTATATACCAACACCCTGAAGTCATTGGTTGAAGGCTGTACCCAGGGGATGTTAACTCTGAGAAACCATATAGAACACACATTTCAGAGTTATCCCACACAAGGAAGGAAGAACTGGGTTATTTTATATACCAACACCCTGAAGTCATTGGTTGAAGGCTGTACCCAGCTTGATAGACAAAGACCGAGCAGTCTAGCTCAGCTTTGAAGAAGGTACCCAGGCAAAGAGATGCAAATACTAGTAGCTGGAAGGCAGCTGATGGTGAGCATGTGGGCAGGTACCGATAGCATCTGCTATAGATTACTCAGGGGCATTAAGTGTCACTCCTTACAAAGTTTAGAGTCAGAGAAAATGGAATACTTTTCCCTATTGCTCTTATTAAGTGTAATGAAAAACCCTGAACACAATATGAAAAACAAACACAGGAAGACCGAAAGATGGGGAGGAGAAGAAAGACAGGCTGGGGAGCACATGACTTGAAGAATGACGGACATGGTGGTGAATTCCCTGGCAAATAAGCACATGAAAAGATTCTCAACATCATTAGCTATCAAGGAAATGCAAACTAAAAGCATAATGATATGTCACCACACACCTATGATAATAACTAAAATTTTTTAAAAATAATAACACCAAATGCTAGTGAGGATGAAGAGAAACTGGATCATTCATACATTGCTGGTGAGAACATAAAATGATATGAGTATTATGGAAAACAGTTTGGCAGTTTTTAAAAAATAAACCCACAATTACCATATGACCCAGCAATTATATTCCAGGGCATTTATCCTGGAGAAACAAAGATTTGTTTTCACATAAAAAAACTGTACATGAATGTTTGCAGAAGCTTAATCAGAATAGTTCAAAATTGGAAACAACCCAGCAGTTGTTTCAACACAACAGATTGAGTGGTTAAATAAATTGTGATGGACACATACCATGGAATACTCGTCAGCAATAAAAAGGAATGAACTACTGATAAATGCAGCAACCTTGATGAATCTTCAAAGAATTATGCAAAGTGAAAAATGTCAATCTCAAAAGATTACATATTGTGTGATTTCATTTTATAGCTTTATTGAAATGATAAAATTTTAGAAATGAAGAACATTTTAGTGGCTGCCAGGATTTAAGGAGGGAATAGGGGAGGGAAGGAAGTAGGCATGGCTATAAAGTACAACATGAAGGATACTTGTGGTTATGAAAATGTATAACCACAAGTATAACCACAAGCATCCTATAACACTGTCTTGACTGTATCAACATCAATATCCCCGTCATGATAATGTACTATAGTTTTGCAAGATGTTACCATTGGGTAAAAGTGGGTAAAGCATACATAATTATCTCTATGTATTATTTCTCACAACTGCATAAGAATCTACAATGATTTCAAAAATAAAAGGCTTAAAAGGAACTGTGGGCCACAGTCCCTTCTACCTAGAAGGAGGCAAGAGAGCACACCCGGGGTTCCAGTCAAGGAGCCAAGGGCCACAGCCCTTCCACCTGGAAGCAGAGAAGAGAGCACAGCTGGGGTCCTAGGCAAGGAAACAAGGGCAGTACCCTCCACCCAAATGTGGGCAAGAGACCAACCACAGTCACCATCATAGCCACAGCTGCCGAAAAAGTGACTCAATGTCACAGCAGTAGCCACAGCCACCATGCAGGTGCCCTGCCAGACACTCAACTGCACTGACATAAGGAGAGTCACCAGCAGATACCGGAAAAAGAAGAGGACATTTCTCTCTTCAAAGCCCACTCCAGAGTAATAGAAGCTTCTGCTCTGCCAGATGACCATACATCAACAGAGAGATACTAGAAATATGGAAACTCAAGAAAATATGACACCACCAAGAGAATACAATAATTCTCAGATACCAGACCCTATAGAGCAGGAAACCCTGGAAATGACTGAAAAGGACTTCTGAGCAGCAATCTTAAGAAAACTCACTGAGATATGAGAAGACTCAGTGAGACAACATAATGAAACAAAAAAGAAATAAGATATGAAAGAGAAAATTTACAAAAAGATTAATACCTTTAGAAAGAATGCAGCAAAATTCATGAAACTGAAAGATTTACTCAATGAAATAAAAAACACAAGCAATAGTTTAAGCAGCAGGCTAGAGCACGCAGACAAAAGAATTTCTGATCTTGAAGTCTTTTAGAAATAACCCAGGAGGGAAGAAGAAAGGAAAAAAAATAAATTTTTTAAAAATTTTTATTTTTCTTAATTTAATTTAATTTTATTTTACTTCTCAAAATACATTGTATTTGATTTTCATGCCCCTTTACCTGTTTCTCTCCACTCCCCCCACCCCCCACATCATATCTGTGTACTTGGCTTAAATAATTCAATTTTTGTGGTTATTCTGTCTTCTCCCCTCCACCCTTTGTTTGTGTGTTTATTTATTTATTTATTTTTATCTCCCACAAATAAGTGAGAACATGTGGTATTTCTCTTTCTGTGCCTGACTTGTTTCACTTAATATAATTTTCTCTAAGTCCATCCATGTTGCTGTGAATTGTAGTATTTCATTCTTTTCTATAGCAGAGTAGTATTCCATTGTGTAGATATACCACAGTTTCCTTATCCACTCATCCAATGACGGACATTTGGACTGATCCCAGCTCTTGGCTATTGTATATAAAACTGCAAAAAACATTGAAGTACAGGTATCCCTTTGGCATGATGATTTCCATTCCTCTGGGTATATTCCCAGCAGTGGGATCGCTGGGTCATATGGTAGATCTATATGTAACTGTTTGAGGAAACTCCATATCATTTTCCATAAAGGCTGCATCATTTTGCAGCCCCACTAACAGTGGATTAGAGTTCCTTTTCTCCACAACCTCTCCAGCACTTATCATTCTCGTTCTTTTGGATGTTAGCTATACAAACTGGAATGAGATGGTATCTCAGTGTGGTTTTGATTTGCATTTCCCTGATGTTGAATGATATTGAGCACTTTTTCATGTGTCTGTTGGCCATTTGCATATCTTCCTTTGAGAAATGTCTGTTCAGCTCCTTTGCCCATTTTTTAATTGGGTTATTTGTTTTTTTGTTGTAAAGTTGTTTGAGTTCCTTGTATATTCTGGATATTAATCCTTTGTCAGATATATATTTAGCAAATATTTTCTCCCACTCTGATTGTTGTTTTTTTCCTCTGTTGATTGTTTCTTTTGCTGTGCAGAAGCTTTTTAATTTGATATAATCCCATTTGTTTGTTTTACCTTTAGTCGCCTGTGCTTTTTGAGTCCTATTCATGAATTCTGTACCCACTTCTATTTCCTAGAGTGTTTCCCCTATGTTTTCTTTAAGTAGTTTTATTGTTTCAGGGTGTATATTTAATTCTTTAATCCATTTTCAGTTGATTTTGGTATACAGTGAGAAGTACAGGTCTAGTTTCATTCTTCTACATATGAATATCCAGGTTTCCCAGCACCGTTTGTTGAAAAGGCAGTCTCTTCCCCAGTATGTAGAATTGCTGCCTTTTCAAAGATCAGATGGCTGTAGGAATATGGGTTAATTTCTGAGTTCTCTATTCTGTTCCATTGTGCCGTGTGTGTGTTTTTTTGCCAGTACCATGATGTTTTGGTTATTATAGCTATGTAGTATAGCTTAAAGTCAGGTAGTGTTATGCCTCCAGCTTTATTATTATTATTATTATTGCTCAGGATTGCTTTGGCTATGTGTGGTCTTTTGTTGTTCCATATAAATGTCTGGATAGCTTTTTCCATCTCAGAGAAAAATGTCATTGGAATTTTGATGGGGATTGCATTGAATTTGTAGATCACTTCGGGTAATATGGACATTTTCACAATGTTAATTTTTCCAATCCAAGAGCATGGGATATCTTTCCATCTTCTTGTGTCCTCTTTAATTTCTCTCAACAGTGGTTTGTAGTTCTCTTCATAGAGATTTTTCACACCCTTCGTCAGCTTTATTCCTAAATGTTTTATCTTTTTGGTGGCTATTATAAATGGGCTAGCTTTCTTGATTTCTTTTTCTGCATATTCACTGGTGGAGTATAGAAATGCTACTGATCTTTGTGTGTTGATTTTGTACCCTGCAACTTTGCTGAAATCGTTTATCAACTCTGGGAGTTTTTCTATAGAAGCTTTAGGCTGTTCAATATATAGGTTCATATCATCCGCAAAAAGGGACAGCTTGACTTCATCCTTTCCAATCTGGATGCCCTTTATTTCCTTCTCTTCTCTGATTGTTCTGGCTAGTACTTCCAACACTATGTTGAATAGGAGTGGTGAGAGTGGGCATCCTTGTCTAGTTCTTGTTTTTAAGGGAAAAGCTTTTTTATGAAATGTCTGAAAGCTTTTCCGCATTCAGGATGATATTGGCAGTGGGTTTATCATATATGGCTTTAATTATGTTGAGATACTTGCCATCTATGCCTAACTTGTAGAGAGTCTTTATCATGAAAAGATGTTGAATTTTGTCAAATGCTTTTTCAGCATCAATAGAGATGATCATGTGGTTTTTGTCTCTGCTTTTATTGATGTGGTATATCACATTTATTGATTTGCATATGTTGAGCCAACCTTGCATCCCTGTGATGAATCCCACTTGATCATGGTGTATAATTTTCTGGTAGTGTTGCTGTATTCTGTTAGCTAGTATTTTATTGAGGATTTTTGCATCTATATTTATCAAGGATACTGGCCTGTAGTTTTCTATTTTTGATGCATCTTTGTCTTGTTTGGTATCGGGATGATGTTTACCTCATGAGTTTGGGAGAATGGCCTCTGTTTCAATCTTTTGAAACAGTTTGTAGAGAATTGGTATCAGTTCCTCTTTGAAGACTTGGTAGAACTCTGCAGTGAACCCATCTGATCCTGGGCTTTCCTTTGTTGGGAGCCTTCTGAAGATCTAGAAAAATAAGAACAATCCAAACCTAAAGTTAGTAGACAGAAAGAAATAATTAAGATCAGAGCAGAACTAAATGAAATAGAAACACAAAAAACACTACAAAAGATCAATGAAACAAAAAGTTCATTCTTTGAAAAGATTAATAAAATTGACAAACCTTTAGCAAGACTAAGAAAAGAAGAGAGAAGACCCAAATAACAAAAATTAGAAACAAAAAAGATGATATTAAAACTGATACCTCAGAAATACAAGGAATCATTAGAGACTACTAAAACATCTATATGCCAACAAATTTGAAAATCTGGAGGAAATGGATAAATTTCTGGATGCATACAAGCTGCCAAAACTGAGGCAAGAAGATATACAAAAAAGAATTTTTAAAAATGAAGAAAATCTAAGAGAGGTAGAAGACAATCTTAAGTGCAGAAACATTCAAATCATGGGTGTTCCAGAAGTGGGGGAGGAAGGAAAAGGCATGGAAAACCTATTCAATGAAATAATAATGGAAAACTTCCCAGATATAGGGAGATACATTCACCTTCAAATCCAGAAGGCTCAAAGATCCCCAAATGGATTCAACCCAAAAAGATCCTCTCCAAAACACATTATAGTTAAACTCACAAATCTCAAAGACAAAGAAAAAAAATCTTAAAAGAAGCAATAGAAAAGCATAAAATCACCTATAATGGAGCCCTTAATAGACTAACAGCAGACTTCTCAACAGAAACTCTACAGGTCAGAAAAAAATGTAATGATACATTCAAAATACTAAAAATAAAAAACTTACAGCCAACAGTACCATATTCAGCAAGGCAATCCTTCAGAATGAGGGAAAAGGAGCATATTTTCTGGACAAAATCTGCAGTAGTTCACCAGCACATGGCCAGCCCTACAAGAAATCCTCAAGGAAGTGCTGAATCTGGAATCTGAAAAATGATAATCACTACCATGAATACACAAGAAAGAACAAAAGCCACTGGTAGAACAAAAATGCAAACAAGAGAAAGAAACTAAATCTTACCACCACAAAAAGCTATAGTAACAATGTAATAATGCCCCCACTTTATTTCTGATTTTGGTAATTTTGGTCTTTTCTCTTTTTTTCTTGGTCAGTCTAGATAAAGGTTTGCAAATTTTGTTGATCTTTGTGAAGAATCAACTTTTGATTTTGTTGATTTTCTCTATTGTTTTTAAATTCTCTATTTCATAGATTTCTGTTGTAATCTTTGTTATTTCCTACTTATATTTGCTTTTGGTTTAGTTAGCTCTACTTTTTCTACTTTCTTAAAGTAGAAGTTTACTGATTTGAGATTTTTCTTATTTTTAAAATAAGTGTTTACAAGTATAATTTTCCTCTAAGCACTGCACAAGCCCCACATCCTATAAATTTTGATATGTTGTGCTTTTATCTTTATCTCAAATATTCTCTAATTTCCCTGTGATTTTTTTTTTCACCTACTGTTTATTTAGGAGAGTGTTGTCTAATTTCTACACATTTGTGACTTTTCTAAATTTCCTTCTGTTATTGTGGTCAGAAGACATTTTCTTATGATGGTAGTCTTTATATAAAAAAAAAGAGGAGAAATTTAAACAAAAAAAAACCTTCATGGAAAGATTTTCATTATCTTTCAGTTCTATTTTTCTGTGAACTTTTTGAAATGCCCTTGTGTTTATATTTTGTTTTATTGATTTTTTATGCAACGTGTGTTGCTAAACTTAGATATTTATGTTCTTTTTATTAAGTAGACATTGATTTGCTTAGAAATTAATTTGCTTGTGAAAGATTTATTCATCTTCCTCTGTTGAAACTGATTTGATACATACATGCTTTTGGGAGAATTTAGAGAACCATCTCAAATTATTGTAGAGATTATAAAATGAAATATGTAGATTTTAATAAGTTTCATATCTCCAGTTTTTGTGAAAATTTGAAGCCCTACTTTCTATAGAGTATTTTGTTATTCATCTGTTACTCTGTTTATGTATTTGATATTTGAACAAATAAATGTGCGTATCCTTTAAAAAATAAAATAAAATGAAAGACTTGACTTTTTTAAAAAACAGCATTTTGGGCTATGTAGAGATGATCTAAATAAAACAGTACCTCTTAAATGGAAATAACAACAAAGGCTTAGAGTTACTAAGTAAGAACAATTTGGAAGAAGACATATATGCTTGATTTTGAGGGACAGTAAAAAATGCTTTAGTAAGACACAGAATCAAAGGACAGAAAACTTCAGGAGCTTCCCGAAAAGCTTTTGCTCACAGCAAAAGATGCTTCTGAGGTATTTAGATCCTTCTTTAGCTGTGTAGTTCTAATTAGCCGTGGACCAAACCAGGAAACCTTGAACAGATCGATGAAGTGGCCTGGGGCAGCCCAGAAGGAGGAAAATATGACAAATCAGTATTCCAAGAAGACACTCTTTATAGTCTAATAACAAAGATACCCATTGTTTCTTGGAAATGTGTTTGTTTCATCAATGATTGTGTATGATGCAAAAGAGAAATTAGTTAACTAACTTGTGCTACAGCCTAAGCGAATAATTTCACTTCTATTTTGAGAGAAAACTTAAAAATTCATTTGTGAGGGCCCTAGATTATATCAGTCATCCGTATCTGAGGTCCATACCACCTGTGTTAGGCCCCTAAGTGAGCTGCCAAAAAAGGACCTAAGTTTTTTCCTTTTAAGTAAGGAAAATATCTCAATATATATGAACACTTAAATGTCATTGTATTAGTTCATTTTCTGTTGCTTATACCAGAATACCTGAACTGGGTGATTTATAAGAAAACAAAATGTATTAGTTACAATTTTGGAGGCGGAGAAGTCTAGGGTGCACATCTGGTTAGGGCCTTCTTCTGTGCCAGGAACTCTATACAGAGTCCTTTGGCGACCAGGATATCACATGGTGAGAATAGCAAGAGCTCTTGTATGTGCTCATTTGCTCTCCTTAAGAAGCCACGAGTGTCACTCCCTTGACAACCCACTAAACCATTGACCTGTCAATCCATGAATGGACCAACCCATGATGAGGGCATAGTCCTCACAATTCAATCACCTCTTTTTAAAAAAAATTATTGAAATTTATTGATCGTACATATTTATGGGGTACACAGTTATGTCTCAATACTTGTATACGTGTGATGATCCTTTCAGAGTAATTAGCAATTACCTGCATCCTTGTAAAACCCAATCATTTCTTTGTGGTGTGTACATTTGACCTCTCTTCCAGTTGTTTGGTAACATGCGGTAAATCATTGTTAATTGTAGATCCCTGGGTCAACTGTATACTTATAGGACTTATTTTTCCTATCTAGCAGTAGTTTTGTGTCCATTAACCAGCCTCTCACCATCCCTCCCTTGCCTCTGGTAACCACAGTTCTTCCCTGTCCATTTAACAGTCCAATTTATTATTTACTTAATTATTTATTTTGTTTTGTTCTCTTTTTTAGCTTCCACATATGAGTGAGAACAAGCAGTAATTCTCTTTCTGTGCCTGGGTTATTTCACTTAACATATTTTATCCAAGGTCATCCATGTTGCTACAAATGGCAGAATTTCACTCTTTTTCTGGCTGAGTAGTGTTCCATTGCATATATGTACCACAATTTCTTTATCCAGTCATCTGTCAATGGACATTTAGGTTGGTTCCATATCTTGGCTATTATGAATTAGAGCTTTGATAAACATGGGAATGCAGTTATCCCATCAACACGATGATTTCTATTCCTTTGGGTATATACCCAGCAGTAGGATTGCTTGGTCAAATGGTAGATCTATCTGTAGTAGAGAAACCTCCATAATGGCTGTACTGATTTACAGTCCCACCAACAGCATAGGAGGGTTCCTCTTTCTCTGCATCCTTACCAGTGTTTGTTATTTTGTCTTTTTCATAATAGCCAGTCTAACTAGGTTGAGGTGATATCTCAATGTGGTTTGGGTTTGCACTTCCCTGATGATTAGTGATGTTGAGCATTTTTTCATACACCTCTTAGCCATTTGTATGTCTTCTTCTGAGAAATGTCTACTTGGCTCTCTTGCTCATTTTTTAATTGGATTATATATATATTTTTACTATTGAGTTGTTTGAGTTCCTTCTGTATTCTGGATATTATCCCCTTTGTCAGATGCATAGTTTGCAAATATTTTCTACCATTGTGCATGTTGTCTCTTCACTCTTTTGGTTGTTTCCTTTGCTGTGCAGAAGCTTTTTAGTTTAATCAAATCTCATTTGTTTATTATTGCTTTTGCTGCCTATGCTTTTGAGGTCTTACTCATAAAATCCTTGCCTAGTCCTATATCCTAGAGCATTTCCTCTGTGTTTTCTACTGGAAGTTTTATAATTTCAGTTCTTACATTAAGGTATTTAATCCATTTTGAGTTGATTTTTCTACATGGTAAGAGATAGGGGTCTAATTTTATTCTTCTACACATGGATATTCAGTTTTCCCAGCACCACTTATTGAAGAGTTGTCCTTTCCCTAATGTATGTTTTTAGTATCTTTGTCAAAAATCAGTTGGCTGTAAGTACATGGGCTTGTTTCTGGGTTTTCTATTCTGTTCCACTGGTCCATTGTTTTTATGTCAGTATCATGGTATTTGTGTTACTATAGTTTTGTAGTACAATTTGAAGTCAGGTAGCGTAATGTCTCCTGTTTTACTCTTTTTGCTCAGGATTTCTTTGACTCTTTGAGGTCATTTGTTGTTTCATATGAATATTAGGATTGCTTTTTCTATTTCTATGAAGAATGACATTGGTATTTTGATAGGGATTGCATTCAATCTGTAGATCACTTTAGGTAGTATGGACATTTTCACAATGTTAATCCTACCAGTCCATGAGCATGATATGCCTTTCCATTTTTTGTGTGTGCCCTGTTTAATTTTTTTCATCAGTGTTTTGTAGTTTTCATTGTAGAGATCTTTCACCTCCTTGGTTAGATTTATTCTTAGGTATTTTATTTTATTTTATCTTATTTTATATTTTTTGGTAACTATTGTAATTGGGATTGCTTTCTTGATTTCTTTTTCTGCTTATTTGTTGGTGTGTAGAAGCTCTACTGACTTTTGTACATTGATTTTATATCCTGAAACTTTACTGCATTTGTTTATCAATTTTAAAAGTTTTTTGGTGAAGTCTTTAGGCTTTTCTATATATAAGATCATGCCATCTGCAAAAAGAGACCATTTGACATACTCTTTTCCAATCTGGATACTCTTTGTTCCCTTCTGCTGCCTAATTGATCTGTCTAGAAATTCCTTGAAACAAATGAAAATACAAGCACAACATACCAAAACCTATGGGATACTGCAAAAGTGGCACTAAGAAAGAAGTTTGGTGCAATAAGTGCTCATTGCATCAAAAAAGTTGAAAGATCCCAAATAAACAGCCTAATGTTACAACTCAAGGAACTAGAAAAGCAAGAACTATCAAATCCCAAAGTTAGTAGATGGAAAGAAATTATAAAGATTAGAGTAGAATTAAATGAAGTAGGGACTAAAAAAAGATACAAAAGATTGATGAAAGAAAAATTGTTTTTTAGAAGATAAAATTGACAGGCCAGTAGCTAGACTAACCAAGAAAAGAAAAGAGAAGACCCAAATATCAAAAGTCAGAAATGAAAAACGAGACATTACAACTAACTCCACAGAAATACAAAGAATCTTTAGAGACTATTATGAGCAACTATATGCCAACAAATATGAAAATCTAGAGGGTGGATAAATTTCTGGGCACATATAAACTACCAAGACTGAACCAAGAAGAAATAGAGAACCTGAACAGAGAAAAATGAGCAATGAGATAGAATCAGTAATCAGCATTTTCCCAAGAAAGAAAAGCCCAGGACTAGATGGCTTCACTTCTGAATTCTGCCAAACTTTTAAAGAAAATTTAATACTAATTATTCTCAAACTATTCCAAAAAATTGAAACTGAGGGTATTCTCCCAAACTTATTCTATGAGGTCAGTAACACTCTGATACCAAAATCACATACAGACATAACAAAAAAAGAAAACTACAGGACAATATCATTGATGCACATAGATGCAAAAATTCTCAACAAAGTATTGGCACACCAAAAGATGGTACACCGTGATCAAGTGGGATTCATCCCAGGAATACAAGGATAGTTCAACATATGCAAATCAATAAATGTGATACAGCACATCCACAAAATGAAAGACCAAAGCTGTATGATCATCTCAATAGACACAGAAAAAGCATTTGATAAAATTCAATGTCTTCACGATACAAAGTTCTCAACAAATTAGGTACAGAAGGAAAGTATCTCAACACAATAAAAGTTGTATATGACAAACCCAAAGCTAACACCATCCTGAACAGTGAAAAATTGAAAGCTTTTCCTCTAAGAACAAGAACAAGACAAGGATGCCCACTCTCACCACTTCAATTCCCTCTCAAAAGCCCCACCTTTTAACACTACCATAATCTGATTTCCTACTCTCTTAGCACTGTGACAATGGTGATCAAGCTTCACTGGGTTTTGAGGGGATATTCAGCCCACAGCAAGCATTATGCACTAACTATCCTCCCCTTTCTGGATTGTGGTGTATTTCATTTACAGAGCTTTACTTGTTGTATATGCAAAATTGGTATTTCCTGAATGAGTTAGAAAAATTCATATTCACCCTTTCATGGTTCTTGATCTGCTGGTTCTACCACACCATAAAATGAGTAATAAAAGGGAAGAGAGGGATATATTCCACCAAGTGATACACCGAAACCCAAGCAATTACCAAACTTGCTATTTTATGTCTATAATTTGGCAACTCACCTTAAAGGAACTGAAACAATGAAGATGAAGTAAAGCAAGGAAATGAATCCAACAAGCCAGTAACTTGTTTCAGACCATTTAGGACTCCCTACTCCAAACTACTGTTCAGGTTCCACCCCATATGTTGGAAAGCAGCTTCCTGGAAACAGGCCTTTCATCCCTATGGCCCCCTGTGCTTTCCTCATCCCTCACTATTCATTAACCCACATGACTGTATTGCTCTACCCATTTGGAGATGGTAGACAAAGACTGGGGGGACATTTGTTTAGTGGCACTGCTTTTCTCTCATAAGATGAGTACCCAGTGGGTGATAATGCTGGCGTGGAAAATGCTTTAGTGAGTTAAAAAATTTAGATAGAATAAAATGAGCTTGTAGGGAACTGATGTATTTTGTATAGGTTTGAAACCACCCAGTGTACAGGACCCAGGCACATGGCTTGGTGTACTGGAATTTTCTGTGCTAAAAAGACCATTATTCATGCAGGTGTTTAGAACCTTGCTTGCAGTTGGGATTTTTACTAACTATTGAACTATGGCATACTTCATGAGCTGGGTAGGAATGAATTTTCAACAGCCTGAGGAAGCCCTGCTCAGAAGGAAGCTTCATTGAATCACATTCTTTGTGGGTTGGTGGTAAGAGCTTTTTAGATTAATTCTCTGACTCCTTTATGAGTTTTGTGTTTATGTGGAATGTGATCAGAGTTTTTAAGTAAGTTGCTAATACCATAATGGACAAAAATACAAGAAAATCTCTAAATCCCCCAAAGATCATTCTCTGCAAGAGTTGCTAATGCTGGTCGGGAGATTTCATTATAGTTGGATGTAAGCTTCCTGGCCAGAGGGGTTGAATTTCTCTATGAAGAGTAAAAAGCCATTCCTTCCTCTGTTCAGATTTGGAGGTGTGAGCCCACATCTCCAAGTTGTAAGTGTCTAATACACAGACAACAGTGGAGAGAGTTCTTGTGGGAATCTCAGAAGGTATCTTTGGGTGATCCTGAGGATGCAGCTTCTAAACAAACACTTTTGAGTCAGTTTCTTTCCCAGGCATCCCCTTGCCATGGTGATGGTCAAGGCTGCTTCACCTGGTCAGTCCTGGTGGTGGGACGCCAGGGGGCCGACCGACAAGAGCACTGAGTTAGAAGCACAAAGATCTGAAACTCAGACCTAGTTTTGCCATAAATGAGCTATGTGACCTTTGACAAATCTCAAAGTATAAGCTTTATCATCTGTAATAAAGGAAGATAAGTTAAACAATGATAAAACAACAATTAAAATTTTCTCTCATTTAGGAAGCCCTTATTATGTGCCAAGCACCTGGCTAAGTGGTTTTCAGACTTTATTCCATTCATACTTCATCCTAGTACTGTGATGACTACCCCATTTTCTAAAAGAGAAAAACGAGGCAAGTTTGAGTAACTCACAGGCCATTAAATAACAGAGCTGGAATTCAAAACCAGATCATCTGTCTTAAAAAACCCTGCTCATAACCAGTAAGCAGGTCTCCCTAATGTGTCAGCTATTGGAGGACTCCTGTAGCAATAGTAGAAAGAAATCCATCCCTCAAAGCTTGTTACCTTTGACAAAGTCTCCCACAGGCTTCCCCTTTCATGCTCTCTCTTAAATTATGATGAAAGGAGAGAAGGAAGGTTTTGTTCTTTTGTGCAATGGTTGCTACAGCAGGGCAAAGCAGATCTCTTGGGGCAGGATTGGCCCTCCTGACTCCAGACTCAGAAAGCCAGACTAAGAGCTCTTAGATTTCTGCCAAACATACGTTTTTGAGTTAGCCACATGGCTCCCACAGTTGAGTATTTGAAGCAAAGCCATGCCTACAATGTTCCCTGTGCTTTTTAGTCAAAATTAGTTATCCCCTCCAACTTCAAAGTCTCACTTTGTAAACAGCTGCCTCCTGTACAAAAGTGGCTCTCTATGGGTTTATTGTCACCTTGGAGAAACTATGATTTTTCTCCCTGTTCAATGCCTGTCTGCTTGCTGTTCTCATGCTTTGTGCTTCCCTGCCAGCTTTGGCATCCAGCATGACGGGAAAGAAAATGACTGTGAACCTGTGGGCAGGCATCCCTACATCATGTCCCACCAGCTCCAGTACGACCCCACCCCGCTGACATGGTCCAAGTGCAGCAAGGAGTATATCACCCGCTTCTTGGAGTAAGTGACAGTGCATCTCATGACAGCCTTCCTTTGGTCTCTTTAAAGTGGAAGTCATATTGAGTTTTACATAGGGGACTGGATGCCTGGAAAAGGCTCAGTTCCATCCCACAGGCCACAGGATCAGGGTGGCATCAGAAGGAGTAGATTTCACTTCTGCTCTCTGACCCTGAGATCTAGATGGGCTCTGCCCTCCAGCCACAGCCAAGTGAACATCCTGTCACCTCCCTGATTGCTCCTGCTCCAAAGTGTTATGATCTGATTGTAAATTAAGTCCTTGGGGACTGGCAGGAACAACCAGGATAAGTCAGAAGTGATCATCCAAACTCCAGTGAGAGTAAGATGATGATTTTCTAATTTTACCACTGCTTGTATTTCCTAACTTATGGTGTGGGATATGATTTGCATTTCCCTTTATGGACTCTACCCCTTGGGTTCTCTGCCTTGTAAAAAATAAAGTTATCTTGAAGGACAAAGAGTAAACTAGAGAGATAGAGGTTTCTGTTGAATGAAAGACTGAAGAAGGGAATCATAAGCAATTGCTCTCATTTCTATTAACTTGTTTTCAGCCGAGGCTGGGGGTTCTGTCTTGATGACATACCTAAAAAGAAAGGCTTGAAGTCCAAGGTGATTGCCCCCGGAGTGATCTATGATGTTCACCACCAATGCCAGCTACAGTATGGCCCCAATGCTACCTTCTGCCAAGAAGTAGAAGTAAGTACTGGACGTTTTGGTGCCTCTGGTGGGTATAAGCAGGGCTTTAGATCTCCGGCATGCTGAAGGAAAAGCCAGAGAAATATTTGGATATCTGAAGACATAGACACAGAAATGAAACCTTTACATTTATGGCAAGATGTCTGTAAAGCAGAAGGATTAGTGTTGGGGTCATTACATTCCTTGACCCTGCCTTTTTGGAATTCTATGGAGCCTGCATTCCTTTGCAACTGGGTAGTGGTTGAGAAAGTTCTATAGTGATTTTCAGGATTTACAGTACTTCACACCTATGGACTCTATAGCAACCAACTTAATCTCTAAAATTTTTTCCTTTCCTGAATTTCCCATCCAGTTGACAAATATCAGTAGATCCCAATGTAGGAAAAAGATTCATTCCCCATTCATCCTTCTCCTTTATTTTTAACATCCAAATGATTAACCTTGACATTATACCTTCTAAATAGTCTGTTTCTCTGTCCTGTCTTCTTCATTACCACTACTACCAGCCTGTTTCAGTCTCTCATCATCTCTCCTTGCTGTGGTAATTACCTCCTACCTAGTTTCTCTTCCATGCAAATTGTTGCTTGAGTTATTTTTAAAAACACAAATTTAACCATGAGTCTACTCCATTCCCTGAAAGGGCTGGATTCTCCAGAACCTCCAGAACTTTGCACAACTCTCTTTCCTCTGTATTGTTTCCCCTACTTATCACTGAGTCTCAGCTTAAATATCACTTTGTGTCCTGTTACGCACTTTCTTTGGCAAAGACTTCTTTAGAGTATATTATAGCTTCTTGTTTACTCTCCCCTGCTGTATTGTGAGCTCTTTGAGGAAATTTTTATTGCTGATACTCAGCAGTGCATGGCACATAATAGATAGCTGAATGAAGCCTTCAGATCTCTTTAAATTGCAGCCAAGATAACCTAATGATTTTGATATTAAGAAAACCTAAAACAGCAGAAAATATAACATCATTGTCTTTATTATAACTTTAATTTTGAAATAGTTTAATTTCCAAAGAAATTGCAAAAATAGTAGAGTTTCTGTGCACTTCCCACCCCGCATATCATCCTTTAAAAATGTATAATGAACTTACACAAAAGTAAAAGAAATCCTCAGGAAGAGAAAAAACAAAAACTAAAAGAGGGGATGATACTCATGAATGGATATGGAGGCTTATGTAGAGATAACAAAGGGCCCGGGTTTTAACATCTGAATGGGAACAATGAAACATGTTCACTTTGAGCTGGGCCAGGACTTAGAACCAAGACCCCTACTTGAAGCTGGGATTTTCAAAGAACTATGCCTCCATGGAAAGGTGGAGTAGAAAAAAATCCACCATCAGCCAAGGGAAAATGGCAGAGAAGCATCTTTTATCTCAGCCTGGTTTCTGGGGACATAGGGGAGGGCAATGCTGTTGTATAACTCTCACTTGAAAATTCTTTACTATAGGCCAGACTCATGCTGACTTAGAGTTCAAATTTCTACCCTATATAGTTTGAGTAACTCCATGCCAAAAAAATATTAATAACACATGGCCTGGTAATACCGTGGATGCCTAGGAATAAAGATGAAACTCCCCTGCTTCCTCCCACTCAAGCAAGGATGTACAAAGCTCCTGTAGATAAAGCAACCCTTCAAATGAGTTCACAATTCAGCCTCCAATTTAAATTTTAGAACTATCTATCTTCAGCTCAGTGAGGAGAGACAATAAACCCTCAAGAACTTTTGATAATCGAATTTTAGGTATGAATAATAAAATAAATACCTAAAAGAAGGATTGTAGATGAGAAAAGAAAGAACAATAGTGTTTAAGTGATAAGGTAGATATGAAGAAGAACGGATCCAACTTCTAGAAATGAAAAGTGTGGTCATTGATGTAAAAATTCAGTGAATGGATTATACACCAGACGTGACACAGCTGAAGAGGAAATCAATCAAGTGGAATTTAGAGCTAAGAAAATTACTTGCCATCTCACTTAAGTATTTCTCAGACTTGTGTGATAGAGGAGGAAAGTTCCTCAAGTTTCATATATAAGAAAATTGAGAGCTATAAAATATGAAGGTAAAGTTGGAAATAGGAAGGTTCATCAACAGCAATTATGGGTTCCAAAAGGAGAGAATGAAGAGGCAAAATTTAGAGAGATAAAGACTAATAATTTTCTAAAATTGTTTAAAGTATGAAATCTTATGATTAAAAAGCAATGAGTGGATAGAATGATGGGAGATGGGTATGTAGGAAAAAAGACTAAAAGATAGATGAAAGCAGCTGGGCATTTCAGATGACATATAAGAATCCTGGGGAGGGAGTGGGGAAAAGGAGGAATTGGTAAAGGGACACAAAAATCAACTACATTGTATATTGCTAAATTAAAATAATAAATAGATAAATAAGCAAATAAAAAATAAAAACAGCTAAATTACATTACCTTAATAAAAAACAAAAAAAAGAATCCTGTCAACCTTCCCTTGTTCCCACAGGGGTAGAAATAAGAGGGAATATACAGTTCACTGCCTAGCAGCTGAAGCAAGCTGACTGCTTTGGGTAATAAGTAAATAAGTTGAGAATTTCTGTGTGGAATAGTTTCTGTTTCCTTTAGCGAGCAGGTGCAAGATATAATTGCCCCACTGTTTGAAATCAGATTGCCTTCCAGGCACAGTTTGAATTTGCCTTTGGTGGGTAATGTCACCAGTTACCCTGCCCAAGGGCAATGAGTGCTGGATATTGCAACACACATAGAGAAATTACAGTCACAGCTCTTAGAAAACGGGTTTTATCTCTCATTTCCATATTGCCTAGTGTGACCTACAGATAGATCCCTGTTTATAAATGATGACAACGTCCAAATTAAGTTTGAACTGAGACCTCTAAGATTACTTTCCATCATTCTTATTCGATAATGACAATGACATTTATTGTGAGTGTGTGGGTGAGTACACACCAGAGGTCTTCAAAAAGTTCATGGAAAGATTCATATTATCTTTTAATTCCATTTTTCTGTGAACTTTTTGATGTACCCTCATATATTTTACCATAACTGTAGAAGTGCTTTTGTGCAAGTTTGAAAATACAGAAAAGTGCAATCTCACATTCATTTTGCAGAATGTTTGCCAGACCCTGTGGTGCTCAGTGAAAGGCTTTTGTCGCTCTAAGCTGGACGCTGCTGCAGATGGGACACAATGTGGTGAGAAGAAGGTGATGTGTCAGGCTGAGGAAGGACGGTGGGAGGTGGAGGGCTTAGAGTTCTTGGGAAGAACGGGGGAGAAGGCCTGGCAGGGCAGCTCTCTTTGGGTGAGGAGCAGTGAATGGAGGCCACACAGTCAGACCAGCCAGATGGAAGGATTCCGCCTCCAGTACGCCTTGCGAGACTCCCCCGGGAACAAGCAGTGAGGGAGAGAGGGCTGAAGCCCAGTTGCACACTTCACTTGCAAAACATCTGTCCCATCTTTCCCTGATGGAGTTCCTTCTGTGGGGTTTGTGCCAAAAACATCTGCTGAGCCTATTATAGCCTTCATTTTGACTTTTTTCCCTCTATATTGAAGATTGGAAAGGACAAGCCAGTGGACGCTTCTTTCCAAAATATGGGATCTAGGCCACTTTTTATCTTCCTTCTCATCATCTGACATGACTGCATTTCTTGAAGTTCTGCCCACTTTACTAAACAGAAAAGTCAGATACCCAAGAACTTGGAGATATGAGAAATTCTCCAGACTGCCTGAGAAAAGGGTTATGTGTGCCACTCAACTAAACCAGTTGGGTTTGTTGTGGGCCTAGGGCTTAGCCATTTAGTGGGTATCTTTATGCAGCTTGAGCATGGCATGACCCTGGTCAAAATACACAGGAACCAGAAAAAACTGAGGATAAAAAGGGACCAATAGATCAAATATACCCAAATCCTTCAGTAAACAACCAAGCTGCATTTCCTTTTGTTTTCATTTTTGTATGTTTATCCTCCTACACTGACAGTTGTGGAAGTATCACTTGAAGAGAGAAAGAGTCGATTTTTTTCTGAGTCACTTGAAAGACCAGAACTGCAAAAAAAAATGCATAGTGTTACAGGAAAGCAGAATTTTTTCTTGATATAAAAAGGAACTTCCTAACAACTAGTGTTTTGGGATGGTGAAGTGGACTTTTTGCAGGAGGGTGAGTTCTCTGTCGCAGGCATTAAATACTTCTTTATAGCCACCGAGGCTATAGAGAAGTGCTGCTCACTGTGCCAGTCTATGAACAGTTATGGGCTGCAACAAGATAAGGAGCTTGTACCAGAAAGTAAGCAAACTATGTTACTAAACAACTGTTATCAAGCATCCTGAGCTGACGTGCTTTTCATGGCAAGACTTTCTCGATGAAGGAAGTGGTATGTGGATTTACATTCTGGTATGCAATTTGCTGACCACAATTTGAGTAACACTCCTGCATTGGCTGTAACTAGGCACCATGAAGTTCCCTTCCATTTCTGAAAGTCTCTGATTCTAAAACCAAGACTCTTGGGGGAAACTTTTTATGAGCCCATCCTGTTTGACATCTGATGCGTGACTCTAGGAGGTCTGCTGGCTCAGAGAGAATTGGATTTAGGCATCTAGGGTTCTTGGCTCAGGTTGCTATGGGAACCTTCTGACTTATGCATCTCCTGCCTCTTCCTTTCCAGTGGTGCATGGCTGGCAAGTGCATCACAGTGGGCAAGAAACCAGAGAGCATCCCTGGAGGCTGGGGCCGCTGGTCACCCTGGTCCCATTGTTCCAGGACCTGTGGGGCCGGAGCCCAGAGTGCGGAGAGGCTCTGCAACAACCCTGAGTAAGTCCAGTCAAATATATTCTCCCTCCTTCCACAAGCTCTGGGAGACCAGGTGTGGATAGCATGACCTCAGTGACCCCAAACCTCCCGAGGGAAGTTAAATGCGTTCCCAAAGACAAAAAGGAGCCAGGAGATTCACAGAGGGTGAAAAATAAAGTTGTTCTGTTTTGTTTTATTTTGCTTTGGCATAGCACTGAATTCTTACTGAAACTTGGATAAATCAGCCAATTTCAACACTTGGGAAAATAAGAAAATTTCTTTTAAATATGCAATCTATGTGAGAGCCTCTAGGAGATTATACAATTAAATCCTTCTAGATAAATCCACTCTATCAGTAAGACATTAGTTATACCCAATTTTGCTGACAAGATTATAGCTTGCTTTCAATCATAATGAATGTACAGTCTTACAAAAATATTTTTCTTCCCCTAGGTAACTAGTAAAATAGCTAGGTTCATTTTTTTGAAAACAATTATTTTTAATATTTTAGATAAGGATTGTGTAAACCCTAGAATTCTATAGTAGCCTGTTAAAGATTCTGTAGAAGTTATTTCTTAGTGGCTTTTAATTTTTTAATCAAATCGCTTACATTTAATATGTTATTTTGTATGATGATATTACATATGAATTACGATTAAATTTGCTTTTTTCTAAATATGCATTAAATTCTTAATTTTATTATTTCTTGATACACTGGTTCCCAAGTAATTTTTTAAAAGCGTATATGTGATTCCTTCTTTAAGTGGAAAACATATGTTCATCTGCTTTGAAGAGTAAGAGTCACATTTTTAAAAGGCAAGCAATAAAAGTGATTGATTGACAGAGGTCTGTGTGCAATATGTGATGCTCAACTCAGGATAATTAGTATGTTCAACACTACACAATGTAATAATTTTTTGTGGCTGTTTACCAATTTCCTGCTAATCCTCCTTCCTCCTCCCTATTTCCTACCTCTGGTGGCCTCAGTTCCTTTCCTTCCTTCTGAAAGTTCAATGAGTTATTGAGATTGTGTATTTCTTTCTTTTTTTGTTTATTTTTTAACTCCCACTTATGAGTGAGGACATGTGGTATTTCTCTTTCTGTGCTGGGCTTATTTCACTTAACATAATTTTCTCTAAGTTCATCCATGTTGCCGCAAATGGCAGAATGTCATTCTGTTCTACAGCAGAGTAGTATTCCATTGTGCATATATACCACATTTTCCTTATCCAGCCATCCATTGATGGACATTTGGGTTGGTTCCAACTCTTGGCTATTGTAAATAGAGCTTCAATAAACATGAGAGTGCAGGTATCCCTTCGACATGATGATTTCCATTCTTCTGGGTATATACCCAGCAGTGGGATTGATAGATTGTGTGGCAGTTCTATCTGTAGTTGTCTGAGGAAACTTCATACTGTTTTCCATAATGGCTGTACTAATTTAAAGTCCCATCAACAGTATAGGAAGGTTCACCTTTCTCTGCATCATTGTCAACATTTGCTATTCTCTGTTGTTTTGAAAACAAGAAAGCAAGCTCACTTACAATAGTCACCAAAAAAATAAAATACCTAGTAATCAATTTAACCAAGGAGATAAAAGATTTCTACAATGAGAGCTACAAATCCCTGCTGAAAGAAATCAAAGAGGACACAAAAAGATGGAAAAACATTCCATGCTCCTGGATTGGAAGAATCAACATTCTGAAAATGTCCATGCTACCCAAAGCAATCTATAGATTGCAATCTACAGAATGCAATCCCCATCAAAAATACCATGGGTATTCTTCACAAAAATAGGAAAAAAAAATCCTAACATTCATATGGAACAACAAAAGACCTCAAATAGCCAAAGAAATCCCGGGCAAAAAAAATAAATACAGCTGGGGACATAATACTTCCTGGTTTCAAATTATACTACAAAGCTACAGTAACTAAAACAGCATGGCACTGGCATAAAAACAGACACTTGGAACAATGGAACAGAATAGAGAACTAGAAATCAACCAACTTACTTACAGCCAACTTATTTTTGACAAAGACAACAAGAATATACATTGGGGAAAAGACTGCCACTTCAATAAAAGGTGCTGGGAAAACTGGACATCCATATGTAGAAGAATGAAACTAGACCAGTACCTCTTGCCGTATACCAAAATCAACTCAAAATGGAATAAAGACTGAAATATATGACATGAAAGTATAAAACTCTTAAAATAAAACATAGGGGAAACACTTCAGGAAGCAGAACTGGGCAAAGACTTTATAAATAAGACCTCAAAAGCACAGGCAACAAAATAAAAAATAAACAAATGAGGTTATATCAAACTAAAAAGCTTCTGCACAGCAAAAGAAAGAATTAACAGAGCAAAAAAGACAACCTACAGAATGGGAGGAAATATTTGCAAATTATGCTTCTGTATTAGTCCATTTCTGTTGCTATAACAGAAATACCTGAGACTGGGTAATTTATAAAGAACAGAGGTTTATTTGGCTTACAATTCTGGGACAGCTGCTTCTGGCACAGGCCTTAGGCTGCTTCTACTGATGGCAGAAAGTGGCAGGCAGCTGGTGGGTACAAGCAGATCACATGGTGAGAGGAAGCAAGAGAGAGGAGGAGGTGCCAGGGTCTTTTAAACAACCAGCTCTAGGGAACTAATAGAGCGAGAACTCACTCATTGCTCCCTCGACCTAGGGAGAGCACTAATCCATTCATGAGGGATCTACCCCATGACTCAATCAGTTTCTAATACTGCCACATTGGGGATCAAATTTCCACATGAGTTTTGGGGGTACAACACATCCAAACTCTATCAACATCTGACAGGGGATTAATATCCAGAATATACAAGGAACTCAAACAACTTAACAGTAAAAAAATAAGTAAGCTTATTAAAAAATGGGCAAAGGAAATGAATAGGCAATTCTCAAAGGAAGATGCACAGCAAAACGGCACATGAAAGAGTGATCAACATCACTCAGCATCAGAGAAATGTAAATCAAAACCACATTGAGATATCATCTCACCCCATTTAGACTGGCCATTATTAAAAAGACAGAGAATAACAAATGCTGATGAGGATGCAGAGAAAGGGGACCCTCCTGCACTGTTGGTGGGGCTGTAAATTAGCACAGCCATTATGGAAAACAGTGTGGAGGTTGCTCAGTCAACTACAGATAGAACTGCCACAAGATCCAGCAATCCCACTGCTGGTTATATGCCCAAGGGAATGGAAATCATCGTGTTGAAGGGATACCTGCACCCTTTGATAAAAATTGTTTTTGTTAAAATACAGGGTTTCTGTGACTTCAAAAATTCAATACCAGGAGTTTCTTATAGTGTACTTTATTTTTAGAGCAAATTGTGATTTTACAGTTTGGATCAATTTGATCAGAAATGCAATATTCATTTTAGAAATCAGTAAATATAGGCAACTTGCACTGGGACTTATTGTCAGTGCTGTGTCTCTAGCCACCACCAGTTTGTAACCTTCTAGGGAGGATGGTCAGAGCCATCCTGGGTGGTTATCAGAGAAGGGACCTGAAGGATGTCTCTAATTCAGCTTCAGGGGAAAGATGGTCTGAACTCCCATCTCCACACTTTGTCACAGTCTCCTCCAGTGAGTGAATACATCTGTTCATAGTTGGTTTGTTTATGTGCATTAAGAACATTGCCAATGAAACATGGTCATATATTCAGTTTTGTGATTCCGGTCACAGATTCAGGTCAATGTATGAGACAGCTGACCTTGAGATTGTATCCCTGGTGTTGCTCAACTGTCTCGTGAGAACCCAGCTGGGCTTGGCTCATAAGAGGCTGCTGTCAGTATTTGTTGGATGGAAGTGAATTAGAGAGATGCCAAATTACATAGTGTTACATCTTCATTGTGAATAGAAAACCTACCTAACAAATATCAAGGACAATTCTTAGTACCTCCTAATGGAGTCAACAAATGAAGAGCCTACTAAGTGAACTGCCTTGATAAAAGCTCTTTTATGGACGAGGAACAGAAGCCTGATCGAGCTACATTAAGAAACCTGCAGAGGGAGGTATAGAAAATCTCATGGATATTCAAGGAGAGCAAAGTATAGCAGAACCACACAAGAACTACTATGACAACCAGAACTGTACTAGACTGACAGGATTTGAGGTCCCTGTTTCTCAGGGCTGCATGATCAGGCATCATAACAGTGGATAAGAGCTTGGGCTATGGATTAAGACAGATTAGGGTTCAAATCCTGGCTCTGCCACTATGGGCTGGGCACTTTGGCAATGCTCTAGTTTTCTGTGCCTCTAGAATATAATTTCATCTGGGCTGTTCAGTTGGCATGCCTTCTGCCTGCCCTGAGAAGCCTCTTCCCATCCGTCCTTTAAGACCATTCTCCAGGACCACCTCTTCCACGAATCTTTTCCAACCAGCCTTGCTTTCATGGCTCTTTCCCTTCTCTAAACTCTCATGGTACTTACAGTTAGGGATACGTAATTGCTATCTTAAATTTTCCCTCATTTCTCATATAGGTTTTTTTCCTCCTCAAAAAGATGGCAAACTTCTAGGATGCACAGGGCATGTGTTTACCTTCCTTTATACTCTCCTCTCCTCTGGACACAGTGTTGAGTGCATGGTACTATATAAATACTTGATGATTATTATTCACAATAACCCCCCAAATGCTATTATCTATTGAGCTCTTACTCTGTGTTAGCTTCTCTACTAAACCTTTACATTGTCTCATTCAGTATTCACAACTTGTGAGATAAAACCAAGTATGCTCATTTCACAAGTGAAGAAAACTGAGGCTTAGAGAAATTAGACAACTTGTTCAGAGTCATCTAACCACTAAAAGATAGAGCTGAAATCAGTCCGTGATGCAAACGCAGTGATGTGGAGGCAAGATGGTATACGTGACTCTCCTGGGAGCATTCTTGAAGGATGCACAATTCCTTCCTCCACTTCTCTGTGAGCAGTTCTCTATACTTCCCTCTTCCCTTTTGAGAGATCCATTGATCCTTGTGGGGAGGTCATTATGCCCTCAAGTGTATAACAAGGGAAATAAAAGGTTGAGAATGATTATTCTAAGATAAGATTAATTCACTCCTTGAATGTTTATTAAGAACCTTCTATACTCAAAGTACTAGCTTAGAGTGAGTCATCAAAGAGCTATCTTTGGAAATGAGAAGTTTAGGAAGTGCATACAGTTGTTACATGAAGTGTCATTTAAGAGGAGAGAAATTACTTTTGATGGGAATCCAGGAAGCATTCATGATGGAGGGCAGCATTTATTTGGTCCTTAAAGCAATGGCAGTATGGAGACTTAAGACGGCAGAAATCTATCCAAAGGCACAGAAAAGAAATAGTAAATCAGGCAGCTTGTACCACTGGAGAACTGTGCAAATGAAGGGGGGTGTGGGAAGTAAATTGTTAAGATGAGTTAAGGCAGGATCATGAGGGCCTTGAACGCCAAGATCAAGAGGCTGACAGGACCACTGAGCACCATTAGAGGTTTTTAAACAGGAAACTAAAATAATTAAGGTAATCTGAAAAATTAGCCAGACAGTGATTTGTACCATGAGTGAATAAGGAAAAAGGGGACAGATAGATGATTCTGGAAGCTGACCACTTTTAACTTGCTAAATTAGGAATCAGAGAAGGAGCAGATTTGGAAGAAAAATGATGTATTCCTTTTCAGCATATATGTTGCATGGAGGAGGTACACATGGAAAAGATATACAGAATATTTCAAAACAGTCAACTACACACTTAGCACTGAAATGTTGGTGGGCAAAAAAAAAAATGTGTAAAATTGGAGGAATTTATTTAAAAGGTGAATTTTGAGGGCATAGAGAGACATGGTTTGGCAAGGAACAGGCATGGCCAGATGTGAGGGGATTTTTAAATGAATATGTTGACCTTTAAGGAAACTAAAAGAACAGCATGTCTGTTTGATTTGTAGACCAAAGTTTGGAGGTAAATACTGCACTGGAGAAAGAAAACGCTATCGCTTGTGTAACGTCCACCCCTGTCGCCCAGATGCACCAACATTTCGGCAGATGCAGTGCAGTGAATTTGACACTGTTCCCTACAAGAATGAATTCTACCACTGGTTTCCAGTTTTTAATCCAGGTGAGGAACTGTAACAGTGTATCTCAGGTCCAGGGCCACAGCCATTCTCAGGAAGCATATGTATGTCAGGGTTTCTATAATGCCCTGCAAAGTTCAACAGAGAGAATTGTATCATCAGGAGTTTTATACAGGTGGTCCCTGACTTACAATGATTCAGCTTACAATTTTTTGACTTTATGATAGTGCAAAGCTATAAGCATTCAGTAGAAACGGTACTTTGAGTACCCATACAACCATTCTGTTTTTTACTTTCAGTACAGTATTCAATAAATTATGTGAAATATTCAACACTTTATTATAAAATAGGCTTTGTGTTAGATGATTTTGCCCAACTGTAAGCAAATGTTTAAGTGTTCTGAGCATGTTTAAGGTAGGCTAGGCTAAGCTATGATGTTTGGTAAGTCAAATGTATTAAATGCATTTTTAACTTAGGGTATTTTTAACTTATGATGGGTTTATAGAGATGTAACCCCATTGTAAGTTAAGGAGCATCTGTAATAGAAGATGGAAACATTGACCTGGTTAAATTCATCAGTGAACGCTGAAGGCGGAATATGTCCAACTCTGTGCTGAGCTCTGTGGGAGATTAAGAACAGTTTATCAAACATGGTGACTCACTTGAAATCAGCTGAGGGGCAGCTGAGCAATGAACGGAGCCTGTAGAGATTTGGTAACTGATTGTTTGTTGAGGGACATGTGGAACTGTGATTCTGGCAGAAATTCAGGACAGAAGGTCATTGTGGGTTTGGAGTAATATCAAAGAAGGCTTCCAAGGAAGCAGCTGATGATTCTTAAGCATGAGTAGTCCTCTACTGAAGTAGGAAAAGGCGAGGCATTCAAAACAGGCATTGCAAGTGGAAGGAGAAAAGCACTAGGAAAGGCAGGACAACAGGAACACCTTCAGAAATGAATGAGCACCAGCTCTGGGCCAGAAATCAACATTTTCATGCGTACCAGACAATAAGAGAAGGATGAAAAGTGAAATCAAACATCTAAAGGATGCACATCAGGGGATGGGGACATAGCAGACTTGGAGAACAAAACTGCAGCCTTAGTAAAGGCTTTTCATTTCATTCCTGAAAATGAAAAAGTAGCAATGACCATTAGCTATAGATTAACATAAAAACAATTTATTTGTTGTCATTTGAATGGAGAATAAAATAGAAACTATTTCCCTGAGCTAAGGAGATTTGAGGCAACATAGTAAAAAAATAGCTAATCAAATTTCTCATGATTTTTAAGTTCCTGAAATTCCAGTGTGATAGGACACACTGAATCATAGACGTGAGAATCACATATTTGGGCTGTTAGAACAATGACATAAGCAATACATTTTGAAAGAAAGACTCTATAATGCTTTGCCCACTTTGGGTCTCCAAAACACCCTGATGGCTATTCGTTGTCAAGGGCAACATCTGCAACTTGCCACCAATTGTTTGGCGTCATTCATACTCTAGGGAAGTGAGTCATTTGGTTATGGTATAAATTAGCTCCCTGAGCCAGGCATTTGAATGCAGGAAAACTCATGTATATGCTCACATGGACTCCAAAAATAACTAGTGATGAAAGGTTCATCCAGTCAGTATCATCTATACCTGTGTTCTGGACATTCTCTATTTCGTTGAAACTATTTGGGTCAGTGGTCGCGTGGACCCTGAATGGGCAGCCTTCCAGGACTAAGAGAGCATAGCTGCCCTGGTGGTATGACAGGTGCCTAATTTGGGGTTCCCCTCCCAGATGTAGGGTGGGAGTTATGTGTACTTAAGTCTAATGACTCAAGTATCTGGATTTGGAATAAAAATATTTGATTTAGCTTTGCTTTTCATTTTTTTTTACACGCATTTATTATGCACCTACTTTTACCCAGCATAGCAGTAAATACTAAAGACATGAGTTATAAGAGTAGACATAAATTTCACTCACTTTGGAGTGATCAGTTTGCATCTGTAACTGGGATTAAATTTACCACCTGTGGAGCTCCCTGCATGCTATAGGCATCCTTCCTCTATCCCAGTGGTTTCCTTACAGTCTCCTGTGCTATTATTTGGACACAGTGACTCACCTACTAATCTGAGTAGATAGGACCTTGACAAGCATTCTGTTTTTTTTCCCCATCAAACTCTATCCTACAGAGTTGCTCTTTGCTTAGTTAGCAGGTGCTTCTGGTGGCAACAAGTAGGTCATTCATATCAACAAAGATGTGTGGAGGGAGCACTTACTTTGTGCCAAGTTATCAAGCTCTTTACACCCTCCCAAGCTTTCCTTAGAAATCACCAGAGGAGAAAATTAATGTACAGCTAAGTTTCCTGTCCACTCAGTGGACAGTGTTACTCACCTGGTAAGTGGCCTTTGCTAGAAATGCTAAGTAGCCAATGACAGAAGAATCATAAATTCAAACATTTGTAATGATCATAGAAACTCCACCAAATCTTAATTTTAAAACTCTGCTGCCTGGAATCCCAGGGATCCAAAAAATGCTTGATTCTAATCTTAGTTTTCAAAAATAAAGTTTTTTAAACTGTTTTAGAAAGTACAATAAGGAATAATGCTTACATTAAAAAGTATTGTATATAAGGTGTTAACATTAAAAACCATCAATGTGCATTAACTACAGAACTTAGAGTTAAAGTCTCCTGCCAACTCAAGAGAATTGAGAATATTCTGAGACTGAGGATTGAGTTGATCTAAACTGTTATTATTTGCTTATGGATGGCACTTACAGACATATCATTTTGTCTGTATGAGTCAGGATTTTTCAATACCGTGCAACCAAAAAACCCACAGAGAAGAAAAAAAAAAAAAAAAGCTGTAGATGACATATGTCTGTAAGTGCTGTCCTTAAACCTGATTTCAACATTTTCTCTTCATCTTAATAGTTTCTATAGAGCCCATGGACTTATTTTTAGCTGTTACACACTTGAACTTACAAAACTTATGCTTAATGAAATCCTGATTTTTATCTGCTTTATTTCTTTTTGTTTGAAAAAAATGATTCTTATGCTTAAAAGGTTTGAAAACTACTAATCTAGATCAACCTACTGTCCAGTATAAGCATTTTCTTTGCAGCATCCCTGGCCAAAAACAATTTATCCAAACTCCACTTGATCACATTTACGTAGGTACCAATGTGATGAGCTGCAAGTGTTTGCTACGTTTTCTGAGCCAGTATCTATACCAGGCATTCGACTCTGCATTATCTCACTTGTTCCCTTCCCTGTCCTTTAGAGATAAGGAAACTAAGTCTCCAAGAACATGTAACTTATTCTAGGTTACAGGATTATAAATAGTGGAACTTCAAAATAATTGAAGTACAGGTCTGTTTGACTCAGGCACTGATATATGTGGACTCCCGAGATTTCCTTAGCCTACGTGAATAGAAACGTGTTTATTTCTTGCATCTTCTACTGGGAAGGAAAGCAATGATCACAGCTTGATCTTGACACCATCACTTTCCCGGAATGTGTTTTCCATTTTAGACCTTTTTCTTTCTTGGAACACATAGCCTTCCTTTAGACTAATTATTTCATTGTTACTTCTAAATATTTACATCCTACTAATGCTAGTGAATTTTTCGAACATATAGCAAATGTGGAGGGTCTGAAATAAGGTCAGACCAATCTGCTTATCAAGAGACCTCATAGGATAGGATCTTCAGCACCATCTCTATGGAATTGTTGTAGATTGGGTACCCTGGAACACACTCTGAGACAGAGCCTGCCCTGCAGCAAGTTCAACTGCTATGGAAGGAAAGGGAAGAAAGGAGGACTGAACATGGAGAAGTGGGTTGCCGCGCAGTCTCAGCTAAGGAGTCGGCCTGCACCGCGGGGAGCTCTGAAGCTGGAATGGACCTTCAAAGTTGCCGCATTTGGGTTGGGGGAGCCAGGACTTCATTTTCCATCCACATGGCCCTGTCACTGGATGTCATCTGCTGCAGGAAGGGGTGTGTATCCTCGGACATGGAAGCTCCCTTTGTCAAGGCCAACAACTGAGGGCTAATGCCAGCAACAGTCCTGGGAGCTGGAGGAATAAGTCCCAACAGCTGGGGACACCTGGGTAGCACCCTAGTGTAAGAATACTCGGGGTTTGCATACAAACAGCCGTTGAAGAGAGTAATGTAAGTGTAGGGAGCACTAGGAGACTTCTAGCCAGGCCTCCCATTTCACTAATTAGGAATCTGTGGCTTCAAGAAGGGAAATGGTGGAATAATAATGTAATAATGATGATGATGTTTGCAGACATCCCAAGCCTTTTCAATAAAAGAGGGAAAACTGAAAGATTCACCAACCTGTACTCCCTGTAAACCCGGTTCTGACCAAAGAGATAAAGCCTCACTCGCTGGGTGAGGCTTCTGGGAGAGTCTGGGTGCTGCCACGTGGCCCTCCGCTCCCTGCCATCTGCCACTCGCCTTCCTGCTGCCTGAATGCGGCTGAGGTCAGGAAGGTGAAAGCCCCGTGCTGAGGCAGCTGAAAGGGAAGATAGCCTTAAATGACCTCTGGACTTCTCACGACGTGAGAAAGAAATAAACTCCTGCGCATGTAAGGCAAGGGACAGCAGTATTTCCTGACGCTCACATTACACTTCTTCAGCAACTGCTCTGTTCTGGGCACCTCCCTCAGCACTTTGCATGTATTGTCCTAGTTTTATCTCTGCAAGAAAATCCTTCCAGGGAAGCTGAGTTTTTGACCCAATTTTTACAGATGAGCTAATAAGCTTAGAGAACCTAAGTAACTGGCCCAAACCCAGACGATGTGATAGAACCAAGAGTTAGCCCCCGCCTGACTCTGCAGCCTAAACATTAACCACTAAGACAAACAACGGGTAAATTACCTAAAGAGCAATGCACTGAATTTTGAATTTTACCCAAGATGGTGCACACATTTTTAAGAACAGATTATTTTATGACCAAGGAGCTCTGGCGGGAGCCCCAATACCCCTTTGTATTACCATTAATGTTCAGTTCATTAACCTTATATTCTTGCCCTTAGAAAACCGGAGTTTTCTAAACGTTTAAACACCGATGACAAAGTAATCATTACATTTCTTAAACAATTTAAGTTGCAATTTCAGAGTTTAGTGCCCCAGTTCTTAAACATCTTAACAGAAAGACAGAACTTAAAAATATACAGAAAATAGAAAACTTATTACTATACTTAGACTAATCTAAAACCTCAGTGACATAGGTTTAATTCATTTTTAAAAATTATTTTTATTCTGGTTTTCATAACTTTCTGTGGTTATTGTAGAGTATATTTATTTTAATGACTTCTTATGTTTAATTAATATATTGTAATATATTGGGGGGGATTTTAATAATATTACCATATTGGAAAGTAAAAGAATACCATTTTAGACCAGCCAAAGTTACAGTCCTCATAATTACTTGACTGATTCTTTGTTGGGATACGGGGTCAGGAGTTTTTGTTTTTTCCCCTCAAGCTGATTTGAGTCTAGTCATTAAGCTGAGCTTCCTTTGTAAGTGAAACTTACTTGTTATAACAATAAACATTTTAAGTTATACCTTTCACTTGAAGATTAGTATTTCTTACAATCTGTCAAGGAACAGCAGGGGTACAGACTGCAGATCTTTTCTACTTCTGTGCAGTCTCCACTGTCCCCTGGGACTTCATTTACAGAATGCAAGTTCAAAGATAAAATTATTAAGAGTTTCACGACAGAGACAACAGCACACTCAGCCAAGTGTGGGGCCCTGGGAGACTGCACCGGCCTCATGCCCCTGAAGCCCTACCCGTAAGTGGATTTTAGAAACTGTGGATTCTTTAAAGTGGTGAAACTCAAATGGCAGTCTACTCACAAAACGTGAGATGCATCAAAACTTGTCCTTAGCCTAAAAGATACTTTTATCCTTTTTGGCAAGTTTGATAGTTTTGATTTCTTATGATCACTTCTTCAGATCATTATCCAAAAATGCTGAGCCGTCCTGTTACAGCAGAATTGAAAATTTAGTCTTTGATTCAAATAAGTTCATTCGGCTACCTAAGCTCCCTTTGAGAGGATTAATCAGACAGTGTGAGGGTGAGTTCACTGGTAAATTAGTTTTAGAGCTCTCACTTAGCTGAATTATAAATGGACTTGATAGCTCTTGAAAGCTAGAGGGAAAAAAATCACACGACCCAGACAAAAGGATGAATCGGGAAGGTGGATAAATATGAGACAGTGAAAATACTCTATAGGGATGGTAGAATCTACGAGGCTGATGTCTAGAACAGAATCTCTGCAAAGAATTAAGACCACCACCATCACCCCTGCCTCCTTCTGCAGAGCCCTGTGTCACAGAACAACCTAGTGACATAACCATCATCCCTCCAGAGCACCATGAAAGGCAAAAGCCAGAGAAGGAAGGGACAAGAAACAGGACTTCAGGCTCAGCCTTATGACCTGCTTAAACAGCGCTGAACCTTCAACTCACAATGGCTACTTTCAAGCATGGGTTCTCTGTGGCCTTAAGCACCTGTAGGTCACTGTGGTGGAAGCTCTAAGAGACTCGCAGCAGTGGGCCTGTGTGCTGTTACTGTTCTTGCCACAAGGTTACTGACTGGGTATTGCTACGACTCCACAGAGCACTGCACTTATACCCGGCAGACTTTTGTGTTTCTCGTATGCAGTGTATTTCGGTTAACCTGTCTAACATGAAAACATGTACCAGTTTGCATTGGAGAAACAGGACGGAGGGAAGTCTTGACGTTAGGGCCTCTCTCCACAGAGATGTGTCTTGACTATCACAGGGGAAAGGAGACCTTCCCAGTTTTCTTGCCGGAGGGCTAAGAAATATATGTGTCATAAGAAATGCAAGTGTACGTAATAGGATAAAATAAAAACAAATTCTTGTTATCCCAGCACACTTAACGTATTCCTCAGAGGTGACCATTGTTAAGGGCAGGTTTTCATTTGCACACAAATAGAGTCATACTTTGCCAATTCCACAACTTTTGTAACTCCCTGAGCAGCGTGGTTTCACCTCATTCCTTTTAGTGATTGCATAGCAATCCACTATGGAAATGCAACTTAAGTGGTTTGTTTATCTCTGAATAAATATTTTATTGCTGCAGTGAAAATCCTTGATTTCTATAACTAAGGTGATAGAAGTTTATTTTTATGACTGATAAAGTTAATAACATCTGGATTGATATGATCTCTTTGCCTCTTGATCCAAAAGTTTCTCCCTAACAGTGTTGATCATTGTCACATAAGTTAATCAGTAAAAGTGAGTTAAGCATTTTTCTTAAGTGTAATGTTCTACTGGTAATCACTGGGAGAGACTGATGGTAACAATCGTGTTTTCTTTCTGACAATCTCCAGTGTGCAGAGGCTGAGAAGGCCTTGAGCAAGATAAGAGAGTCAGGGCTGGGATTTGAATCCCCATGGAATGAACAACTCCAAGGCCTGTGAGAATTCCCCACATTGTGCTTACTTCTGCCTCTTACATGCTTTCGAGTCCTCACCCGTGTGTATTATGACTCCCCTTTCTCAGACTGTAGCTGATCAACACCCAGATAATTTAAGCTCCCTTGAGGACATCACAGCTTGGTTGAGGAGCTTGTAAAATCCGTAGTCTTGGAATTGTAGACTTGAGAGGAACTCAGTAGTCATTGTACCACTGGAACATCTTTGAACCAGGTCCTCAGTGGTAGTAAAAGAAAACATAGAACCACCTATTGACTGAGAAGGATCTAGAATTCCTTATGCTAAACTAACAATACACCAGTTGCTTATAAAATCGTAAAACAAAGTATGAATTTAGTGCAGAATTAATTAACAATGGCATATTGGAGTAATCTAAAGGGAAAGAGGATATTTCAGAAAGATTTGTGGGGGGGGGGGGTTGTTATGTTTTGTTTGCTAGAATGAGAATTTAGCTGGAGTTCCAAGTCTTTTGACTGCTATGAGAGAAGATTGGAATGATAGAAGCATAGAATGTGGAGGCCACTGCAAGGATGTTTAAAATTCATCCAGTTTATGATGAGGTAAAAACAACTATGACAACTGTCATTGGTCGAGCACTTACTATGTACAGAGCACAGTGCTGAGTGCTTGATATACAATCTCTGTCCTCATTTTCAGAATTACCCTGCAAGACATGCATTATGATTCCCATTTTTCAGATGAAGAAACTGAGTCACAGAAATATTAAGCCTTAAGGTAATATTAGACTTTCATGAACTAAACTTTTAAATCTGCTCTCTGTAGAAATAAATGGCTCCAGAAGCTAGTGATTCTCCCTGTATTTAAGCCCCCCGAGATTTAGAGTTAAAATGGAGTCAAGTTATTCTGCTAACTTTGCTTGGTATAGCCTTATGATTCATGAATAAATGCATTACCTAGTAAAGTGAAGAGTGGTTACTTTAAAGATTTCATCAAAGACAATTGTTTTTTTGTTAAAGAAAATTTTGTGCCTGTAAGTTAAGGGTTACTAGTGTGGGCTTGGAAGCTAACCCACTAGGTTTAGCTCTGCCACTCATACTGTGAGATATTGGGAAACAATCTCTCTATGCCTAAATTTTCTCATCTATGAAATGGGAAATAAACTAACTTCAAAGGGTGTTGTGATTGTTAAAATGAGATAACCACTGTAAAGCACAACAAAATCTGGGAAATAATGTTCAAATAATATATGTCATCCACTATTTTAACATTTCTTTTACAAGACTAGCAAACGTCTCTGGAGGGTTTTATCCTTCAGGGAGTGAGTCAAACACAGCAAAAACCCAAGGGGAGTAAAACTAAGGCAAACATTGGAACTTCACAGTTCTGGAATTTGGTGCAGCACTTGCCACTGGAGGGGGGTTTAGTCACTATGAGGATCCACCCCTTGAATGACACCGAGAGTGAGTGTCTTCTTAAACTTTGCATCCTAGGCGACTCTAGTCCCAGCCCTTCCCAGCAGGCTTGAAACAGGTAGCTCCTTTTGAAAAGCTCCAGAATTTATTCAGATCTACTTTCTTTTTTTTGCTTTATGTGCCCAAATACAAAATCCCAAATCCAGATTTTATAATTCAAATCAAAGTCATAATGAAATGATTCCCTGGATTCGGCACCTGGATAGATGGTCTCATCCCTGGGAGAGCAGAATTGCTCCCAAGTGGCTCTTTCCAGGAACTTCTATTCCAGTTTGGGTAGTGACAGAGCTAAACGTGCTGCCAGGAATGGGGATTCGCAACAACCCTATGCAGTGCCTGTCCCCAGAGTCTTCTGGCTTTTCCATGGGCACTTTTTCCAGTATCTCTTTGGCTCATTTTGACTTTGTCTGTCTTCTCAGACAACTTATCCAGTGCACCTTGTATGAAATCAGCTGGTATTCTTTGCTTTTACCTTTCCCCCTTTAAGCTTCAAACAGATATTTTTGACATCTATCTCAAGTTTATCTAGAGTTTCAGAATTTGGAGCTTTTGCTCTTAGTTACATTTGTGTGAGTTTTACACTTTTATTTCCTTACCATGTGGAGCGTTGCATCTTCAAGCAGACACAGCTGTCACTGTGCATTCTGGATTTGCAATTGGTACCCATGACAAATGGCCCAATAGCTGGTATCATTGAGCCCTCAGCTAGTGAAAGCACCAAGAGACTAACAACCCTGTGCACAATAACCAGATCCAGAAGAGACCCAAAAAGGGCCTTTCCAAAGAAGACATTCTCAAGTTTTTCACTTGAAGAAAACAACACATAACATCCGAAAGAAAATTCCTATTTGAGTTCTTCTAATCATATACATGTATTACCTATTAAAAATTTTAACACAATTTACATTTTAAAAGTTATTCATCTAAAGATATATCTGTACTGTATGGATTAATGTATGTACATTTTCTCATTGTTTGTAATAGCAAAAGCAGGAAAAATTCAAAGTGTCTACCAATAGGAGACTAGTTAAATAAACTGTGGTACATGAATTAAAAAAAAAAAGTCCAACACACCACTATGGTCTTCCTTCTCCAACCCTAAAAAAAAAAAAAAAGTTATTCATCTTTCTGGTTATTCTGTGCACACATGTATGGCTACATACTTCATAAAGTAAATGTTCCTGTGCTGCAGAATACCCTATCTACATTCACAAGGCAGTAGAAAACTGAACCTTAGCGTGGATTCAATGAAAGACCCAGGATGATGGGATAGACCACTATGATAAACAGGTTGGCTTCAGCTTTAGCAAAAAAAGTAGGTGCTTTGTTTCTACATGGTTGTCAATCTGTGTCCAAGCGCTTCTTGGACTTGGAATAAGGGAAAACATTCGTTGGGGGTGGGGTTATGATGGTGGCGATGGTGATGGTGGTGTTAGTATGATCTGGCCATATGAGAGAGGAACGCCTATCCCCTGGAGGTCTACTCACTTTGCTGCAAACAATGGGCAGACATCAGGGTCACCTGGAATCCTGCAGCACTGGTTGCTATGACTTATCTTCCAGGTTAACTTTAGATATTCAGTGCCTTATTTTTGCAAGCACAGTTTAATGTTGCATTGAAAGGTCTCATTGTTTATAACACAGGGCATAGGACTTTAATCTTCCAAATATAATTCATTATAAAACTCTTTAACTGAAAAAAGTAAAAAGACTACATTACAGCATGTGTCTCAGAATTTAATAGATGGAATCACCAGATTAAACGACACTCGAGGGTCATGAGTACAAAGGAAGTCTGGGGGAAGGGTGCTGAGCTAAAAAACTAATTTCCAAGGATTTGTCTTTTTCTCACTTCAGCACATCCTTGTGAGCTGTACTGCCGACCCATAGATGGCCAGTTTTCTGAGAAAATGCTGGATGCTGTCATTGATGGTACCCCTTGCTTTGAAGGAGGAAACAGCAGAAATGTCTGTATTAATGGCATATGTAAGGTATTGGGTATGTTTCCTTAATCTACAACTTTATAAAATTATGATTTTTATTAATTCAGGAATCAGACATTTAAGCTTGGGCTTTCTTGGCATTTACATATGGTCTGGTTTTTATATATGATCTGTGAGACAAGAAGACAAGACTTCTCAGTGTTCATCAAAATCATAGTTTTGAACTGAATAGTTTTTTCCTCCT